>NC_081855.1:44598707-44906171 GCF_963259705.1 Myotis daubentonii | reverse complement strand
GGGGTGGAGAAGGGGTGGAGACCAGCAGGACTGCAGTGGGGAGAGAAGCGAGAGGCTGTACCACCATCCGGAGTAGGGGATGTAGGACTTGTGTGGCCTGGATTAGGGAAGATGGCAATGGAGACTCAAAATCTATGAAGGAACAAGCCATTGACCTACAGAGGCCGGGTGAGGAAGGAAGCATCCTGGTTCTTACACAGGTAATTGGCAGGTGTCCTGTGGGGGTTAAGAATATTTTTAATGTGTAAAGTCAGATAAAGCTGATTTCCCAGGGCCCCCAAGCCGGACCGGATGGGAGGGTGGTCATGGGAAGTGACGACTAAAAAGGAAACTGTTTTCCTTATGACGATAAAAACCTCCAAGGCCTGGCTCAGGAACGGGACCTGGTGGGGGGTGGGGGACTGGACCTGTGATATCACATCACACCCCTCTGCAAGTCCATTTCGTCCCACCCTCGAACCTCCAGCAGCTGGTCTGCCAGGGTACTGCTACCCTTTTAACGCTTCCCGCCGCCCCTCTCCTTTAAAAAAAAAAGTATTTGTTAACAAGGTATAAAATTGGCTTTTGTTTGATTACAGGTCTATGAATTTTTTTAAAGTATATTTTTATTGATTTCAGAGAGGAAGGGAGAGGGAAATAGAAATGTCAATGATGAAAGAGAATCACTGATCGGCTGCCTCCTGCACGCCCCATGCTGGGGATCAAGACGCAACCCCAGGCATGTGCCCTGACCAGGAATCAAACCGTGACCTCCTGGTTCATAGGTCGACGCTCAACCACTGAGCCACCCCAGCCAGGCAGCAAGTCTATGAATTTCAACACATATACATTCACGTGCCCACCGCAACAGAACAGGTCACTCCGAGAGTCCCTCCTGTGCCCTTGGCTGTTAAACATCCCCCCTGGCCTCTCCTTGGCAAGCACTCATCCCCTCTCCATCTCTATGGTTTTGCCTCCTCCAGCATGTTACATAAGTGGAATCATACAGTATGTGACCTTGTGAGACTGGCTTTTTTTCACTCAGCATAATGCCTTTGAGACTCATCTGGTGTTATGTGTAGCAATTGTTCATTTCTTTTTATTGCTGAAAAGTATCTCATTGTACGGATGTACCACAACCATTCATTCATTGAAGGATGGTTGGATTGTTTCCAGTTTGGGGTGATTATGAATAAAGTTGCTATAAACATCCGCCTGCAGGCTTTTGTATGAACATAAGCCTTCCTTTCTCTGGGGTATATGCCTGTGAGTAGGATTGCTATGTCATCTGATGTGTAAGTTTAATAAGAAGCCAACACAATGTTTCCTAGAATGACTGGACCATTTGCATTCCCACAAGCAAAGGATGAGTTTCATGTTCCTCACATCTTCACCAACCCTTGTTTGTGTGTGTGTGTGTGTGTGTGTTTTATTTTAGCCATTCTTATAGGTGTGTAATGGCATCTCATTGTGGCTTTCATGGCATTTTTCTATGATGCTGAACATCTTTTCATGTGCTTGCTTGCCATGAATACATTCTCTTTGATGCAATGTCTTTTGCCCATTTTTATTGGGTTGTTTTATTATAATCGAGTTTTGACAGGTCTTTATAAATTATGCATACAAGTCCTTTATCAGATATGTGACTTGCAAATATTTTCTCCTCGTCGATATTTTTGTCTTAGCAGCGTCTTTCATTTAGTAAGGGTTTTTCATTTTGATGAACTCCAATTTATCACATTTTAATTTTTTGGATAATACTTCTGGTGTCATATCTAAAAATTATTGGCCGAGCTCCAAATCACTAAGTTTTTTCCTATGCTTTCTTCTAAAGGTTTTACACTTTCATGTTATACACTTAGATCTATGATCCATTTTGATTGAATTTTTATATAAAGTATAAGGCGGCAGATGAGGCTCACTTTTGTGAGTATAGATGACCAATTGTTCCAATACCATTTATTAGAAAAGAAAAATATATAATCTTTCTCCATTGAATTGCCTTTGCACCTTTATCAAAGTCAAATAATCTCATTTCTATAGGTCTGTTTCTGAAGTTCTATGCTGTTCCTTTGATCTATGGGGGTTTCCTTTGCATATGTGTCCTTTTTTTGCCATTACTGCACTGCTTTGGTTAATATAGTATATTGTATACTGTATATAGTAAGTCTTAAAATTAGGTACTGTGAGTCCTCCAACTATATTCTTCTTTTCAAAATTGTTTAGACTATTCTAGTTCCTGTGCTTTTACATATACATTTTAGAATCAGGTCACCTATATCTGCAAAAAATTCCTGCTGGATTTTCATTGGACTTGCCTTAAATCTATAGACCTGTTTGGAGAAAATGGACTTCTTTATTGTGATGAAACTTCCAATAAATCCACAGTGTATGTCTCTCCATTCATGTAGGCCTTCTTTGATAGCTTTCACCATTGTTTTTAGCATATAGAGCCTCTGTGTGTTTTCTTAAAGGTATACATATTTCATTATTTTTTTTAACTTATTGAACTTCCAATCAAGATGGCGGCATAGGTAAACGCAGTACTCGCCACTTCCCACAACTACATCAACATTTACAACTAAAATACAGAACAGCCATCATTCAGAGCCCCCTGGGATCTGGCTGAATGGAAGTCCTACAACTAGGGAATCAAAGAAGCACACCCAAACTGGTGGTGGGGGTGGAGACCCAGGGAAGGATCCCAGAACCAGCTGGCCCCACACGCAGGTGAGGTGGTTTAAAATCAGGAGGGACATCTTGATTGTGGAGGTTTCTCTGGGGAGCCAGGGGCCCCTGCCCCACACCCAGGGTTCCAGTCCTGGGAAAAGAAGTCCCCACAACTTCTGGCTGTAAAAACCAGCAAGGTTTATGGCTGAGTGACACAGAGGCAACTGGAGTCCCAGGTGTTCCTCTTAAAAGGCCGGCGCACTGACTTCCTGGGACTCACTCCCTCTGCGCTCCAGCGCTGGGGCAGCAGCTTGAAAGGCACCTGGGCCAGTCAGGGAGGAAACAACTTGTCTGGAATCAAGGCAGGAGCTGGGGGAGCAGCTTTCTCCCAGACAGAAGTGCTGGCAGAGGCCAGTGTCCCTTTGCTGAGCACTCCCTGCCACAGAGCTGACAGGCTGCGCCCTATCTGACACTCCATCAGGCCGGCTCACACTTTTGCCCCATCCTGGTGATTCCCTGAGACCCCATCCCTCCCTACTTGCAGGCCCAACCAAGCCCTTTCCAGTGTCTTTTCCTTACAACTGGCCTCTCTTCCCTCATGCTTTGGACTTTCCTAAAATCTCTCAAACAAGCAGCAGCTGGCCTCAGCATTCCCTGTCCCTCTCAATAAGTGGCCCCAGGCCTGGCAGTAACAGCAGTCCACCCTGATTCACAGTGTGGCCTCTCCTGGGCACCTCCAAGCTCAACGCTGGATGGCCCGAGCAGGGCACAGGCAGTGGATGACTTTACACCTTCTAGGAGGCTCCAGAGCCAGTGCACAAGGTGATCAATGTCAACCACGTGGAGTACCACCCTACCACCCCCATGAGTGACACATTCAAGGGGCAGACACGGTGAGCACCAAAGCCCCACTGAAGCGAGTCCTTCTCTAGAGGATCAGCTCCTGCACAGCAGATAATTTTTAAATTTGGTTTCCAATGGTTTGTTGCTGGTGTATAGAAATAGGATTACTTTTTCTGTGTTGGCTTAATGTCCTGTGGCCTTGCTAAACCGTTCAGCCAGTTAGTTGTAGGAGTTTTTATTTTTGTAGAGTCTTTAGGATTTCCTGCATACAAACATCTGGCCTGTGAATAGGGACAGTTCTATTTATTACTTTTCAATCTGTATGGCTTTACTTATTTTTCTCTTCTGATTGCATTGGCTAGAAGATAGTAGAGAAGGGCTCTGGGAGGGGAATAATGGTTAATAATCTCTAATGCTCTCTACTGTGTGCTAAACCCAACAGGAAGCAGTTCAGAAACATCATCTCATATTACCCTCACATTTCTGAGGAAGACAATCTTGTCCTGATGAGAAGACTGAGGCTCAGAGAGGTTAACTAACTTTTCAGAGGTCACACGGTAAATGAGTGGCAGAGCCAGAATCACCCCAGGCAGCTCAGGGCCAAAGCCAGGAGCATAACTATTCCCCAGTGGTGCCCCTGGTTCCAATCTGACCCAGTAGAAAGCTTCATGGGCTGTGTTCACCAAAGAGCCCAGACCTTGACTCCAGAGATGAGAAGGGTATACCTCAGGTCACCCCATCAGACCAGGACCATGAGGGCTTCAGCTACAAGTTTTCAGCTGCTTTCAAGGAAGAAAGAACAATGATGGAATCCTGAGAGAGATGCCTCAGGCTATAGGGCACCTTCTGTCACCTGGTCCCTCATCAAACACTCTGGAGCAAGGGTCATTGGGAGCTCATGACCTTGCCCTCCAGGTCAGCATTGAGGACATCATCCTAGGTTGCTGATGGATGTGGCCCACCAGGAGCTTAGGCAGTGACCTCACAATCAGAGGCAGGGTCCCCAAACCCCAAAGTTTCCACCACCCTAGGCCTGCCAGGCCTCCAGACCCCTCAGCACCCACACCTACTCTTCTCCCTCCCCTGAGTCCTCTCAGCCTCACTCTCCATCTCTCCAGCCCAGGCCCTGGCCTCCTGCGAGATCTTGTTATTCGTGTTTGGCATCCCCTCCCTTGTTCATTCCCCTTCCTCCTTCCCTTTTTCAGCACTTCCTCCCCCTTTCCTCCCCCTCTTCTCTCCCTATTCCTTTTCCCTTGTCCATTTCAGATAGATTCATTCATTCATTCGTTTGTTCGTTCATTTGTTCACTTTATAGTCACCAAGGGCCAAGGGCCTGCACTGGGTCAAACACAAATGATGCCAAACTGATAAGGACACTGCCCTGCCCTGGATGAGCTCCCAGTTCTAACAGGAGAAACAAATGAGGACGCAACGGGACACGCCCCTAAAACACCCAGCCCTGTGCTGGGTTGAAGAAGCCGCTCCCTCCCAGCTTCCCTGAACTCAAGCAAACGTGTTCCCTGTGCAAGAAGCTTCTCAGCCTCGTCTAAGGGCCAGGCCCCGGGAACCCTGCTGGTGCCCTTGTGCATAACTAGAGAAGGGCACCGCTGCCCGCCCTCGGCTGGTCTCTGTGCAGTGCCCGGGGGCAGCCCTGCCCTGGGGTTCACACGGCGGCCAGTCCATCGCTCTGCTTCTCTGGACCCTCCTGGGCCTTGGGCAGACTCAGAAAGGTCTTTGCAAACTGAGCCAGGCTCGTCCGGGAAGCTCGCACCGCGCTCCACGGAGCTGCCTGACGTCTCTATCACGCTGGCTGGCCAGGCCCCCGCTGGCTGAGCCCCCTCCTCCTCCTCCTCCCTGGTTCTCTGAGGCTCAGGAAGCAAGCGCCTCTCTTGCCTGTCATCTTTCTGCACAGTTGGAATCGACAGGTCCTCGGGCAGAGGGACTGGCCCATTGTCTGACAGCAAACTAGTTCTAGATAAATGAGTATTGGTTTTGCTCTGTTTGTTTTTCATTTGTAGCCATCCTTTGATTTTTTTCCCCTGCAAAATTGGTTAAGCAATGATAGCATGGTCTGGTTCTGCAGCTGCATTGATTGGGCAGCTCCTGGAGTCTGGGTGATCTGTTGTCTTTAGTGTTACCCCCCAAACCCCAACTCCACTGCCTCTTCCAGAGGTGTGGGGGAAGGAGGGAAGGTGGGAGCTAACATATACAGAGCATCCATTAATGCCAGGCACTGTGCGGGTGATTTATGCCAATTGCCTCATTCTATCTTCAAAAAACAAAACAAGCCAATGGGGTAGGCATCATTCTTCCTATTTTGCAGATGAAAAAAATTGGGGCTCCGAGAGTTTCAGAAACCTGTTCAAGATCGCACAGCCAGAAGTCAGCAGAGCAGGTGGGGGGCCCACTGCTTCCCTTGCCAGGCACGTCTGCTTTATCACTGGCCAGGTGGTCCTCCTCAGGCCTCAGGCTGCCCTTCTGTGGCAGGGAGAGAGCCCAGGGGGCACTCTGAGGCCAGGGATAACGGTGTGAGTTACCACCACCACCACCCCTGCCCCCCCCCCCGCCCCCCCCGCCCCCCCACCCCACCAGGGGGAAGCTCTGAGCTCACAGAGAAAGGTCAAAGGCAAAGAGGAAGGGTGACGGTAAGGGGAAAGGGAACACAGTGAGGTCAGGAGCAAGGCGGTGTGGAGAGGGACCAGTGGACACATGGAGTGGGGGGTTCCAAGTGTGCCTGCTGGGCGGGCAGGCTCCAGTGCCAGCCACGCCTGGTCTTTGCAGCAGCAATAGGAGGTCTCATTTGTTTCCTCCTCAAAGGAGCCGTCTAGGTGCCGGGCACTGCAGAGCCCACCTTTAGGGCTGACCTGAGAAGTCACGTCGAGGACGTTCCTGTTGCTGGAGAAGCCCTGGGTGACACCTGGGGCTGGGACTTGGCTTGCCTGCAGCTCAGTGTGTGGATGGCACAGGCGGGTCCTGTGGGCTGGCAGAGCCCTCTGCCACTGGAGACTGGCTTAGCCGCACCCAGTCACTGGGTAGGAGAGGGAGAGTGGGGATGGGGCTCCTGTGGGTGCAGCAATGAGGTGAAGGGGAAGGTCACTGTTTGGAGACAGGAGACCTGGGCTGAGTCCTCTGACTCACACACCTCTTTGCCTTGTGACCTCTGATGAGTGGCTCCACCTCTCAGAGCCTTAAAAATAACAAAGGCTGATATTTGAGGGCTTCCCGCCTTCCAGACACTGATCTAAGCAACTTCCATACGTTAACGCCTTTAATCTTCAAGAGCCCTAGGAAGCGCATTGTCCTCACTTTATGTCCATCGAAATCAAGGGACGTGTGAACTTCAGACAAGGTAGAGACCATAAAGCACTTCTTACTGTGAGTGTAGGGGGAGGACTGTGTGTGTGTGTGTGTGTGTGTGTGTGTGTAGGGGTACAGGGGGAGGACTGTGTGTGTGTAGGGGGAGGAGTGTGTGTGTGTGTGTGTGTGTGTGTGTGTAGGGGTACAGGGGGAGGACTGTGTGTGTGTAGGGGGAGGACTGTGTGTGTGTGTGTGTGTGTGTGTAGGGGGAGGACTGTGTGTGTGTAGGGGGAGGACTGTGTGTGTGTAGGGGGAGGAGTGTGTGTGTGTGTGTGTGTGTGTGTGTGTAGGGGTACAGGGGGAGGACTGTGTGTGTGTAGGGGGAGGACTGTGTGTGTAGGGGGAGGACTGTGTGTGTGTGTGTGTGTGTGTAGGGGGAGGAGTGTGTGTGTGAGTGTGTGTGTGTGTGTGTGTGTGTGTGTGTGTAGGGGTACAGGAGGAGGACTGTGTGCATGTAGGGGGAGGAGTGTGTGTGTGTAGGGGGAGGAGTGTGTGTGTGTGTAGGGGTACAGGGGGAGGACTGTGTGCATGTAGGGGGAGGAGTGTGTGTGTGTAGGAGGAGGAGTGTGTGTGTGTGTAGGGGTACAGGAGGAGGACTGTGTGCATGTAGGGGGAGGAGTGTGTGTGTGTAGGGGGAGGAGTGTGTGTGTGTGTAGGGGTACAGGGGGAGGACTGTGTGTGTGTCGGGGGAGGAGTGTGTGTGTGTGTGTGTAAGGGAAGGACTGTGGCTGTGTGGAAGGGGAGCACCATCACTGCAGACTCAGCTCTGCTGGAGCCCATCAGGAGGAGCAGCCTCCGTGGCCTGACCATCACCCTTTCACTCAGTCCACCCATACCTGAGGGTGGATCTAGGTGCTGGGACCAGGCAGAGACAGGGTGGGACATTCCTGCCCCTGTGGGCCTCCATGTGAGCGGTGGGGACAGACTGTGTCTAACAAATGCATCATCTACGATGAAAACCATGTGGAGGAGAGAGTGCTTCAGAGAGAAAGAAGCAGAGCCGGGGGTGCACAGGGGTGGCCGGGAGGCCTGCGGGAAGGGGTGGCGCTGAGCAGGGCCTGCAGGAAGGGGGCCAGGACCGCAGGACAAAGGCTGTGCAGTGGGCACCAGCTCAGCAGGCCCGAGTGGCTGCAGGACAGCGAGACAGAGGAGTCCAAGCCCGCAGGCTGGTCACGGTGGCCTGAGGACCAGGGGAGACCCGGCCTATTGCAGGTGGTGGGCCTTGGGAGATTCTTGGAAGGAGGTGACAGCATCCGGTGCCAGCAGGAGAGGGCTATGTACCTGCCAGAGTGGCCTTTCCAAGACCCCCGTTTAACATCTCCTGGTCCCCACCCCGCCCCCCTCTGAGCCCCTTTGGAGGCCCCTCGTGGTCCTCGGGACAAGGGCCAGCCCCCGGGTGTGGCCCTGCCCCGTGGCCTCCCGGTCCTGCCTCCCAAGCCAACCTCCAGGCTTGTGGACCCCATTCCTTCCCCACTGTCCCTAAACCTGCCTCCCGTAGACCCACCCACTCTGCCTGGACACCCGCCCCGCTCCTGGATCTCAGCAGCACCTCCCACAGGGGCCCTCGCCCGGCCTCCCGGAGCCAGAGCAGGTGAGGGCCGGCACTTGGCCCCCGGCCTGTGCTGGTGCCCTCGAGCATTTCTCACAGAACAGTCATCGGCCCTCTCACAAGTGTCCACCAGCACAGCGAGGTCCTGTGCGTGGGCCTGGGGTTGCCCATCAGCGTGTCCCTGTCCCTAGCGCTGAGCCTGATGGGCGTGTGTCAGCGGTGCCTAGGGAACGCTGAACACATTCGTCATAGTAATTGAGTCAATAATATCCAAGCAGAGCTGCCCTCTCCCCGGGTTCCTGGGGGCCTGAGGAGAGAACCCCCTTTCCTCCCCAGGCAGAGGCCGCACAGGCAGGGCAAGGCCGGCTCTGAGGGGCCACCTTCCAGAGGCAGCCGCGCAGACGTGTAAAAGGCCCAGTTACATTTATAGCCATGTTCTTAGTGAGCGCAGGGGAGGAGAGTGAATCACCCCTCCTCCCTCCCACAGCCAGCAGCCCGCCTGACCTTAAATCTCAGGAAGCTTAAAAGTCACAAGTGCTCAGGGCCAGCCCTGCACCCCGAGGGCCAGCAGAGAGGAATGCAGCGTCTCAGGGGGAGCCCTGCCTTCCGTCCCACTGGGGTTCAGCCAGGGCAAGGGAGTGAGGGGGGCACACCTCCCTGAGACACCTCGGGAACACGGTCCTCCGTTCTGATCTGCACTGAATGCTGTGTGACCTTGGGAAGGTCAGATGGTCTCTCTGGGCCTTTGGGTGACACACTTTATCGTGGTGGACAGACTCCGGATGTTTCTGGGAACGTTCCCCAAAAATATGATGTCTCCCCTCCCTTCACTCCTCCCATGTACAGAGGGGAGAGCAGAACCCGGAGGGACCCTGCCCAGCAGACTCCAGGATCGGAAGTGCGGTGGGTTCTCAGAGCAGACACGGCCTTGATGGGGAGGCCAGCGGCAGCACTCAGAACCAGGCTCTCTTGGCACCTTCTGCCCAACCCTAACCCAGGCCGCGGTGCCCATCACACTCCCGGGGCCGGGGCCGGAGCCGACAGGGACCCTCCGCAAAGGTCCTGGCCCTGCACTCCCATCCCTGGGCAGCAGGCGGGAGGGGCGAGGGCGGCCTCACCCACTTCACAGGGGGAGCGACTTGGGCGCAGACCACCTGCCGGGACTGGAACCTGGGAGGGGCCTTTCTCCCACCGAGGTCTCTTTCGCTTTCCTTTTTGCAGGTGCAATTGATTCCAGTGAGATTTATTGGGGGCTTTAAACCTTTTTATATTATGAAATATAACACAAATACCGAAAAGTGAATAATCCGTAACTGCAGAACTTAATGAGTTCTATAAAGTGAACGCCCAGGAACCACTCCAGGCCCCAGAAAATAACGGTGCCAGAATCCACCCATCCCCACACCTGCTCCTCCCCACACCTGCTCCTCCCCACCCCACGCCCCAACCTTTATGGGAGGCTTTTGTTTATGGCTCCTGTACAGAGCCCACTCACCTGGGAATTCAAGAGAGTGAGGAATAAACGCCAAGTGACATGGCTCCGGTTTCACTCCCCTCTGAGGGCCTCAGTTTCCTCATCTGTAAAGTAGAGGATTGGACCCATTTAGCCAGAGCAACCTGGAATGCTACCACAGCAGAAGAGAATTTTGCTGGGGGATCTGTGTGCAGGAGTGAGGAGTGGGTCCCGGGGCTCTGGGCCCACCTGGCAGGGGACTGTCTCCCTCCTCCTCATTCCTGGGAAGGGTCCTTCCTCCCAGCCAGGGCCTGAGACTGGGGGCCCCTCTTTCTGCCTGCCTTGGAGTTTTAGGGTTTCCCTTCCTGGGGGGGGGCGTGGGGCCACTGGGGGTCTCCCGACTCATTCCCACCCCCACCAGAGAGCCTTTTGTCTAGTTCTGAGTATTTCCCTTTAAAAAAAAAATAAATAATAACACTCCAGAAGCCAAGCACAGTTTCTTCCTTCCTGCTATTCTGAACTCTGATGGGAAGTCAGGTCCCCTGCTCACACCAGACCCAGCCTCCCAGGCTCGCAGCCTGAGCCTGGGGACGCCTGTGCCTGTGAGAGGAAAGGGAGAGGGAGGGGATGCAGCCAGCAGTCCCTGAGCCCCACTGTGTGCCCGGCACTGCAGAGGCGCTTGGCATTCGCTATCCGGTTGCATCAGCCTCCTCACACACCTGGACGCAATATTAACACCTCCATTCTCCAAAGGAAGACGCAGGCTGGAGGCTAAGCCATTTGTCCAGAGTCACGCTGCTGGGAGGCGGGAGGCAGGCTGAGAAGCTGGCCTGCCCCACAGCTCTCCCTTCCCACCCCACGCCCAGGCCTGGCATGGAGTCAAGGAAGGAAGGCAACCTCTTCCCAAGGGGTTGAGTGAAGGGGTGGATAAACTACCCCAGGAAGTCAGGGGTGATGGGAGGTGAAATGAATTGAAAGGAAGAATGAGAGTTGGAGTGGGAGTGAGGAGGCAGCGAGGTTCCCCGCTGGGGAACGGGGTGGATGGTGGAGCCAAACGCCAAGTCAGGCAAGAGCAGGTTTGATGGGGGCGGAGCTTCATTTTGAAAACTTTTAGCCTCATTATTCATTTCTTTATTCTTTGCAGAGAGCCTACTGTGGGGTGTGGACTCTAATAACGGTGACTGTGTGGGTGGGTGGGTGCGTGGGGGGACAGATGGACCGATGGACGGAGGGAGGGGAGGACGGCTGGGAGAAGGGCCGGGGTAAACACACCTATGGCCAAGGCCTCTGTGGGCCCCCCCAAACCCCCCGCACCCACGTGACATGCTCCCAGGAACAGCATTCCTGCATCTCCTCCCACACCCCTCCTCATCCTCCTCCCTTTCATGCCCTCCCACCCCTGACCCTCACGCTCATCTCCCCCTCTCTTTCCCATGGCCTGCAGGCCCCAGGAGCAATGGCTTCGAGCTCCCAACTCCTCTGCTGGTCCCAGCGACTCCAGCTGGCAGAGCTGGGGCTTGGAAACGCCTGGGGCCCTGGATGAGGCCACCCATAAGCCTGATGCCTCGGTGGCACCAGAGTTCCTGGCCGCTGGCTCCTGGGGCTCGAGCTGAACAGCTGCTGGAGAGGAGGAGCTCAGCGGGAGGGTTGGGGTGGGAGGGGCGCATTCCCCATCTCTGGAAAATGCTAAAACAAGCAGCCCTTGGCCCCTGCTGGGCTCCTGCTGCCCAGCCTAAGTCAAGGCCATGGTTTCTCAGCAGTAACCCGTGGTTGCTGGTTGCCTTTCCTGCGGAATCATTTTAGTTGACTAATTTTGCATGATCTCGGCACAGCATGAGAGAGCGCCAAGCTGAAATGAGGAGCCTGCACCATGGGGAAGGGTCAAATTAGAATCTAAAGAGCTCCCTACACACTGGCCTCCGCCAGGGCCTGGCATCTATTACACAGGGGCTGCTGGTCACCACAAACCACGGCAGCACCTCCTCGGTGCATTCCTCCCAGGGGCCTCCCAAGGGGAAGGGCCCACGGGTGGCTCCCAACCCTGTGTGGTCATGGATGGGTCCCCCATTCATCAATGTACCAGGCGCTGCACAGGCGTTACCTCATTGAATCTCCACCACCTCTACCCTCCCCACCAAAACACACAAACACACACACACACACGCACACACATGCACGCGCACACACACACACACATGCATGCACGCATCCTGGAAGCAGGCCTGGCCATCCCTGATGAGGACACAGTGGTGCAAACTGAAACCCTGACCCAGCAAGGGCTGATGCAGCCTGCAATTGACAAACCTCGAAAGAGGGAGTGCTCACGACGCTAAGAGAAGGCGTTGCGTCTGGTTGAGGATGGAGGCTCCAAACTGGAAGAGCACCTAGGAGAGGAGCAGAGTCCAGACAGAGGAATCCAAGGAGTCTCCCTGAAGCAGGAGGAGTTGGAAAAGCAGGGCCAGGAGAAGATGGGGAAGAAGCTTAGATTCACAGGGCAGAGCTGCCCGCACCCTGTGGGGGCTTCAATCATCTTCTTCGTTTACAGGTGAATTTCACAGTAGCCCCAGAGAAGTCAAGTGACTGGTCAAGGTCACACAGCAGGGGAGCTGAGACCAGAGCCAAGTGCTCCTGACTCCCATGACCCCACCCTCGGCTGGGCCTCCCCCGAAGGCCAGCCCAGCTCCAGCTCTAACAAGGCCAGGCCTGGTTGGGGCGGAGGAAGAGGGGTGGGAGAGCCCCAGGCCAGGGTCAGGCCGGGAGGGCCACCTCTCCTGCGGTCCCACTCCCGCTCATTACTATTCCTGGCATCGCCCCCTCACTCCCCTTCCTGTGGAAACCCAGCGATGCTGAGAGCTGGAATTTGGATGTTTTCCCAGCATTTGGACTGTTAATTAAAACTAATAAATCTGCCACTTGGAGTTGGATTGAAGAGGCGAAGGAGGGAGGGAGGGAGGGAGGGAGGGAGGAAGGGACCCCGGCTTAGGATCCCACGCACACACAACCCTGCAAGGGGCTTTTCCTTTCCATCCTGCCTCCTGAATTACTTGCTCTATGACCACTTATTCATTCCATGCTTGATCCTCCAGCTGCTGGGCCCACCTCTTCCTGAGCACACTCTGGACTCTTCTAGGGAGGGTGGGAGTCTTGTTTCTAAGGCGAGGACGGACGCACCGTCCCCTGCCACACCATGCGACTGAGCAAAAGATCCAGCTGGGACAGACCTGGGTTCAAACTCCAGCATCGCCACCTTCTAGCCACCTGCCCCCTGGGAGTCACTGCTCCTCTCCCGGCTTCCCCTTCCTGACCTCCACATCCAGACTACATTTCTACTGTAAAAGGTTATTGTGCAGATGGCATGAGGAAGTATGTGCAGAACAGCCTGTTGCAAACTAAGCGATCCCTTCTTGGCCTCCGTGATCTCCTATCCTGATCTCCACTTCCTCCTTTCCCACCTCCCCTGGCTCCTAGGGATTCCGGCAAACATTGTATATCATAAAGTAATAAGCATGATGCCACCTTATACCCGTAAAGCAGATTCTAATTTACAGAACACCTTCGCTAGGCTATGGGGTGCTCTGGCCAATGATAGTGTCTTATTCATCTGAATTTTCTCTTGCCCAGCCCAATGCTAGACACACAGGAAGAACTCAATTAGTGTGTCTCAGATGGATGGTTAAAGTACTTTCACGTCAGGAGGGGACATCCACTCCACTTTTCTGCCCAGCACTCTGTCTGCTTCGTCTAGTAGCAGCTTCTCCCTTCCTCAGGGAACTGCGTTTCCCCATGCACTGTGTGTTCTTTCCGCTTCCCTCTCCACCGATGGTCACGTGACCAAGCTGGCCCGATCAGAGCCTTCCCCAGAATTTTTCTCTCTGGGACCGGTCGGGAGCCAGTCATGAGGCCAGAGAGTGGCTGAAACTGCCTGTAGACATGACTCCAAACTTTCTCACTGATGAAGATAAAATCATGTGCACAAAAAGGCAGAGGGGAGAGATGAAAAGAGGGCGCCCAGGTCCACTGCTTCTGGCCTTTCTATGATTGGGTTATGTGAGCAAATGAAACTCCCCATTTCTTCATTAAACAACCAGCCTGGACTTCTGCCATTCACACCCATGACTCACTTAACATCTATTATCTCGTCAATAACATTCCGAGCAAGCCAGGTGGGGTGGTTATGTCCATTTTACAGATGAGAAAGTCAAGTCCTGAGAAAGTGAATTAATTTCCAGAGGTCACTCAGCTGGTGATGGTGGAACTAGAATTGATATCAAAGACTAACAGTTATCAAGAGTGGCAGGTGCAGTGCTTAGGGACTCATATGCATTATCCCACACCATCAGTAACCCAGCGACATCACTACCATCCCCATCTGTCCTTACAGAGGAAACCGAGGTGGGATCTGTTAAGGAAATGACCGAGGTCACCAGTTAGTTGATACAGTTGGCTCAGGTCTGTCTGCCCAGAGCCCTTTCCAGCCTTGCAGGCTGCCTTTTGTGGAGAGGACTATCTCTGGGCAGTGGAGACTGAGAGCAGCAGGAGGTACTGAAGTACCCACTGTGTGCGTGGCTTTGTGCAAGGGCTGTACAGATGCAGAGATGGCCAAGCCATGTGCTTACCTCCAGAAAGTCCAAGACATGCCTATAAATTCCCCACTTCAAGGCTTAGGAGCCTAAGGGAGGCTCTTGTCTCACTGCACTGTGCACAGTGAACACAGAAAACAGATTTGGGGGGCAGGTAATGGCACAACAGCCCAAAGGCCACAAGCTTTGCTACTGGAAACTGGGAACTTCAAAAAAATGTCAGTGCCCTTGGCTTGACAGCCTCCACCCCACCCATCCGTACTCACCCTACCAATGCCCCAAAGATACTAAGAAGACAGAGCACTGGGGAGATTCCAGACCCAGAGTCAATGATCTACTCTGAGCCTCAGTTTCCTCATCTGTAAAATGGGCACAGGGAGACTCTAGCAAGGTGTTGGCTCAAGCCCCTTCCGGCTCTGCCCGCCTAAGGTCTGACCTTCAAATGAATCACATTTTTCCATGAAATTATCTGTTTCTCCGGGGACAGAGTTGGAAGAGGGTGGGAGCAGTGCTAACTCAGTTCCTCCTGGGGTGGAGCACCCTCCAAAGGGAGACAAGACAGGATATAGGTCAACATGGCTGCGGAAAAGAGGATAGAGGGGGGGCTTTAACGTCTGCATGCTGGATTCTGGACCAGCTTGAAGCAGGAGTGCCACTCTCTCAGGAAGCTCCTGTGATTACTGTCAATATGCGTGTGGTGGTCACTCTCATCTCTCATCCCCAGCCCATGCTGTCTGGGTCACACACACACACACACACATGCCACACACATGCCACACACACACCACACACACACACACACACCACACACGCACAGACACACACACCACACGCACACACACCACACGCACACACACCACACACCACACGCACGCACACCACACGCACACACACACACACCACAGCACACACACCACACACACACACACGAATGCACGTGTTCCACTGACTGACGAGGCTGACCTCTGACCCCTGCCGAGGTCCACAGGAGAAATATGGGTCCGGGTTTCTGTCCTCTGTTCCAATGTCCTTCGGCTTTGATTGGGCAGGTTTTCTCATGGCCAGGCTCGGGTGAAGGCCAGCTCTGCAAGGAAAAAACAAGGGAAGAGAGCTTGCCTCCTTCTCCGGCCCGATGTCCTCACCAGGCTCCAGGAAAGACCCGCGACCACAGGGCCCTGGAGGCCGCAGCCATGCGGGGAGGTTCCCAGTGTGTTCAGACAGTAAAGACTCCGCCAAAATCAGCTTACACCAAGTGTGGTTTGTATTACAACTTAACATTTAATGCTTTAACACAAAAATTACAATGTAATATAATTGCTGTATTAACAAGATGATTACAGGTTTATTTTTAAATTAATTCATAATGTGCTGCAGATGGTGTGGCCTGGTGATAGGACCAAGTTTAAAGTTATAGGAGGAATCGTTTACCGTGAGCCCATGAGGGGAGCCGAGACAGGAGAAATAATCTCATTTGGAAATCTCCAGAGAAGGTAGGGCCCAGCATGAAAGCTTCTTTTGTCCCTTCCTGCCCCCACTTCCTCCATGACAAGCTCTGCTCTCAAATACACCTCCTCCTGAGATACCCGAGAGCATGGAGCCGGGAGGAAACTTCTAGATTTACAGTCCAGAATCCTCCATTGGCGGGGAAGACCAAGGCCCTGTGCAGCAGAAAGAGCACTGGATTCAGAGTCAGGAGAGCCTATTTTAAACACACCTCTTTCCCTTATTACTTATGTGGCCTCAGAAAATTCAGTTCACCAATCTGGGCCTTAGTTTGCTCATCTGTGAAATGGGCACAAATGAAGCCTGCCTTCTGTAGCTGCAGTGAGGTATTAAGCAATAGACCCTGGTGACATGATGCCTGCTGGGGGGCAGATGAGGGGTAAGTTAGCAGCAGAATTGGATTAAAATCCTGCCACACACCCAATATCCCCTACTGTCACCTGCCCCCCCAACCCCCACAGCTGAGCAGGAAGTGGGTTTGGAGGATAGAGCAGCCCCTAATTCTAGAGCCAGTGGACAGAGACTGTACCTCAAGGCACAAGTCATGCCCCCTCTGAGAGTTAGGCTTTCACCTCCAGCCATGAAATGGGAATAGCTTGAGGTCAGGGAGGCACTGAGCAGGGCCTGGCCTGTGGAGGTGCTCCGTAATCAGAAGCGATGATGACGATGGGCAATGATGACGATGACAATGACAATGATAGTGGAGGAAACCCGCTTCCCTCTTCCCTGCTAAACATCCTCCAATGCACAGGGCAGCCCAGCAACAAGGAATCATCCAGCCCAAAACACCGGGAGTGCCGAGGCTGAGAAACCCTGGTTCGCATTGTTTTCTGTCTCTTCCACAACGAGAAACCCTGTCTTACTCTCTTATAACCACAATATCCACACCGTGTAGATGCTCAGGAAATGCCTGTGGACTGGCAGGGCCTCTGTGTACTCCATAAATGGGTGTTTCAGAAGTGTTTGCTGGGTGAATATGTGATAAGCGGGCGATTTAAGAGCTGTATGATCTTGGTGAGTCATTTAACCTCTCTGAGCCTCCATTTGCAATGTGCTCACTTGTGAGACAGCATAAATATTCATCCCTGCAGCTGACTTCTACGGAAAGCTCTTGCCTGTCCACTCTGGGACCATCTGAGGGATCACGGAAGCTTCTTGGATTCATCCTTTGGGACCCACTGACGTGTCACCTCCCCTGTGAGGTCTTCCCAGATGCTTGCCCTCCCCAGGCCCCCCCATGCCCCCCACACACACACACCCCACTAAAAATCTCTCCTCCTGCAGGTTCCCAAGGGCCTGTGTTCACACCTGCCAGGTGGTGCTGTCAGCTTGAAACGCCCCTTCAGGCTCAGCCCTATCAGATCCCCCGCTTTTATAACAAATAGTGTGTAATGGGTCCTTTACAATCCAGAAATGAAATTCACAGATAGTATTATCTACGCAGGCACATCGTTTGAAAATAAATCAACAGGATGCCCTAACTATAATAAAAAAGCAACATGAAGAGTATTTATAATAAAACATGTATTTCAATATGTAAATGCTGGGGTTCAATGGCACTAAAGGACGCGATGGAGAAGTCGGAGCCTCGCGCCCACGTGCTGGACCACGAGGGCCCCGGGTCGGGGGCAGCCGACACCTCTGAGGGGGCGGGGCTGGGACTCAAATCCCACGGAAAGCGTTGCCATCGGAAATGAGATTTTCCGAAATGATGAATAACTCTTGGTAATGTTTCCAACAGAACAGAGCACAATCTCCCTCCCATTTATATGGTAGTTGTGTTCCTGGAAAATTCAGGGTATATTAAATCCGTGACACAAATACTTTATGTGTATATATAAAACAGCTACGTTCCAAGCTCAAATAATTACCAACAGGTTTTCTCCTGCTTGGATGTCAAGCAGGATATCTGAGAGCTGTGCTGCGGAACCTGAGGCATAGCTGCCCTTCCCACTAAATGTCCTGCCCAGCCAGCGTGGCTCAGGGATTGAGCATCAACCTATGAACCAGGAAGTCACGGTTCGATTCCCAGTCAGGGCACATGCCTGGCTTGCAGGCTCGATTTCCAATGTGAGGCATGCAGGAGGCAGCCAATTAATGATTCTCTCTCATCATTGATGTTTCTATCCCTCTCTTCCTCTCTCTTCCTCTCTGAAATCAATAAAACTATATATTTAAAAAGTAAAAAATAAATGTCATCCCCTGTAGTAACTGTGCCCATCAGAAAGGCCCCCACATGTTCTCAAAACTCTCCCTGGGAGCTGGCCCTGTCCCGCAGAGAAGGGATTTCTGCCCTAGTTGGTGTGTCCCTCACCTGCCTCTGAGACCCAGAGCTAGTGAACTCCTGTCCATCAGCGTGTTCCCGGGACCTGAAGGGAGTTGGTACATGATGGGCGCTCAGTAAATACTGATGGAGAAGTATCTGGGGCCCACCCTTCCAATACCCCTGGCTACCCCAGGGTCACCTGCCACCAGACGTGCTAACACCTTCCTAAGCTTCAGCCTGCAGGCTTCTCTGACCTGGGAGGTGCCAGCCCATGAGAAGGGGAAGCCTCAGTGCCAGGGAGAGAACAACCAGGACAATCCACAGAGAAGCATAAATTCCCTGCCATCCACCCCCCACAGGGGCCCGCTTTGAGGCACCCTGGACACAGGGTCTCAGAGGGTCCCCCTGAGACTGAGCCCGGCTGCCCACAGAGACAACCCCGCACAACTCGCACCCAGATCCTGTGTCAGGCACCACTGCTGCGTAAGGAACCGCCCGACAGGGCTGGAAACGGCAAGTATTCCCCCCTCCCCCCACCCATTCTGTGGTTTGCCGAGAACCCCCTCTGAGGTTTTGCCGCGTCTCCCTCCTGTGGCTGCATTCAGCTGGCGGGTCTGGTCTGCTGAGGGGGAGTGTGAAGTGGACCTCACCCACGTCCGGCAGGTGGTGCTGGCTCTGGCTGGGGAGACCCTGCCCGCTCCTGCGGTAGCCAGGCTGGCTTCCTTGGAGGACACGGCAGGACAGTACCCCGCGGAGGCAGAGGAGCAAGCGGCCAGCCTCTTGAGGCCCAGGCCCCAGATTGCCTACAGCACTCGTTCCGCTGTGTCTGCAGGTCACGGCCAGTCACAGCCACAGGGGGTGGAGACACAGTCCTCTTGGGGCCACCAAGAGGTGGAGAGGTGTGCACGCAGCGGAGGGAGCGACATGTGATATTACACATCTTCCCCTTGGGGTCTGCTTGGTGGGGCCAAGAAGGGGGGAGGGGGATAAGCCCAGATTAAGACATCGGCCGAATCCAGCACTGAAGGAGCAGAGGAGTGTCTGCGGGGGTGACGGAGGGGAAGATGGAGGGGAAGACGGAGGGGAAGATGGAGGCTGCGCGAGAGGCGCTTTGGAAGGTGCTGGGCGCGGAGCTCAGGGACACAGGCTGGGAGGCTGAGAGGCTTCTCAGCCTCTACTTCCGCCACCAAACCTGTCTTTTCCACAAGCTGCACCCTTGGCCAAGGATGCAATTACTTACGGTAGAACACAGACAGTCCGGGAGGCATGGGTCAAGCCTCCGGAGGACGTCCAGGTCCCTGAGCCTCTCGGATGGGTCCCGGCCTTCCGGTCTTGCAGCGACTCCCCTGCCTCGTAGTGAGGCCTGTGCCCAGCCGCCTCTGGTTTGAGAGAAGGCCTCGGGGAGCCAGCCGCAGCCAGGCCCAGGTGACTGACTCTCAATCCCCACGGAGGCCGGAGCCAGTTAACCTGTTGGGAGAGTTCACTGATTAGAGGATAAGAAATGAGAAAAAACGCCTGACCAGCCGGCAACCCCACCCAGGCCACCGTCCCTGGCCCAGCCCCAGCGCCTCTCCAGAGATTCCTCATTAGCATCTTAATGTGAGCAGCATTTGCAATGAGGCTTCCAAGCAAATCCCGGCATTTAAATTCATTAACAGTCGCTGAAGTCTTCAGTGCGGAGGTGGAATTATCCCTAAATTGCTGTTAACTTACCAGCTGCGAGCTAAACGGCAGAGGAGGCCGGCTCTGGGGCTGCGGGAGGGGGCAGAGGAGGCCGGCTCTGGGGCTGCGGGAGGGGCCGGACGGTTGCTTCCATCTGGGGCCTGGGCTCAAGCCCAGGGACGGCTGTGTTTTCTAGATTCTGTTCAACACCCTAATGATGAGTGAAAAATTCAATCAACCAGCTGGCTTGTCCACTTAGGAACAAACAGCCTTCTCGACTGATATTGATGTGGCTGTGTGGTTCAGGTTAAGTTTTGTGACCCTGCGCCTCTCTGCTCAGCAGCTGATGGATGAGGGAGGAAATGGCTTGCCTCTCCCAGGCGTAGCCTCCCTCCGCAGGGCGGACCCTGCTGGGGCATCAGGCACCCCCTCCAGGAACCGTTTCTGCTGCTCTTCTCACCTGGGAGCAGGGTCCACATGCCAGCCACGACCTCATGCCAGCCACGACCTCGCCGGGATCCATCTGCACCAGAGGATCCTCCGCGCTCCCGGCTTCCTGTGTATTCCAGAGCACCTGGCACGCATGATGCGCTCCACAAAGATTCGCTGAATGGATTAATTGATCGATTAAATGCTCCTCTTTGCCAGCAGTGTCAATCACAGCGCCTGACTCATTGTAGTGTCTCAATAAATATTTGCCGAATACATGTTGAATGACAGATAAGTGGCTGCTGCAGGGAGGGGGTGGAGGTAAGAAGGTTAGGATTCGGGCTTTCAATCCTTTATCCAACAAATATTCATTGGGTAACTAATCAGAGTGAGGGTTAATATTTATATTAGGTTTCCTATCCGCAAAGCACAAGTTAACTCATTTAATATTGATAACAACCCTGTGTGCAGAATTCTAATACTGCCCTCGTCTCTCAGATGTGGAGACTGAGGCACAGAGAATCTAAGCAGCTTGCCCCAGGCCACCCTGGAGCAGGGATTGGAATCGAGGGGTCTAGCTCAGGACCGTCCTGCCCAATGGAAGTATAACATGAGTCGTGTGTGCAATTTCCAATGTTCTAAGCACCCCACTCTGAAAAGTGAAAACAATGGTGAGATTAATGTTAATATTTTACTGAACCCAATATATTCAAAATCTTATCATTTTAACACATAACCGATATTAACAAGTATTCATGAGATATTTTACATTCTTGTTTTCATACTAACAGTTCAAACTGCAGTGTGTGATTACACTCACAGCGCTTCTCGCAGCTCTCCACAGCCACACGTGGTAAGTGGCCACTGTTCTGGACGGCACTGGGCACAAGTCTGGCTTCTTACCCACTGTGCTCCTCTGCCCCGCTCACCTGTGTGCATAGTCACTCAAGGACACAAAGACAGGCCAGCGCAATCCCTTCGAGGAACCCACCGTTTGTTGGGAGCGATACACTGGATTTGACAACATCATGTGATAAGTGTTGGAAAGATCAGATGCGATAAATCATGATAAGAGCATGGGCTCGTGGAATTACACAGGCTAAGCCTTGAGGTAGAGGACTTGAGGCAGCCACAGAAGTCAGCAACCCGAAGTGTGAATCAAAGTTAGCCAGGTCGGTAGGCAGGGAAGGGCACATGCGAAGCCCAGTGGTGGGAAGGTGAGCCGCACATCCAGGGATAGCAGGCAGTTCCCTCAGAACCGGGGAGTCAGCACTCTGAAGTGGGTGGCGGGTGTTGAGAGCTGAGGCTGGGGAGGTGGGCAGAGCCCAGAACACACCAGGCGCATGGAAGCCACACTTGAACTTGGCCTTGCGGAACATGGGGAGACACTGCAGGACTCTAATGAGAAAGCGATGGGATAAGATGTGCATTTCAGAAGTTCAGCTGGAGGATCTCATACTGGAGACAGGAGGCTCTGGCCAAGGTCTGGGTGAGGATGCAGAGGCCACGGCACCGGGTAGAGAGGAGATGAGGAAATAAAGTCAACAGGACTTGGTGACTGTGTGATGGAGACCGAGCAGAAAATTGGCCCCTGGGTTTCTGCTGGGGCACCTACGTGAAGAGTGGGGTCAGTCTTCAAGGAGAAGAAGCACCGAGGGACAGACATCAGGTGAGTGGGGGAGGTGGGGAGAGAGGAGGGGAGATGCCGAGTTTGGTTTCTGTCCGGTTGACAGCTTAGGAGAGAAGGGGGGCTGGAGGTACAGATGGAGGACTCTGTGGACAGTTGGTCACAGTGGAAGAGTGGCAGAGTCTCGGGACCTTGCACAAGTTCTCCTGTGGCTGCATGCAGTTAGGTGAAGGAAGAAAATGTCCTGAGAATGAGGAGAACACATAAATGAGGGCAAACAAGTCACCTTTGCTATCTCATGCTTCTTCTTTGGGGATTAGACAGTTGAGGGGCAGAGCAGTTAAGTGATTTGTCCTAAGACACACAGCCAGTTAGTGGTCCAGCCAAGGCAAGAATTCGGGTCTCTTGACCCTACCTCCAGTGTCCTTTCACCATCCTAACCCTAACCTTAAACCTAACAGTAACCCTATCCTGGGCAGAGCCATAACCCTAACCCTAAACCTAACCCTAACCCTATCCTGGGCAGAGCCATAACCCTAATCCTAACCCTCACCCTAACCCTAATATTTAACTCTAACCCTAAACACTAACCCTAACCCTAATATTTAACTCTAACCCTAAACCCTCACCCTAACCCTAAACCCTAACTCTAACCCTGTGGCTGCATGCAGTTAGGTGAAGGAAGAAAATGTCCTGAGACTGAGGGCCAAGGAGAACACATAAACGAGGGCAAACAAGTCACCTTTGCTATCTCATGCTTCTTCTTTGGGGATTAGACAGTTGAGGGGCAGAGCAGTTAAGTGATTTGTCCTAAGACACACAGCCAGTTAGTGGTCCAGCCAAGGCAAGAATTCAGGTCTCTTGACCCTACCTCCAGTGTCCTTTCATCCATGCATCCCTCCATTAACCTAAGACTTACTGAGCACCTACTACATGCAATGAAGATGCATGGTTCAGCTAGGATGTGCTATGTCGAGGATTTAAAGATGAGAACGAGCCTGGCAGAAGGGAGGTGGGTAGTAGCATGAATGAGACCTGGTGGTGGAACAGCCGCCAAGACAGTGAGGAGGGCCTCGCATAAGCAGGGAATGCAGGCTGGGCAGAGGAAGGGCAGTGGCGAGAGGAAGGGTTGGAACTTTCTGCATAGTCCTGGCCTCACAGACCCACATGCCGCATCTTTCCACACACAACTGGCTCCACCTGGCCCTGGTACCAGTAGAAGGGCCTGGGCGGATGCACAAAGGTCCTGTTTCAATAAGCAGCCCTCCATGGTCTGTTCTGCCCAGGACCTGTCTCTGCAACTGCCCCTGCCCTCGGACAAGCAACAGAAGGAAGGTCCTATAACTCCAGCTTGGAGGCGTGAGAGCTGGCTCAGCCGTGGCCTCCATGTCCTCGGTGCAGAGAGGACGCTGGACTGGGCCTGCCCTCCCCTGTCCCAGCTGAGCCTTGGAGTCACGGCACAGCTAGTCAACCACACAGGTGCCTGGGCCCCCCGCTCACAGAATCAGTCGTCCGGAAACAGGGTCAGCCAGGCGTGGGAAGCTGTGTGACCTCCAGGCCTCTTCAGCCCTGACCTTCTCGGGGCTTATGCAACACACCCCGTGCGGAAGAAGAGGCTGGGAGTCTGTCGCCCAAGGCTTAGACTCTGGTCCTCCTCACCCTCCCACCTGGTCACCAGGGTGCCCATGTACCCATGAGAAAGTTGAGGGGCGCACCTGGCCATGTACGAGGGCAGCCCATCACCCTAGTGAGCCCTTTTCAATGGACCAGGCGGCCTTCCAGGGTTGCCAGGTTTCTGTAATAAAAACACAGGATGTCCAGTTAAATTGGAATTTCAATGACAAATAAACAACAAATTATTTTTTCACAGAAGTGTGTGTCTTTCAATATGGGACTGGCGATTAGGTGGCAGGAGCTGCCAGCCTCCGGGCTTCGCAGGCTGCCCGAGAGGTGGCCAGGAGGAGACTGTTTCAGATTGAAATACGTGGAGATCATCAGCAAAGGAGGATCAGGGCATCCGCTTCCAGCAGTCTGCAGCCGCAGCGTCTAGTGACCCAATGACCTCAAGGGTCTCCATCACCCCCAAACCACAGTCCCGGGTTCCACAGCCCGAGGCTGCAGAACAAGACTGGTCCTCAGAGAGGAGGGGACTGGATAGGGAGGTCAGCTGATTAGGAAGAGCCTTTCAGGTTCCAGATTGGGGGACCCACGGTAGCTGACAGACCCAGGTGCAGGAGCCCTGGGCATAGGAGAAGGAGCCCCTCAGGGCTGGCCCCCACCCCCAAAATGATGGGCCTCAGGGTAGGACCTTGACCCTGGTCCGGGCCAGGCCTGGGAAGGAATTCAAGATCATCACTCTCAGGCGGCTGTGTAAATCCCTCCCATTCCATAGCCCATACACACACACACACACACACACACACACACTTTATTTCCAGCATGGACGGGCAACCTGCTCTCCCCAGTCACAAGACAGACACCACACTGTTTGGAGATTGAAGACTGATCAGCAAGGAGGCTGCGAGCCCCTCCCCCATCACCTCTGAGCCACCAGCTAATTCCCTGTGGGGGACCGAGGGCCCTGCACTCCCCAAAGGCAGGCACTGCCGTTCTGGGACATTAGCTTCCTATTAGGAGTCACTTTCCACTGCAAACACAGATGTAGCCGGGAGAGGAACTGGCAGAGCAGGGGCTGGCCCTGGGTGCAGGAAGAAGCAGTATCCCTCCAGAAGCTGTTTATTAATTCTCTAATTAATTTACCCCATGCACTACAGGGAGCCCCAGAACGTGGTGAAGGATGTGGGAGGAATGTTTGAGATGGAAGAAAGGGTGGTAGGCTAGAGACACGTGAATGCGGGAGGAAGGCCTGGATTTGCAGGTGGGGAAACTAGGGCTCAGTGGTGAGGGGAGGGGGGAGTCACCCCAAGTCCAGACGTGGTGGGAGTGGGGATCTGCTCCTGGTTTAGTTCACCCTAAGCCCGGAGCCCTGGCAATCCCTTATCTGGTTAAAGGGCTTGCCTGAGAGGAGGTGGGAGTGGAGGGGTAGGACAAGGACAGGGCCAGGTGGCCTGGGAGGGGTGGCGCCCGCAGGAGCAAGCAGGGCTGCAGGCCTTCCTTTAGCTGGAATGACTATCACATCTCAGGCGGGACTGAAAGGCTGGGAGGTGGGCTTCCCCTGAAATTGAACAAACATTTCCCTCTTGTTTGAAAGACTGAAGGTGGAGACAGGTGCCAGCTGCTGCCAGCCCAGCCCCCACAGGTGCAGGCAGAAGCAGGTGTTCCACGGGGCAGGTGTGTGTCCTCACGGGGCCCACTCTGCCATGCACAGACACACTCCTGCCACTCAGGAGCACAGTCATGCCCCCCCCACACACACACAGACACAGCAGCAGAGGCACAGCAAGCGGGGGAGGGGAGACTTGGAGCAACAACATGACCCCAGCAGCCTCCAGAGCTGCCACGTAGCGCACCCTCCACCTCGCCGGACCCAGCAGGGATGGGTCCAGCCAGGAATTTCCCAAGCTGGACTAGTCTTGGGTTTATTATCATCCTTTCTTATAACAAACCTTTTGGAATGCCCTCTTGAAATTAAATGAAATTCGAAGAGAATATAACCCACTTGCGTGTGTAATTGTAAATGCCCTAAAACTGTAATATAAAAGAGAAATAGAGAGGGGAGAAGATTGCAATAAATAACATGTATTTTGGTGTGTGAATGCTTGAGCACAGCCACCCACACAAATGAGTCAAATGCTTGCACCTGGCGCATCAGGAACACGGAACCTCAGTGCTGGCGGGTCAGGCGGGTCTTCTCGGGACTGAACCCCCTGAGCAGCACTGCCTCCCACGATGTGGTTTTCCAACTGGCAAACAATTCTTAGTAAAATGCTCATCAAACAAAGTCTGCCAGTGGTTCGCAACCTTCCAAATGCTGCGACCCTTTAGTACAGTTCCTCATGTAGTGGTGACCCCAACCATAAAATTATTTTCGTTGCTACTTCATAACTGTAATTTTGCTACTGTTATGAATCATAATGTAAATATCTGATATGCAGGATGTATTTTCAGGGGTCGCAACCCACAGGTTGAGAACCACTGGATCTTTCTTCAAGAGATAGATAGATGATAGCTAGATAGATATAGATATAGGTATAGATATAGATATATAGATAGATAGATGATAGATAGATAGATAGATAGAGATAGATGATAGATGATTGATAGATAGATATTGATATAGAGAGATAGAGAGATAGATAGATAGATAGATAGATAGATAGATAGGGCAGAAACACTGGACACCCCAGACAAATATGCACAGGTGTCTCACTTACATGACATCTGGCAGACATGTTGCATCTTTAGTCCTGCCCACTAAATGCTAGGGTGCCCCAACTCGTGATGGTGACCCACAACACCCGGGGATGGTACTGCCCTCGCTGAGGCTCAGTGTTCAGAGTACAGCTGTCCACCTCAGGGGACTGAGGAAAAGGACACAGAGGACAAAGAATGGGAAACTAGTTTGAAAAACAGCAGCGCATCAACCCAGGTGGGTGGGGTCTTGGGTGGGGGGTGGCAAAGGCTGGTGGCAATGGCTGGAGCACTGAAGTGTGCAAAGGAGACTCCCCCAAGCTGGGCACCAGGCATGCATTATCTATGAGGCGGGTCTTGGGGTCCCCTCTGCACAGGGCAGGGGACTGAAGCTCTAGGCCAGGGGTGGGCAAACTTTTTGTGAGTGCATGCCAAAACCAGCAAAATCTCTGACTCAAAATTCTTCTGCGTGCCAGCCCTAATTTTTTGAGAACATGTTACACCTACTTGATATCTCTTAAGGTGTACGTATGTGAAGAACCTTGGAGAAATAATAAAATTCATTCGAGCAACAAAAACACAGTATATGATGATGAAAAATACATTTATTTTTTAATGTATACATGTACACTGATAATCCGACAGAAAACTTTATGACTCCGTTTGATATTATCAGTGGGACTCTTGCTGCTGCATCACTGATGACAGAGATTTTACATCAGGTTTATATTTCGTGACCTTCAGAGATATGCACTAGCTACTACTTTTATCCGTCAGGCTACTCCTATTACGAGACTTAACAAAATGCATCACTGAGAACAAAGATTCACAAGTGTATGTGGATGAAAATATGGAGAGTAACGCTGTTGCAAAGTTTTTTGAACAGAAAAAAATTTCTGGAATGGCATTCCAAGTCCTCAATAGTTCGTTTTCGACACTTCTCTCTGGTACTCCTGTCTCTATCGCTTTTTTTCAATGTTTTCCAAGTCAACTCTAAGGTCAATAAATTTCTGCTTCCAAATTGAGCTACTCTGAAATTCAATCAACTGGATTTCAAAGTCAGCCATGTCTATCCATGAAAACATTTGTAAGTTTAGTTCCTCCAGTTTCATGCTATCTGGAAACCTCATGAATTTTGCTGTCTCTTCCAGTTCTCTGAATTTCGCAAATCTTGAGAAGAACTGCTCGATAGTTGACTCGATGATGTTTAAAAACAGCTTTTGAAGGCTTTGACAGTCTGTTCTGTCATCTTTTGGGAGGTCTTTGATGTGCCTCTTGAGGTTTGGGAAATATCTAAATCTCTCACCATCCACATCCCTCTTAAAGACTTCCAGTTTCTTTTCAAAAGCCTTTATGTAACCAAACATAACATCAAGTGTCTTGCCAGTTCCTTGTAATTTAACATTTAAGTCATTCAAATGTTCACAAAAATTGTAAATGGAAGATTATAAGAGAGGGTTTCGCGTGCCAGCAAAAGTTACTGGCGTGCCATGTTTGGCACGCGTGCCAGGGGTTGCCCACCCCCCCCCCCCCCCGCTCTAGGCTGTTAATTACTTGAGTCCAAGTTTATCTGGACCTAAAGTCCTTCCTTCTTCTAAGACCCCTCGTGCCCTCAGGAGAGGCTCCAGGAAGGGGTGGGTATTTGCATTGAGGATCATGCCACTCAAGCTGAAGGGCAGAGCTTTCCAGCAGGCAGAGGAGGGCGTCCCAGGTGGGGAAACCAGGGAGCCAAGACACGGAATGTGCATTCCAGCAGCACAGGTCCTGGGCTTTCAGGGGAGGCAGACACGTGCTGCGATAGAAGATAACTCCGGAAAGGCGGGTGTTCCTGATGGTACATGGCCTTGATGTTCAAGGGAGGGGTTTGGTCTTGACTTGGTAGGGACTGGGAAGCCACTGAAGGTTCCTGAGCAGGAGAGGGAGGTGCCCAGATCCACCTGCCTGCCCCGCCCTGGACTAGGCTCCACAGCCTTTTCTCCAGTCCCTGCCACACGGCTCAGCTCAGTGCCTACTCGTGAGACAGGCCCTTCTGGGGCGGGTGCTGTGGAGGAGTCCCTCCCAGCCTCCTGAGCACTTTCCAAGCCGTAATTAATTGTACAGTAACAGGATCTAATTGCCTTCCCCCTGCCAGCACCCCAGAGATGATGGGCTGTACCTGGAAGAAGGTGTATTCAGAAAAAACAAGTTAATTAACACCCTGCACAAAGAGGCTGCTAATTGCATTGTTCCCATGATTTGGGAAGACACTATTTTAGGAATGGGAGTTTCGGTCTTGGGCTTGCTGTATGAAAAACCAGGGGTCTCAGGGTACTGCCCCCGCTCCTCCCCAACAAAAGAACTGCAGTAACAGCCATCCTAGCCACAGGATGAAGTCTACATGTTTACCCTGGCCAGTCTTGTTCAGTGGATAGAGCAGCAGCCCTCAGACTGAAGGGTCCCAGGTTCAATTCCGATCCAGGGCACGTGCCTCGGTTGCAGGCTCCATCTCTGGCCCTGGCTGGGGTGCATGTGGGAGGCAACAGTTGATGTGTCCCTCTCACATCAATGTTTCTCTGTGTCTCTCCCCCTTCCTTCCACTCTCTAATATCCTTGGGTGAGTTTTACCAAACAAAACAAACAAAAAGTCTACCTTTTTCTCTGGGAGAGCCAAGAACCCAGGATCTCCTTGTCCCCGTGCTACAGATGGACAAACTGAAACCAAAGAACGCAATGACTTAGAGGCTTGGCAGCTCAGGCCCCTTCCATGAATCTGATAAGGAGGGGGAAGGTCAGGGCCGGACAAGGGCAGATTCTTGCCCAGAGTTCTCTCCACTCACGAAGAAGGAAGTGTTTGCAGATCGGTGGGGAAGGCCCCAGCTCCAGTGTCCTTGCCTGGGCTGCCACCCATCTCCGGGGGTCTGCCCATCTCCCTAGGGAGCCTGCCCCCCGGGGCAGGGGCTGTCTGCGTGGGGACTGCCAGTCCCAGCCTGGCCCTCCTGGGGACACGTGGCCTTCACAGCCAGTCTGCATGAAGACCCTGAATAAAAAGGGCGTCTGATTGCTTCTAGAACACCCAGTATGGACACCAAAAAGCCAGCAGTAAGCACTTTGCACTTGACGGGCCGTGGAGTCTCTGCCACAGCTGCTCACCTCTGCCATTGCCGAGGGAACATGGCCACGGAGCGTGCAGAAGCAGACAGGCGTGGCTGCGTTCCAATAAAACTTATGCACACAAACAGGGGGCAGGCCAGAATCGTCCAGAGACCACAGCTCTCCCACCCTGGTCTGGGAAACTCCCTGAGGGCACAGCGGGCCGCTGCCTCCTCTCGGTCCTCCTGCCCCGGGCACAGGTGGGCACTCACGAGAGGCTTTTCCATGAGAGAAGCAGGAGGCAAATAAAAGCAGGGTTGCCAGTGAACATGCGGGAAGGATGAGAATCTCAGCACGGTTCCTGGTTTGGAAAATCTTCCTCCTCTCTGGGCATTAGAACAGCAAAGGGCAGTGGGGGGGGGGGGCTGCCGGTGCTGCTGGCAACTTGCCAGAGTCCTCCGTGGTCCCCAGATCCAGAGGCCCCCCTGCTCCTCCCCACTCACCTCCCCCAACACTTCTCAAGGTTTACTGTCCACGCGAGGCTGCCACCTTGCAGACTGGCTGTCCTGGGAGCTTTTTCCCCTGGGTCTCCCAGTGGGTGGGCTTCCCCTAGGAGGCTCTCCCACCAGCTACCCCCACACACACCCACACACCCCAGACAACGCCACGGCAGGTCAGGGAGGCAGAGAGGCAAGCATCCCGGGAGAACCTGAAGTCAATGAATGGAGGGGAAAGCCCAGCAGCTGGGCCCACCAGAGCCTGACTGCGAGCCTGCAGCCCAGGCAGGAGGGACGGCAAGTCATAAGCAGAGGGGCCTGGCTCCAAGGATGGGCCCAGGGCTCTCTAAGAAGCTGGAGAGAGTTCCAAGGGATCCCAGTTCTGAAAGCTAGGGGTTTGGGGAAAGGCTCCAGGACAAGGAGGAGGTATGGATGGAACACAGATCACAGAGTTGAGTTGGAACCAGAGCTGGAGACAGGAGAGAATCCAGCACAGGCTGCCCTCGTGCTAACTGGGCTCCATCGGTCTCTGACTTCTCCAACTGCCTGGGTCCCAGAGCCGCTGGAGCATCTCTGAGCACAGCGGAAAGGGAGGTGGGCAGGAGGGCGACACGGTCATCCCAGCTCGGGCCCGTGATGAACAGAGTCCAGAAAAGGCCAGGGTTGGGTCACCCGCCCATGGAAGATAAGGCCCCTCCCAGGTATCTTGCAGGACCCTGCCCAATGGATCCTCCTCAGAGAAGAGGAGCAGCCAGAGCCTGGGCTGTGGACATCTCACTTGAAAAGCATCACTAGAGATGGCACAAGGTCCTTGCAAAATGTCACCAAGAGGAGGTGCTCCGGGGGCCAGGCGCTGTCACAGTATTTTATATGCATTATCTCATTCAACTCTCTGGTAGGTATTTTTATTCCCATTTTATAGGTAAGGAAACTGAGGTTCCAAGGTATTAAATCATCTGCTCAAATCCCACAAAGGCAATGAGGATCAAGGTTGGATTCAAACCCAGTTCTGTCGGACTCCCAAACATTTCCCAGATGCCCACGGATGAAATTCAAAACTCACCACTCAGCATGGCATGCACGGCTGCCAAGTGTAAGGAGCTAGTACAGCTGAGCAGTAGGCACCAGGCAACCACAGCCTGCGATGCCCATGCTGCATCTCCCGGGACCCGGCACCCAGCACGACCCCCACCCACACACAGTCCATCCGAAATGCAAACAGCAGATCACCTGGCATTGTCCTCACTGCTGAGGAAAGGAATTCAAATCCCAATGAGTCTGAGACTCCAGTGTCTACCAACCAGGCCAGCCTGCAGGCATCCCCCATCATAGATCCTCTCACCTGACTCATTCATTTTACAGACAAGAAAACCTAGGTCCAGAGAGGGAGACCGACTTGCCCAAGGTCACACAGCAAGTTGGGAGCAGACCCTGGTCCTAAGAAATAGAAGTCCTATCCCTGCTCTGCGGTTCCCCCTGTCCTCAGGAAAAGCCATCTGCAATGTGGGCTACGAGCTACAAAACTGCTCATGCCCTTTGACCCGGTAATTCTCCTTGAATCGACCCTTGGGAAATGATGCAAACGGGGGAAAGTAGTTTGACAAAGATGTTCACGGCAACACTGTTTGCAAGATTGAAAATTTGGCTGCCGCCCAAATGCCGAAAAATAGCAGTAAGCAAACTGTAGTCGTATTAATGTTCTGTGGTTATTAAAAATGACAGCTCTGTAGACTAAGTGGATACAATAGAAACATTCATGTAAAATACTGTTAAGTGGAAAAAGCAGAAAATGTCTTCACACATTGGTTACAACCAAGCAAAACAAGTGGATGTATTAACAAAGGCTGGGGGAGAAGAGGAGAGATGAAAATGGATTCTTGTTCAATTGAGGTGGCGGGGTTCTCCCCCTGAAAGTTGTTTAGTGTCAAAAAATTTTTAAGAACTTTTAAGTTATCCACTTGTTCTGGTTGGTTGTAACCAGTGAATTAATAATGGAGAACAATACCGCATTCAAACCCACAGGCAGAGTCCTGGATCCCACCCTGCCCCCACCCCCAACACACACACACACACACACACACACACACACACACACACAGCTCCCCTGGGACATGTGTGCAGATCTGCAGGTCTCCCGCGAACCATCTTGTCAGAAGGATGCTTTGGTGGCATCTGATGTCAGGATATTCCTCCATGTGTCTGCCCATCTCCTTGAGGCTTCAGCAGCCGTGAGAATGGGCTCTGTGGGGGCATCTTGCCATAAATCCTAACAGCAGTGGAGGGAACCAAAGGTGAGAGAGAAACACACAGCAGTGAAAGACAGTGAGGCGGAGAAGCTAAGCAGGCGGCGGTGAATTTAAGCTTTATGGGAGTGCACTTGGGGAAAAATTAGACGTGCAGTTGGTTCCAGGCCCAGGAGGAATTATGAAAATCTTCTGTGCAGAGGGGCTGGTGTAGGCAGAGATAGGGAGCCTGCAGAGCCATTGCGTTTGCAGCAGAACTGGAGGAGTGGGAGGGTGACTTGGGTGAGCTGAGTGAGGAACATAAATAAAAGGGGGGAAGACAGGATTGGGGGTAGCTCTGAGGGAGAGATAGGTCCATCCTCATCCACCCCCGTAACTCCTTCCTCCCAACTTCCTCAGCCCCAAATTCCTGGCTGTGAGTCTGGTGGGGTCGTGTCATCAAAGGCTTCAGGTCACACCACCTCCATGTCCAACTGCTGAGGACCATGCCTGGCCTTAAGCCGAGGAGGGAACGATAATCCAAAGAGCACACTGGGAGCCGGCACTCGGGAGCAACCTCTGATGTCAGCACTGTGACCCCCACTGGACAGATGGAGAAACTGAGACTCAAGAAGGCGATTTGACTTGTGCAAGGTCACACTGGCAAAGGACGGAGCCACTACTTGAGCCACTCACTTCGGAAAAAGGAGGAGGAAGCTGTTGGTGTCAGGAGAAGCAGATAGGCCCGGAGAGAAGCCACCATGTGGGAACCAGTGGACCCATACTCACTATGTCTCACTAGAGGGACACCCCAGCAATGCTCAGTGATACTGCGGAGATAAGAAAACGAGATCCAATAGTCACCTTGGACCCCAATTTTTTTCCCAGGTCTAATGACTATGATACCTGAATCCTGTACTTCCCATAGGGTTTCTGTCGACTCTGTTATCCTAGCCTTACAATGAGTACTCTATGTTGAAGAAACTCAAAAGTGAATATGTCTGTTCCTTGTAGTTCAAAGGTCTGGGTTAAATACCTTCTAAATTTTCCCAAAGCACCTGTAATTCCCGTCATAGCCCGTTGTCTCCCTCCCTCTAGACTCTAAACACCATGAAATGCTGACCCGTTCACCCCTGTACATTCTGTATCCCCAGAATTTAACAGAATTGAACACAGTGAAAAGGAGGAGGGAGGGAAAGGAAGGGGGAAAGAAGGAGTGACATGGGCAAGAGTGTTGCTAGACAACCAGTCCAGCACATGGTCCTGTGGACCAAGGGCTGAAGGTGACCTCCATCCTCTTCAAACCACCTGCACCCAGAGACAGAGCCAGCCATCCAAGCTGAGTTTCCCATGCAGGCACTGCTGGCATACTGGGGAAATGGTTCTTCGTTGATTGGGGGGTCCTGCCCATTACAAGATAGTGAGCATCTCTGGCCCCGCCTAATAAATGCCAATAGGGGCCCTCAGTCATTGTGAAAACCCAAACACCCCCACACATTTCCATCTCTGGGTGTCCCTCCAGTGACTCTATCCCCAGTGTCTCTGATTATGTCTCTCTCCCTTGGAAAATCTTGCGCGCGCGCGCACACACACATACACACACTCACACACCTATGTTGGACCACTCACTGCTGCCAGGACCTGCCAGCATTTGCTCTGCTGAAGCTCCTCCTGAAATGTCCTTCCCTCACCCACCACCAGTTAGGTCCTTCCCAGCCACAGAAGTTCCTCCTCAAACAGCACTTCCTCCACGAGCCTTCCAAGTCTCTCCCCGGGAGAATAAATGATCTCATTCCCTCAGCCTCCGGCGGCCCTGTAGTCCTGTCCCCATCAAGCACACAATGCAGGCTGCTTTGGAGCCCAGCTACTTGTGGGTGTGTCATGAATGGCTGGGCGAACTCGGAGCACCTGAAGTCTGTTCCCAGCTTGAGCTGGTGGCCCAGCCTTCTTCTCCAGCCCTCACCAGACCACTGCTGGATCGCTCCTCTGCTCCAGCTGACCGGGCCCTATGCAATCTCCCAATTTCCATTTTTAGGAATAGCTTTGACCACCCCTTCCCTCAGTTCCCAGCCCTGGTGCCCAGGATCCTAGAGCCACCACCAAGGAAATGTCATTTAGCCTCAAGCCTCCCTGCCCTCCAAGCTGGTGAGGGGCAGGCCGGACGCAGGAGTTGCCATGCCCTCACTCTGCCCTCCCCGTGGGCCTCTGACCCTGGCCCAACACACATTCCCTCAACTCAAGGCTAATGACCCTTCTCCCCCACACGCCCATCAAGGTTCACTCCCAGCCATTAATAATAGCAGCACCGAGTGGTTCGCTACTTAGCAATTTGCAATCATTAATTAGTGGAAATTGCAGATTGGGGCCATGAAAGAGGGTGGCATGATTAAGCTCATTTGGAAATTAAGTTAGGTGAGTGATGGAGAGGGCCAGGGCTGCGCCCCTCCTGTACCTGCCCAGCCAGATGCTGGGCTTGGACCAGGGCTCAGATATCTCAGGGGCAAAGCAGGAGGGAGATGCCCAGGGACCTCCTGCTCTGGGTGAAACAGGAGAATCTACAAAGACACTGGGATAGGCATGAAAGACTAAAATGGACACCATGGCCACTCCCCACATGGATACTTGGTCCTGAGTTGCTGACTGGCCCCTTGAACTCCTTGGTTCCTCCGCCTGCTCTCTGGCCTCCAAGAACTCTCCACCACCTGCCTCTTTGAGCGATTCCAAATCCTCAGGCATTACTTGCCTTTGGGGATTGATTCTGCAGAGGGCATTTCAGAGGAAAGAGTTAAACAGTCCTCCTACCCACCCCCCTGGGGAAGGATGCTGAGTAGACAGCTCTTCTCCCAAAGATGAAAGGAAGAGGCTGCCGCTGCGCCCATATTTCTTCCCAAGGAGACACAATTATCTTCCCCCACTTCCCTCTCCAGCGAGCACCAAGACGACAGAGCCCTTGATATACGGGCGCTGGCAGGCGCCCTGTGCTGGGTAAGGATACATCTGAGCTACCCCCCTGAGTCATCTCCCCTCCCCCCGTCCCTGGGAGGAATCTCAATGAGAAAGGCAACGAGCGGAAGACTGGCAGGCCCAGGCAGGCTCCCAGCCTCTCCCACCCACCCCAGCCTAGGACCAGGGCCCACAGGTCCCTCCCCAGGGGGTGGGATAAGGACTTAGAGGGCTTCGGCCTCCACCTTCACCCACCCCCTTCCTCCCCCCCCCCACCCCCCCCATTCCATCCACAATGAGCAGCTCACTGTGCTATTCCTCCTCCAAGCTCTCGCCCAGGCCGTGTGCTCTGCCTGGAATACCACTTAGGAACTTAGTCATCTGTTCCTTCAACATGTATTAAGTCTCTGCTGTTGGCACTACTAATGAAACACTGGATACGATGAGATTAACAAGCCCCTGCCTGATATAACAGAGAAAGACCTTCTTACCAACAGAGAAAGACCTTCTTACCAAGAGGCAATTAAAATATAGTGTGGCGGGTGCCGTGGTAGAGAGAGAGCTGAAAAGGGAGCCTGCCGCGCAGAGCTGGTCCTGAAGGGTAAAGAGAAGTCTAGCAGGCGGATAAGGATGCTGGGAAGGGTGTTTTAAGCAAAGGGATGTGCAGTGGCTCAGTCATAAAGAACACAGACACTTGGGAGGTTGGAGCAGTTTGTGATTGCTGGATTGTGAAGGGTCGCTGAGGAGTGATGAGACACAGAACCTCAGGGTCTCACAGGGCCAAAGAGCGTGCCATGGGGCCACCTCTGGCAGCCGAGCGAAGGGTGGCCAGAGCAGGTGAGACAAGAGACAGCGTGATGAGCAAGTTAAGGGGCCACAGGACTAGTACAGGTAAGAGGGGCTGAGGCTGGAACCAGGGTGGAGCAGTGAGCATGGTGAGAAGGGGTGAATTTGAGAGACATCCATGTCAACACATTTCCTGGAATCCTACCCAGGCTTCAAAGCCCAATTCAAAGACCCTCCTCCTCCAGGCAGCCTCCCTGATTTCCTCCATGCCCACAACAATAAAGGTCGCCTTCCTCTGTGTTCCCAGACCACTGACCTATCAAACTCATAATCACATTCTGCCCTAACGTTCCCCTCTCATCCCTGAATAACCCCTGAAAGCAGGGACAATGTCTTATCTTTTTTTAAGAGACACTTGCAAATCATACATCTATATTTTATTTTATTCTTCATTAAAAATGTCTAATGTTGACATAATTGCAGGTGTCCTCCTTTTCCCTGCCCTTTGTCCTCCTCCACCCACCTCCCCTCCCCCTCCCTTGGCCTAAAATAAATCCTGCAGAAGGATGCTGAGAGTCCATGTTATAGATGAGGAAGCTGAGGCTTAAAGAAATAAAGAGCCAAAGAATGGAGTCATCACCCCCAGGACTCTGGTGGGGAGACAGAGCACATACTCTTAGAGAAATCGCAGTCTGTTGAAGGAGGAATATGCCCCGTCTTAGGAAGCCCCAAGTCCGATGAGGGAGATATAGCTTTATCCTGGGAGTGTCCAATAAAATGAGGGGTATAAGCTCTGCCCAGTGGGAGTCCCCAGGATTGGGGAGACGTAGCCCTTGCCCTGGGATCCCCATTCTGCTGGTAAAGGCACAGTCCTTTCCTTCTGGAGCTGCCAGTTGGCTCGGAGACCCAGAGAGAGGAAAGGACTAGTGCCTGGACCACTTGTCCCACACAGAGCTTCGCTGTCTAGACTGGGGGAAAGATGCAGGGGACAGAGCAGGTTCACGGGGTGGGAGGGCTATCTAGCACTGTGAACACCACCCTTTACGACAGCCTTTAGGCCCATCGCTGCGACCCATCCATCCTCACCTGGCCCTGCGACACCAAGCACTAATGGTGCAATTATGCCGCGGAGAGTGAACTATAAATTGCAAATGCAGCCAGGCCTCTGCCAGGCCCAGCCGAGGAGCCCCCACCTGCATGCCCGCCTCCCAGGCTCCAGCAAGTGGTCCTGACCCCTGGCCCCTGACCTCAGGACCTCCTGCCCGCACAGAGACCCTCCGAGGCTGGGCCCCTGAGCTGCAGACAGCCCTTTGCCCGTCAGGAAACTGTAAAGCCCTTGGAATAGCTCCACCCCACTGGAATGTTTGTGCCAGAAAGGTCGGTGGTGCCTCTTCTGTGCTTCCTTAGTGCCAGCTTCTAAAAGCTACCACGCGGGGTGCTAGAGGGATGGGCCTCTCCCCACCAGACCATGAGCCGGCCCAGGGCTGGAACCGTGTCTCTGAACACATCTGCTGTGTCTGCTGAGCCTGGCACGTTAGAGGTTGGCACTCTAGTCCACGGTGAGGTGGCTCTGACACCTTGGCTAAGCTACATCCTCTCACTAGACCCAGGTGCCTGCCTACCACACGAGGGGAGTAGACCACAGCAGAGGTTGCAAACTAGAGGCTCACTGGCCCCACACGTGTGTATTGCATGGCTCATAAGACTAGGGGTTTGTGTTATTCCATTATTTGGTGATTTTTATACAACTGGAAATTTCATCTAAAAATACAAATTTCTAGTATCTCTTTGAAAATCAGAAGATGGGACAACCCGGGCCCACATCCCTCCGTGGCAACAATTGTGTGGTGCTGCGTGACCACTGCTCCTGTAGGCAGGACGTGCACTCTCCAGTTTTCCCCAGACCTCACCTTTCCCTAGTGTGTTCCTCGGTTTCCTAGCACCTCACCCACTTCACTCATTTCTGTTACCTTCCAGTGGGTCTTTTATATTTCTCTTTCATAACCTAGACAGAGGCCCACTGTGCCCTGTGACTCTGGAGTCTGCAAAAAATTAGTAAATAGATGGAAGGAGCCTGGCCAGTGTTTCTCAGTGGTTGGGCATCGACCCATGAACCAGGAGGTCATGATTCCATTACCGGCCAAGGGCACATGCCCAGGTTGCAGGCTCTATTCCCAGCGGGGGAGGGGTGTGTGCAGGAGGCAGCCAATCAATGATTGTCTCTCATCATTGATGTTTCTATCTCTCTCTCCTTCACCCTTCCCCTCTCTGAAATCAATTTTTTTAAAAAAAAAACACATTTCTTTAAAAGATAATAATAAACTAAACAAATAAATAGAAGAAAGGAGATGGTAAGTTAATGGGCTCCAAGCCCCTCACTTTCTCTATGTTCTTCACTTTTCTGCCTTTCAACAGCAGAAACACCTCTCTTGCCCCAAGCTCCCTCGGATGATGAGGAAGGGAAGGAAGTTTATAAAATATTCAGAGTAGACAAGTGTCAGGGACACTGACCTGTCACATGACACAAAGGTCAGGGGAAGTGTGACTTGGGAGGTTAGTGGGGAGAGGGGCCCACTGCCCACCTGCTCTGAAGCCACAGCCGTCCAAAGCTTCCCTGTCACCATCCCACGGTCTCTTCCGTGTCTTAGCACCAGGTCCCGGTCAGCACCCCGGACAGCTCCACCATCACCCTCTGGCCCTGCTGCCCTCAGCCAGGTGCAGCCGCTCCTGTGCCACCTGCCTCCCCAGCCTCCTCCTCAGCGGTGGCCCCTCATTCCTTGTGCTGTAGCCACGACGGGCCCTGTGCACATCCCTCACGCTAGACGAGCTCTTCCCCGTCCCAGGGCGCTTCTGGTTCCTCCCCCCGGAAGTTTTATCTCCGCTTCAGCATCCCCGTCTCAGGGAGAGCGGCTCAGAACGTAGAGTCCACATGATGCCATCTCACACACCTCCCCCCTTTCCTCACAGCATTGACCGTGGTTGTGATGACACAGTGATGTGTATTAATTAATGTCTCCTTCCCCACCAGAATAGGAGCTCTGGGAGGCAGGGCTCAGACTAGTTTTGTCCAGCCCATAGCATAAGGCTGAGATACAGCTGTTGAGTGCATACATCGCTGAGTCCCTTCTGTCTGCAGGAGCTATGCTAAACATACAGTCCCTTTCCTAGAGTAGCTATGACTTTGTTGGCTAAAGACTAGTTTACCTGGAGTTAAAAGCAATCCAATCCACTCCTCCCGTTAAAAAAAAAAAAAAAGTTGAATTAAGATTCTAAAGCATAAAGTCATTCCAGGAGTGGGTGGCAGAGCCAGGCCCCCGCTTCCCGGTCCAGCCTCCTCCCTCTGTGGCTCTACCGTTGCATCTGCCTGTTAATGACCACACACATAACCACCTCCATCATCTCATCAGCCCTGTGCGGGCATCTCCACTGGTGCATTTAACCCCCCGGGGTTTCTGTTTGCACAGGCTCCAACCCATCGCTGCTTCCCCAGGGATGGCTGTCTGGCCTCCACAGGCTCTGAGTGTGGACAAGCAGGGAGATTTAATGTTGCTGCTTTGGTCTTTGGCTCTGCAAAGCAAACCCTTCCCCGCTGGGAAACTCATCATCACCAAGCATCAAGCTCAAGCTGCGCTCCACTTAGCTGTTTGCAAATGGTGTGAGGGGTGGGGGTGCGAGAGGCTCGAAGCCCAGGGAGGGGCCTGGAGGCTTGTGAGAAGACACACCCATAGGGGGCTTCTGGGGAGGCAGGCGAGGTATGTGTAGGCACAGGAGGAAGGCTGGCTGACTGTGAGCAACACACCAAGAAGACAGGTCTGCCCTGCCCGCAGTCACATCCCTAAATTGACTATTTTCTAATCACAAGCATCGACTTTGGGCAGCATGGGCTTTGGCATAATTCCTGTGGCATATGCAGGCAGCTCTCAGGTTTCTGTAAGTGGATTGACTGACTATGTCACCAGGTGTGAGTCCCAGGAATGCACCCGACCTCTATGAGCCTCGGTTTACTCACCTTGAAAATGGCCACTTTGTAAAGTTGCTATTGGGATATAATAGGATCACTCATATCCACACCCCGTGAAGGGCACATGGCAAATATGCTCTCCTCCCTGTAACAAGTACCTAGCCTTGCTTGCTCCCTACTTCGACTTGCCCAACAGTGTGGCTCACCCATCATGACCACCAGGGAGGCTATCAAGGAGGCAAAAATGGGATGGGTGGGTCATGGCCATGCTAGCACTCCATGTCCCCATCCATTTCTGCATCTCCTCCAGCCCCACACCTCCCCTCCTCATTCATTTCAGATGTCAGGATAGGATTCCCTGAATTTCAGTTATTTATTCTATTCTGAGCATCTCCTGTTCCCCCCACAACCCCCCACTTTGGCCTTCATCCTCTTCCCTCCACCCTATGAACATGAAGACAAAATACCTATAGAAGAAATGAAAAGAATGGAAAGAAAAAAAGCAAAAAACAGAAGACAGGGGGCAAAATCCTGCCACCGTCTTAGCCACCCTCATTGGATGACTCACCTACCTGACTCTCCTTGTCAGCTCCCATGTTCCTTCATTCTCTCTGATGACCCTTAAAATTGCCTCCCCCATCTCATCAAATCCCTCCCCTCTCCTCCCCATTTGTTCTCTAAGCTGCAGATTACTTTTTCATAAAATTCCATTTCTAGCCATTCTCACACTCGCTTAATGGTGCTGGCCCGGGGAAGGGGAGCAGAGGAGGAGGTGGGGGGAGGCGTGTACTGTGCTGCACTTACCCAGCCCAGGCACCCAGGCCCCTCGCTGAGGTGCATTACAGTCTGATAGGAGTAGATAATGGACTTCTGTCCCACACAGGGAGCTGGCACTGGCAGACTCGGGGATTGCAGCCTCGTGTCCGAGGGTGGCAAGACTCGCAATTGTCTTCAGTAACTCTTCTCCTGCTGGGAAGACTCCACTGGAAGAGCCATTTTTTCAACAAATATTTACTGAGAGCCTTTAACAGACTAGGCACTCCATTAGGTGCTGGGAGTGTAGCCACGATAAGAGGGGGCCCTCACCTGGACTTGTTCAGGGAAAGAATTCAGGAGGAAGTGACATAGGGGGAAATATGCATGCGAATTATACAAGCTCAAAGGAGGAAATGAGTGGTTCTGTTCCTATTACAGCAGTGCCTGAAACACGGTCCTAGGGCAGGTAATTTACTCCAGAGATGATCTCAGGGAACCAGTGCGAGGGAATAGCGAGAGTGAGACAGGAGAGCCAATCATCGGCAGACTGTTGAGCTGGTTCCTGCTAAGGGTCCTCTGAATGACCATGCAGAATGGACCTCAGAATTATCTTTGAGAAGAGAGGAGGCGGAGGGCAGTGGCCTCTGACTCCTGTCCCCTTGGGTGTGGGTGGACCCCAGAGGGATTCGTTTTCCTGCACTTCTGCGCTGCACATGTGCAGACTGAGCAGGCTTCTCTGGCATCAGAGAAAGCCCTGAGTCAGAAGAACAGAGAGACGCCACTTTGCACGCTGAGATAAGATGCTGGCCGCATGCCCAGAGCTGTCCACTCAGTTGCACTGAAATCAGGTCAGCTGAGAGAATGAATGCTGCATGGGGCTCAGAGAGTGTCTGCCACAGTCTACCCCTTGTGGTTCTCGGATCTGCTCGGGGCCCAAAATAAGTGCCCTTTGTCACTGAATTTGTAAGATGTAGCTGGCCTTCATCTCTAAAATAAAAATTCTGCAGGCAGGAATGTCAGTGGGTCAAGGTACAGCACCAATTGCTATAGCAGGTCCTGAGGCTACAGCTGGTCTTCATAATCTACAACCTGTACCAAGTGCACTCTATTTCCTTCACCCTCGGTCATGACTTCAGCGGGCCTGGGTTGCTTGCTCCCTGATGGATATAAGTCCTTGGTTACCTGGCCCTTCTCAGGCTATGGTTGCTGCAATTGCCCAGTCTCTACTACCATCAGGCACGGAATCATCAAAAGATGTCCCAATAAATCCCTGAGCTCCATAAAAAGTCTTCTTTGCCCTCACTGGGTAGCAGCAACCCTAGATCTTTATGAAAATCATGGCCAATCACCCCCACCTTTTCTTTTCCTGCTATTCCACTGGCATGAAGAACCCTAGGTGACCAGGCACACCCACAGTAGGAGCCTACAGTGTCTGCTGGTAGAAATATTCCCCACAGGAACCAGAACGTTTACTGTACCAGAGCCTAGAGTTGTGGCAACAGAATACACACATTCTCCATGAAGATTCTTAGAAATGGTGATGAGTGGACCCAACTCTACTTCCATCCCATGCTTCCAGATGCTTGTATTCTAGCTATTGGGAACACAGCACCATACAGTAACCAATGATTCAATGCCCATACCACAGCCTGGAGGGCAGTACCACAGCCCCACAGTGTTTTTCATAAACTGGCACCTTCTCTAAGCCTTTAAGAGGCAATTCCAGTGTGAAATCAGACCAGCTGCTTCCAGACAGTGTGTTATCTAGTAGAACCAGTGAATTACACGGCTCATGACCATGCTGACCGCCTTCCCCATGAAATGAGTCTCTTGGTCTGAGATGATGTTCGTGTGGGATCCCATGCTGATAACTCAGGCACGCTTCAGTCCCTCAGATAGCAATACCAGGAAAGGTGCTGCAAACAAGAACAACAAATCAAATACAATGGGGATAAAGGCCAGACAGGTGACTTGAAAGGGAGATCATGGAGATCGCCAGCCTGCACCTTGTAGATATTTGAGGGCAGCACCAATCTCTGCAGTTCCATCTGGATAGTTTTTGAGTCTCTTTCTTGTCTGAAAGGCAGGGTGGGGTGGAGGTGGGGAGTTCAGCAGGTTCCACTGGGCTCTTCTTGCCATAAAAACCCTTACTGAGCAAGTGCAGGCACTGATGTGAGGGTTCTGTCAATGTCTCAGTATATCCATCCCAGTGATGCACACAAAGGTAGAGAAATGACTGCAAGGCGAGTCTTTGGACCTATTACATGCACTGTAAAGTGGACGTCGACAGGACTGGATTTGTCACCTGCCTGTACGTACCCCCAGTCTAACTGGGGAACTTGATGGCATTACCGGTCCCCTAGCAGCAGTGAAAGTCCAGACCCTGGACCCGATAGCCCTCAACGGGTCTGGGTGGTCCTCTTTCTTTGGTGAATGGTCATGGTGCCTTTGGGGAAAGGGTTGAGGGAATGTGTATTGTATATACTCATAGCAGCATTGCAGGTCCTCAAGAAGACCCTGTCTCCCCATCAGTCGATGGGCTCTGGGCCTGAGAACTAGCCCAGACTGGGATGACATCAGCCATCGGGTAACCAGGTTTTTCTTTTTTCCTGGCTGTACAAGTCATGGAATGCCCTGGCCGGCCGCCTATCTATCAAATCCCCAGGAACACAGTAGTGTATTATCCATCACCACAGCTCCATGTGTGTCGAGGCAGACCGCTGCGAGTCCAAGCTTTCTCATCCCTGTTGACAGAAGGCAACTCAGTCCCATGGCTACATCTCTTCCTGTTAGCTCTGGCCTGCAAAGGACAGCCACCACTGAGCTGCTCAGTGATACTGGGGTCTCCCTCCCCAGCCCGTTCCTTATCAGTTTAATGGGGAGTGTCCTCTTGGCACTCCCAGGGCAGATACATTTGGATTTCCTGGTTTCATGTAATAAATCCATTCTAAGGCACCCACTCCTCTTGATGCTTTCCTATGGCCGCTCTGACACCTTCGAGGAGCTGTCCCTTCTGACATCTTGGAGGAGCATGTTAGAACTGGCTCCGGGAGTCCTTGCCAGGCATTAAATCCTAAGTCATGGGAGACGGCCCTCATGTTAATAAATCTCCTGTTTCCAGCTAAAAATCCACCCCTCTCCAAGTCTAACCCCTTAAGTTCCACTCCCATACAGATGCCTCAGGTTCCTACTATCATATGCGAACCAGATCCTCCTGCAACAGAGGTGGCCATTAAAAGCAGCAGAGCATTCGCATAACAGAAGACTTCAGTGCTGGCAGTGCCGTGGAGCGAGCCACCGGGCCAGCTATCCCTGAACGGCTCGCCTACAGACTTTTCCGTTTGGGGGTCTCCGTTACACTCTAACCTAATTTGAATTGATACAGGACTCTAGAGTGGATGCAAACACATCAATTAGAGAGTGATTGCAAGATGCCAGGCAGACTAAAGGAACTGCTTTTTCAGAGAGATACATCCAGCAGGCTTGAAAATGGGTACTCCAAGGGGATTCGGGATTGTAACATGGAAGAAGTACCGAAAACATGCCTCATTCATGTGTATGCAGCATGAACAGTTGGAGGTTCAATTTAACGGCAACAGGTTTCCAAATAAAAATCTCCAGAGGGAACTTGCCTTGGAACTCTACCCAGCAGAGTCAACAACAAAGACTTGGTTAAGAAAACAACAAGTCAAATCAAGGAAGCAGAAGCAGTAGCAGCAGCTATCACTAAAGCAACCAAATCAGGTTCTTCCAGCCAAGAATGTGCCCACCCCACCCACAACATCAACCAGTCCTTATTATTTCCCCCCTGTAGTTTCAGATTCCCATAGCTCCCTTCCACCTCAGCCCATAGGCCCTTCCAATTTGGCATGGGACCCTGTCATCACCGAGAGTCCCACAAGTGATGTCCAAATGCAAGATCCTCAGTTGAAGGGGCTGGAGCCTTCCGTTCCTGCTTTGTTCCCTGATACCTATACCATAGAGCAAATCCTGGAACGGTACAGCTTTCCTGATGATATCAGTATCTCACCCACAGGCCCCAGCTAGAAGAAAAGGGTTTTTAGCATCATTGCTGATGCAGCTTTAGGTCTGTTGTTTGGGCAAACCTCATCTAGTATGACAAGCTGAGGCCATTCAGCCTACAGTCTCAAAAACAGCCCGGAATTCCAGAATCCCTCCAGGATAGTGAACTTTGGATTTCTCTGACCAAAATATTAATAAATACCAGATTGTACAGAAAAAAAAAAGAATCCAGGCAAAGGATAATAGTAGCTTGGACTGAGGGGGGGGCAGTGGAAATAGAGAGAAGTGGATGAATCGGAGGAATATTTTGGAGGTTAAATCTACAGATTGGCGTGTCGGGGGAGTGTATGTGGAGTGAGAAACAGTTTTGATGGTAATCGGGTTCTAGGCATGAGCAAAGGTGTAGTGATGGGACGCAGCTGGTCATGGAGATTGGGTGAGCAGATACTCTGTTCCCTTGTTCCTAAGCAGGAGCCAAGGCTCTGACACCAGGTCCCCAAAGGCACCTGCTCCCATGAAGGAGACCTTGAACCAACTTGAGCTCAAGATGCACCTTCTTAGTGAACCTTCTTAAATTATTCCTGGATCCCCGCCCCCAATACCATTCAACTTGTGACTTGCTCTTGACATGCCCAACATCCATTGTCAGTGTTTCCTATGCGGCTCCGAAAATTTCATGTTCTGGGAATGATGGGAAGAAAGCTTGTTAGGGAGCAGAGTTAACACTGAGGATAGACACTAAGGATAGAAATAAAAATGAAGTTGTCTCCACTCTCCGGGAGCTCACAGCAAAGAAGGTAGCTTAGCAAACAAACACTGTCAGTAGCAGGGGAATCCGCCAGATTATTGTGTGTTTAGGCTACACCATTTCCCCCAAAAAAAGTGGCTGTCCCTACTTGAAGGGTTAGAGAAATCATCCCCAATGAGGGGCATTTAGACCAGGTTTGGAAGCTAACATGAGGACAGGCATTTCTGGCAAGGGTGCTTGCTTATGCAAAGACATCTGAGGGTGAATCAGTGTCCTAATTTCAGAGAACTGTTTGCAGTTGAGTATCATTGGAGTGTAAAATGTTCATGATTTTTTTGGAGGAAGGAGGAATTGGAAACTCAAAATGCAGTCAGAGCCCATGTCTGAGGGGACATTGTGAGCCACACTAAGTAGTCTGGACTGTAGGTATGGGCAACAAAGAGGGTAGAGATGAAGAATTTTAGGCAGGAGAGTGCTAAAATATATAGCAAAGCAGTCGCCATAATTACAATAATTGCTAAGACTTATTGAACACTTCCTACATGCCAAGGCTGGTGCTAAACATTTTACCATGCCCTCTCCACCCAGGAAGATGAGTACTATTAGCTTCCCCATTTGTACAGACGAGAAAACTGACATCCAGGCAGATTGTGGAACTAGCCCAAGGTGACACAGCTAATAAGTGGGGGAACCAGGATTCTAACCAGGGAGGCCTTCCTCCAGAGCCCATGCCCTAACCCAAGATGCTAATGTTAACATCCCCTCTCACTGCTTATGTAATGAGATGTGTAATGAGATACATTACTTTGCAATTATACTTTAAGTCATTAATGTATGGAGGTGGGGAAGAGGGAGAGGTGGGATGTTTTACGCCAAAGAAGTTTTCAATAAATATCTCTGACCCAGGGAGAAACTGAGGCACGAACATGGAATCCTAGATGGCTGAAACAAAAATGCGCTTTAGAGAAAACCTGATCCAGTTCTCTCAGGTTCCCAGGGATGGAATTAAGGCTCAGAGAAGGGGTGACACAGATGGTGGGTGACAGGACCTGACTGGCATTTCTCTCTTCTCTCAGGGAGAATGAGCAGGGACCCTATAGTCTGTTCCATACCACGCTACGCAGCACTAGCTTTCTGGGGGTGCTGGGAAATTGTACTCACTCCCTGGAAGGAAAAGAGTAGCTTTGTTCTTTTCCTTTTAAAACAGCAGAGGTCCCAGAAACAAAGCCAGAATCGGCCCCGAGAAACTTGATGTGCACACTGCTGAGTCCCAGCCAGCAGGGCGTTGGTGCAGGGAAAAGCAACACTTTCCCCAAAGCCATCATTGCAGGGAGGACTTTGACCGCAAAGGAGAAGAGACTAGCAGGTCAATTAAAGAGCTCAAGTCCCCACATATGAGAGTGGGAGCAAGTGCGCCTGCCCTGTGCAGATCACCTACTTCCAGGTCAAGGGCAAAGCCAAGTGGCCAGGGCACAGGTTCCGTGGGGGAAGCAAGTAGAGTTTGGGGTCGTTGCCCTGGAGGAGCTCACTGTCTAGTCAGAGAGCTAATCCACTCCTGCCTGAGGATTCGAGGCAACTTATGAGGTAACAGCACGGACTTTCTGAGGGGCTCCAAAGCAAGGAACATATAGCCGTGGGATTCATTCAGGGGAGATTCTCAGATAGAGTTGGGCTCTCACTTGGACTTGGTGGAAGGGAGCTGGGAGGGGGTTCTTGGTAAGGGGAGCAGCCATAGCAAAGGCAGGGAGCAATAGATGTTTGCTGGGGGCGCGGGGGGAGGTGAACAGACTGACTCATCGTATTTAATAATACCTTAGAACTCAAAAGACCCTTTACTGTTTTTCAGGGCAGCAAAGTGAGGCTCAGAAAGGGTAAATAAGAAGCCGAGGACACACAGCAAGTGCTACGGGACCAAACCTAGTCTCAATGGGTTAAGGAAGGAGAAAGAATCCCCAGACTTTGGTGTTCTTTTGGGGCATTGCCTTGAATCTTGGAAATGCTTGCCTTTGGAGACACTAGAAAGGTCCTGGGCATCCTGAGGGATGAGGAGGAGTGTGTGTGTGTGTGTGTGTGTGTGTGTGTGTGTGTGAGAAGAAACTTAATAAATGTCTGAACTATGCCACTCTAGCCCTCAACCATCTTCAGTTGGCTGAGTTCAGGTTCCACATTGTTTATGGACAATGTCATTCATTTACTCAGCAAACCATTGAACACCTACTATGTGCTGGGCATTGTACCACATCCTGGAGAGATGCAACAATGAACCAGACACAGCTCCTGACTTCAAGGACTTCTCAGTCTGACACCCAAGGTCCTTCATAATTATCTAACCACAATGCTGTACACGGAAACCGATGTAAAATAATAGTGAATGTCAACTATAATTGAAAACTAAATTCTAAAAATTAAATTAAAAATATAAGGAATAAAGGTTACAGCATAAAACCTATTTATTGCCACAAAATAATAATAGTAATAATAATAATAGGGCCTGTCTCACCCCTAGTGTTCTCTCACCCAACCATCCTCCAGCCTGGATGGTCCATTCCCTTACCTTCTCCCTCTCCCTGATTTTACTCATGTTCAACCCTTGCTGGGAACTCCTTTCCACTCCTCACATCTTTATAACTCCTAGAGAATGAAGAAGAGAAAGGAAAAAAGAAAGAGAGAGAAAGAGGAAGCTGAAGAGGAGAAAGAATTACCAGAAAACATAAATCTAGCCTAATCATCAGGGGCAAAAAAACTCTGCCAAAGCCCACCCTGTTGGTTGGGATCGAGAAACCTGCTGCCCAGTGGGCAGGCCAGTACTGGAGTCACCTAATTAAAGGCAAAGTTCAGGCCACCTCTCATTCATCCCAGAGATGCCCCCCTGCCAGGTACCCCTCACCCTCCTTCCAGATGCATCCATCGGCCCTGCAGGCTGCTAACTCTCATTGATGGGATCACATCGATGTCTCTTGCATGGCTGGTGTGATGTGGCTGAGCCAGAATGCCCAGATGAAGGGCTACAAGAACCGGTGAGTAACAGACACTCAAACCTGCCATCCTTACTATTTTTCCCTAACTGGATTAAGAACAAAATCCGATTTCCCTTCTTTTCCTGCTTGTGCACGCTGCAGATCAGTGCTCCGAACGGCTATACCCAGCACCTGCCCTCCAGGAGCACAGGGACACAGCGGGCAGTGTCTGGGGGACCGGCACCTCTCTTTGGCCCAGCATCCCTGCCTAGCCCCTGTGCCCGCCCCCTCTCCGGCTCTGCGTCCAGGACGTGTTCTCGTGAGCAGGCTGAGGCTCCAGGGGACAGAGAAAGGCATCGGGCATCAGGAACATTTGCTTCCTCTGACCTGCCCCCATATCCCTGGGTTCTTGGAGGGGACGTGTTGTGCTGGGACACACAGACTTCAGTGGCTCTTGGCTACCACGAGCATCCCCTACAAATCAACAACTTCCTCTCCCCTGATTCTCAGCCATATTCCCCATGGCCACCAATACACAGTGGCGAGGGAGCTGGACCTAAATCCTTCCCCATCATTCTGGGAGCTCCTCATGGGGAGGACTGTGGCTCCCACATAACTGTGAGCTCCCCTAGGACAGAGGCCGAGACTCCTCTTGTCTTCAGACCGGGCTTCTGTGACTGGAGACCTTTATCCCTTTCCAGTTTGGGGCACCCCACAGCAGGGCTCTACCTCCCCCACCCAATTGGGGGCTGTGTCAGGGAAAGATCTATTCCCCCTCACAGACTGGGGGCTCCCCAAGACAGGGTGTGCAAACAGTTGGAATGCTATCGAAACTACTGGAGCCTCAGCTAGCAGCTTGACAGCAGCTTCGGTGGTTTTTTTAAATATGTTTGATTTCAGAGAGGAAGGGAGAGGGAGAGATAAAAACATCAATGATGAGAGAGAATCATTGATCAGCTCCCTCTTGCACGCCCCCTACTGGGGACCGAGCCCACCACTGCAACCGGGCCATGTGCCCTGACCTGGAATAGAACTGTGACCTCAACACAACCACTGAGCCACACCGGCAAAGCAAGCTTCCTATTTTGATCCTTATTCAAGATCATATATTCTGTGATCTGAGGCTCTACCTCCTCCTTCAGTCCAGGGTCTCCCAGAAGCCAGGCTTGACTCTCCCAGGAGACAGAAACCCCTTGGGATGGGAATCCTAATTCCCCTCAGCCTCCATCCTAGCTCCTCTAGGCCCCAGCACCCAGCAGGGGCCCCATGGTCAAATGTGGGGACGAGACTCAGGGTTTGGGGAAGACCCAGTTATTGGTGGTTAGCGAGGAAAGAGCCCCTCAGTCTACATTGCTAAGTGGGACAGGAATGAATAAACACGGCCGAGGACAAAGGTAGGAGCAGGAGACAGATCTGAAAAGCAATCTGAGCTGGAGCACAGGCGGGCTGGCTGCCCACAGTGTCGACAAAGGCGGTGACCGCATTCCCGAGCTCCGTCCCAGGAGGAAGGCTCAGCAGCAACCAGCCGCCTGCTCTCCTGAGAGACGCCCTGGCTTGGCTCTCCAGAGGCTTTTGGACAGGACGGTCTGGACTGTGTTCTCCATCAGCAGACACACATGCACATACAAGCACACACACACACGCTGTCACTTCTGCTCAGGCCTCCAGAGAGAGGCTGCTCTCTGCAAATATTTCCCAGGTCCAAGCTCCCAGAAGCGCCCTGGGATTTCTGGGCCATCAGGAGGCTGGGGCTGAGGCCGTGCTAGACACAGAGAAAAAGGCTTCGGGGCGTTTTCCTGCAACAGCCATGAAGACGTATTAAACCCCGAGCCTCCTCATCCTGCTCACGCAGGCCTCACCTCTGCCCGGGCTTCCCATCACCACCTGCACCGCATTAGGGCCAAATTGAATTAGAATAATTAACTTTTTGTCACACTTTTAATTTGGTGCCGGAAATGAGAGCGCTAATGGAGATTAAACAAGGCTCTGGCTCCAGAGACCAGCCTGGAGGCTAAACCGGGAGGCCTGGTTCTGGCGGGGAGGGGCGAGCAGCAGAGGAAAGAGGCAGGGACACACATGTGCAGTCTGTGAACCACATGCTTGTCCATGTGTGTTTACGCATGTATTTGTGTTTGAGTGCCTGTATACACTGATTGCATAAGCAAACATGCCTGTGTCATGTAGGGAAACGTGTACTCAGGTGTGCATGGACAGGTGTGTCAGAAGGTTTGCACACATCTCTTTGTATGTGTGTGAGCACGTGTGTGCATGGATGTGAGCATGTTGCTTTGTATACTAGGCAGGCAAAGCTGCTGGACTTTTATGGAATCCTATCAGCTCTGGCTGGAATGGGATTGCATCAATGTCTCTAAACCCACCTACTGCATGAGGCTCCTCTTCCACCAGTTTCCCCAAGAGTACAAGTCAGCTTACACTCCCCACTGGCGGGGCCCTCACCACCACCGAAGGCGGCCTGTGGAGTGCTGATTGCTAGGAAGCACTCCCTTCCTTCCGCATCCACTCACAGTCCTAGGTCTGCCTCTGGGGTCACACATACCCAGGCCAAGCCCTTTCCCCATGGCATCTCCTGAGGTGACGGTCTCCTTCCGAGTGCTCTTTGCTCTGGGTTAGACCTCCCTAAGTCCTCCTACAGGACTCCACGTGATGTAACATGTGCACCAAAGCAGGAGGGAGCCGGGCTGGGACAGCACTGATGCCAGAGGACCCTGAGGGCCATCTGCTCCAGCCCTGACCAGACTCCACAGGCACCAGAATCATCTGGGGGAGTTTATCAAAACACAGAGTTCCGACGCTGGCCAGGTAGCTCAGTTGGTTAGCTATGCCAAGGTTGTGGGTTCAATCCCTGGTCAGGGAATATACACGAATCAACTAATGCATGCATAAATAGGTGGAACAACAAATCTCTCTATCTATCTATCTCTCTGCCTTCCTCTGTCTCTCTAAAATCAATCAACAAATAAATAATTCAAAATGCAGAGTCCCAGGCTCTTACCTGGGAGCTTTGATGCTGAAGGTCTACAGGGGACACTACGCTCTAGATGTTTAACCAGCTCTGACGCAGGCGCCCGTGAGCTATCATTTGAGATTATTGGCATCGTCCAACCCTTCATCGTATAGACAGGGAGACTGAGGCCCAAAGAGAGGGAGAGATGCTGAGTTAGTTAGATCTCAGCCAGGACTGGCTGTCCTCCAGCCCTGGTCCTCCTTCCTCCTATCAACCCCGCGGTGAATAAACAGTGTCCCTTCAGCCCGTTTCCCCCAAGGCAGCCCACCCCCACCTCCACCACTAACAGAGGTATCCAGTCTAGGGAGAAGCATCCTTCTTCAAAGCTGATGTTTCCCTATGCCCCACCTTTCTCCCTGGCTAGGGGTCAGTTAGAAAGAGACAGGGCTCAGCCAGCTTCACGTCTGCTAAAGAAAGTGCTCCTGGCCCGGAGAAGCTGAGATTCACAGCAGCCATCCCTGCATTGGAGGGACCTGCCCGTCAGGGAGGAAGGATGGGGTCATCGCTGAGGATGCCCAGGCCAGGGAATGAGCCAGCGAGGGAAGGCCAGCCTGGAATTCCCAGCATGAAAGGACAGCAGCCCTGCAGGGCCGGGGCAGCCAGAGGCCTCACCTGCCAGGAAACCCAGGGTTACCTCCCAGAGGGACCAAGGAGGACAGTGAGCACCTAAGATCACACAGCTTTTCAGTGCAAAGCCCGGTCTCCTCGCTCGGGCCTGTGTCCTTCCCACGGGGCCTCTCGCGCCTCGCTACAACAAGCCAGCCCCACAGGAATTAGTTCGGGTGGCTGGATGAGCAATAAGCACAGTCTTAGAGTAGACGGTCTCCCAAAAAAGTGAACACGAAACCCAAGTGCATGCGAGCAGGCCAGGAAAACCTGCCTTCCCACAGCACTGACCTTCCGCTGACCTGCAGCCATCATCACCCTGCTCTGGCCCGGGACACCCTCGCCTTCTAGGAATCAGTGAGAGAAGGCAGGTGTCTTCTTAAATACAAGAAACCCAAAAAGAAGACAGGGAATTTCACTCCTTTCAAGCGTGCTCCCTGATGTCATTTACCCGAAGGTCTTGTTTCTCTTAAGCCACGCCTTCCATTACCAAGGCTGTTTGAAGGTGAGACTCCCCAGAGAAGTGGGACATCCCTGACTGCTTCCAAGTCACTCACTGTGGCCACCACCCTCCTGGGCCAGAGCAGACCCCAGTAACGCTCAGCCGGGTCCCTCCGGCTGCGGCAGGAGAGCTGGGAGCTGTGGGCGCCCATGGGGGGGGAGTGGGGTGCAGAGGTCAGTGGGGAACAGGGACAGCCCAGGCCCCTTGCCACCGCAGTGGAGAGCCTGTGAGGACAGACTCCAGACTGGCAGGTCCTTCCATTCCTCCAGCTGCTGGGAAGAGTGTGAGTGAAGAGGCAAAGCAAGGTCCAAGGTGCTGGGCCCTACGCATGCAAAAGGGCTGTGGCTGTGATGGGAGGGGTCCAGCTGGGAGGTGAGTGCTAGTGCTTCTGTCCAAGTTCATGCCCCACCATGAGCTTGGGCACAAACATCTCACTTTCTCGGGGTCCCACTTCCCTTGGTTTCTCACCTACCCTCTGGTGAATGCAGAGGAAGAAGCGAGAAAGGGACAGGAGGTATCAAGGACATCTTATGATCCTGCAGTCGGGGGACAGGTCCAGGCACCGCCCACAGCTCCCTGCACATGTGACCCTGGCCAGGTCCACTTGTCCTTGGACCAAGTCCTCCCATAGCTGAAGTAACGGTCCGTTCCTGACCTGTGCCCTCAATGCCTCGCATCCTACTTCTCCTCCACAGGCGTCTCTCCCTCCCTCTCCCCTTCCTCCCTTTTCCCTGGATGAACATTAGGGAAAATTCCCGGATGCTAATAAGGCACGTGATTGGGAGGCTGACCTCTTCCAGGGAGCAGGGGCTGGACCTTGGTATCTGAGACCTGAAAAGTGAGCAGGGTTTGCCTACAAAAGATGATTGGAGAGAAGCGTCCCGAGTAGGGGAACCAGCTTGTACAAGGCTCCGGAGTAGGGAAAACTTGACGCCCTCAGGATTAAAGAGAGGCTCCTCAAAAGGGCTTCTTAGATGTGGGGCTGAGGGAGGGGTGTCCACGAGGCATCGGGCCCAGGGGCAGCCGTGGGCTTTCCAGGCAGGCCCACTGTTTGCATCCCACAGCTTCCTCCTTCCTGCGTGAGCTCAGTCAAGCTCCTTAACTACTGTGAGCCTCAGGGGCTTGTCTAGAAAAAGGGAAAAATACCTCATAAGCTGGTGTGATGATTTAAATTAAATTGTATCAGTATGAACAGTGCTCAGCACCTAATATATACTTAACAAAATTGCTTTTCTCACACTCCCTCGGCGTCCGAAGCCTGTGTTGCATGCTCAGCCCTTTCTTCCCTTACCTACGTCCTTTCTGCTCAAGCTCACTGGTCTCCCTATTCCTCACCCCTGCCAGGCCTGCTCCTGCCCCAGGGCCTTTGCACATGCACAGACATTCACACGCCCCTCCCTCCGTCAGACTTTACCAGACGCCATCTGCTAGGTAAGGCCTTCCCAGCTGTCATCTATGAATTGTACCACCCACACCCCAACCCCCTCCATGGTTTACTTTTTCCTCCATAGCATGCATCATCGTTACTAATGCTGGTGGGGGTTTTATTTTTGGTGTTTTTTGTTTGTTGTTGTTTGTTTTGTGTGTGTGTTTTTTTTTTTTTTTTTTTTTTTTTTTGCTTTTGTCACACCTTCTAAAATGTAAATTCCTTGAGGGCAGGGTGTTGTTTTTTTCTTTTTTGGGGGGAGAGGGGGAAGTACTGGTTTTGTTCATTGCTGTGTTCCTGGGAACCTACAACAGTTGCCTCTCTCTGTATCTCCATCTACCCCACCCATGGCCTATGTCCCTGTGAGGATGTATGTACCACACTGACAGAGGGACAGCAGCCAATGGAAAGGCTGCTGTTCACAGAGGTGAGACCTGAACGCCACCCCAGCCTTCAGGAAAGTGCGGGACAGTCCTCTGAGGGCTTCTTTGCTCGGGGAAGCCTGGGCCTTCCCCTTCCCTTCCTGAACAGAGAGAGGCGATGCTTCAGATGGCGCGCGCGCGCGCGCACACACACACACACACACACACACACACACACAGACGCTGCATCCGGCATCTCTGCCTCCCCTGGCTCCCAGGAGGAAGTCACATCCAGGCTCCACTTCTAACTAACACAGTGGGGGCCGCCCTGGACCCAGAGCCGGGATGCCTGGGTCTCACGGCACCTTGGTGGAAGCCTTGGGCACATCGTGGCCCCACTCTGAGCCTGTCTCCCCATCTGGAAAGTACTCTAGGAGTCTGAGAAACAGGGGCATCCTGTGGTAGGGAATCGGTGGCTCTAGATCATGCCACATCCTGATGACGGGCAGGGCTGTGGTCACAGCTTTAAACGGGGAGGCATTGGTGTAGCTCCATTGGTTGGAGTATCAGCCACACACCAAAAGGTGGCGGGTTCAATTCCCGATCAGGGCATATATCCAGGTTGCAGGTTCCTTCCTCTCTAGAACATTAAATTTGTTTTTTGTTTTTTTAAAGAAAAAGGAGGCATTGGGGCCAAGCCAAGAGAGTGACTAAATGACTAGGGTTGGCCCTAGCCAGTTTTCTCAGTGGTTAGAGCATCGACCCTCAGACTGAAGAGCCATGGATTTGATTCTGGTCAAGGGCACATACCTCGGTTGCATCAATCCCTGGCCCCAGTGGGGGTATGTACGGGAGGCAATGGGACATTGTGTCTCTCACATGGATGTTTCTCTCTCTCTCTCTCTCACTCTCTCTCTCTCTCTCGCTCTCACTCTCTCTCTCTCCTCCCTCTCTCCCACTCTCTCTCAAAATCAATGGAAAAATATCCTCCGGTGAGAAGTAACAAAAACCAGAGGGTGGAAAGTGGGCTCCTTGCACAGAGGCAACAGGGAAAGCCTTCTCCCTTCACACCCCCTCCCTCCCTCCCTGTGGCTGCAGCCTGGGATCCCACCCTGACTGCTTAATTTTTCTATGCACCTGACCCATGCCATTTCCACACCCAGCTGGTCAGGTTTGGCATGGGCCATGAGCTCTCCTGATCCTTCCTCAGCAGCAGAAGCTGAGGGCAAGAGAGAAATGAGGAGAGAGATGGGGGTATGAGGCATGCACACCTGATTCCCAGAGTTGGTGGGGAAAGGATAAAGGAAGGCAGGGGAAAGAAATAAACACTTACTGAGCATCTGCTCTGTGACTTGCTCTGTGCCAAGTGCCAAAACTGAGCCTTGCTCAGAGAGGTTAATAACTTGGCTGAAGTTGCCCAGCTCATAAGTGACCACGCAGGAGTTGAAATGCACATCTGCCAGACTCCCAAGGCCTGTGTCTTTTCTGCAGACATCGGCGCTTTTAAAGGAGGACAGAAGAACCTCAGAAAAGGAGAGGAAACTTGCAAACACATTTTTCCTATCACACAGTTCCCCAGCGATCATCGTTATCTGTGAAAAAAAAGTTAGGGGAGGTAGGTTTGCTTGGTCTGCAGAAGAGAATCTGGGGAGCATCTTGAGAGAGAAGCTCAATTTCTATTTTCAGCTACTTGAAGGGCTTACATCAGGGAGGCAAAAAGATTTGTCTCTATTTCCACAAAACAGAGACGATGGACCCAGACTGCAAGGAGAGGGACATGGAGCAGACTAGAGGAAGAACTTCCTACTCACAGAGATCTCACAAGGCTTGAGTTCACCTTGTAAGTTATGTCCGTGAAGGAAGGGCCCCCTCCCTGACATGCACTAGACACAGGAAAATCCTGTGCCAAATGACTTATGGGTAGAGATACACCAGTCTTAGAGTCATGGGTGTCAGTAAACACACCACCATGCATTCACACACACTTCCTGGAGGCTTGCACACGCGTGTTTCTCCCCGATGAGGCTCTGCAGCCCACCCACAGCTAGACTCCCCAGCCCCTCCCTCAGCTCCCTCTGTGTGGCATCAGGACTGCAAGGTGAGGGCCCTCGGGTGGGCGGATGGCAGTAGTGCCCCCGCATGCAGACAGGCAGGGAGCCAGAGCAGACACCGCTATCTTCTCATCGCTCCAGGCAGCCACCTCCGAGGCCCCTGCCTTTCAGAAAGCCAAGTCAGGAAATTAACAGGGAGCTGAGATGCCTCCAGACACCTGCCTGGAAATTCAAACCTCAGCCTGGTGGAGGCTGGCTCAGGACAGCAGAGGGTGTGATGGGAAGGGCTCCTGCAGAGGACCGTGGGCGCAGGCAGGAGGCATGCACCAGCCTTTGTAAGGAGGTGAGGGGCGTGTCACAGAGGGCCAACCTGGCCTGGGTAGGAATGAGACCCGGAGGGTCACAGCCAACCTGGCTCTGGGGGAGCCTGCTATACCCCACAGCAGGAGGCCTCAGAGCAGGGGAGCCCTGTTGGCAACTTGGTGATTTGTTCTGCAGCTGCCTCCACCTAAAATCCTCCAGGGGATGGAGACAGAGGGAACAGAAATGATGAGGAGGCTTCTCCACAGGACCAGGAGCTGAGAAGAGCCTGCATGGAGACTGAGGCAGGCACAGGTTTTACAGCCCGGGTTCAAGCCCACACTTCATCACTGACAAGTTCTGTGACCTTGTGGCTCCGTTGCCTCATTAATGAAATGGTCTTAACAACCACATCCTGCGTTAATCAAAATAGGCCAACTGTTCTAACAAATAATCCCCCAAATCGCAGTGGTTTAAACGCACATTTCCTACCTCCAGTCGAATGCCTTGGAGGCAAGGAGAGCTGTGCTCCATACAGTCACTCAAGGACCCAGGCTCTTCTTTAGACGACCCAGGGCCATGGACCCTCTAGACCAGGGTTTCTCAATCTCAGCACTAGTGACACGGGGGCTGGGGGGCTATTTGTTGTGGAAGCTGTGCTATGCACTGTGAAATGCTTAGCAACATCCCTGGCCTTTACCCGTAGACACAAGCATTCCCCAAGGTTTTGACAACCCCAAATGTATTGCCAAATGTGCCCTTTTCGAGAACCACTCCTTCACCCTTCTGCAGCTAACCAACAGAGGGAAGGAAGAGCACAGGGAACCTCATGAGGAGGTTTGAGGAGCCAGCCTGGAGGAAGCAGGGTGCATTGCACCTCCCACATTCCATTGGCCAGACTGAGGTCACATGGTCCCACTGCAGGGCATTCTGGGAAGTGTAGTCCACCGAGTGTCCAGGCACCAAAGGATGCAGGGTCTGCCTCTGCCACACCACCTATTAAGGTGTTGGGATGATGTGATGAGCTAAGGGGTTTATGTAAATCAAATACACGGTATATGGTATATGCTGTCAACAAATACTAATGACTTATATTTTTGGAGGGTTTGAATGAGCACCACACCATGTTCTGCACTTAGTGCATTATCTCATCAGATCCCCATTCGCTGAAGCAGAAACTAAGGTGCAGGGAGGGTAACTCCTGCAAAGGTCACAGAGTTGGTGGCTCTGGGATGCTGGTTCCAGCCCCCACATCTTTCCCCTATGCTGTACTCTCTGCCCCAAATTCCCTGTGATGCCATCACATGCAACATGGTCACAGCAAAGCATAGAATCAAGAAAGGCGTCTTCACACAGAGGAGGGCACTGGGGCCCTGAGAAGTAATTGCCCAGCATGACTACAAGTGGCAGAGCCAGAAGCAGAACCCGGGTCCCCGGGCTGCAGACAGCGCTCTCTGCAGAGGAAGCCCCTTCTGTCCCACCACGGTTTAGAAACACTGCAGAATGCTCTGCTCTTTGCCTGACCACCTCTGCCTGGATCTGCCACTAATTGGCTGGGTAGCCCTCAGCAATCTCTTTGGTAATGATTGTTTGTGTCACCTTGACTGGGCCGCTGGGTGCCCAGATATGTGATTCCACATTACTCTGGTGGGTCTGCGAAGGTGTTTCTGGATGAGGTTAAGATCTGCACCGATAGACCGAATCAAGCGGGTGGCCCTCCTGGTGTGGGTGCGCCTCATGCAATCTGCTGGAGGCTTGCGCAGAACAAAACGGCCGAGTAAGGGAGCATTCCTCTCTGCCCGACTTCTTCAGCGGCAACGTCGGCCCCCTCCTGTGCTTGGACTGGAACTTACACCAGCAGCTCTCCTGCGTCTCCAGTTTGCCAACTGCAGATCTTGAACTTCACAGCCTCCGATGATGCCAGCCCCAGCCATTCGCGTCCCGCCCCGTGACATTCAAGTTTTCCAGCTGAGGCCCGACCGTGTGGAGCAAGGATAGGCCATCCCCCTGGGCCCTGTCTGAATTTCTGACTGCAGAACCTGTCAAGACATAATAAAATGGTTGTTGTTTCAGGCCACTGAGTTTGTGACACAGCAGTAATAGTCACAACTCTATTATGGTCGACCCCATTTTATAGGTGAGAAAATGGAGGCAATGAGAGGTTACATCACTTGCACAGGGTCCTAAAGATAGGAGGGAGCTGGGCCAAGATTTCCACTCAGACAATTAAGTTTAAGGAAGGTGAGCAAAACCCTCTTCTCCACTTTTCTCACAGCCAACATTGCACTGTGCTGTAACCGACTACCTAGGTATGTCTCCACCTTCAGACTGAGCTTCCTGAGGGCAGGGATGTGGCTCTCTGTCCCTATTCTCAGCACCGGCTCAGTTCCTGGCCCAGAGGATGGGTTTGCTGAGCTGACTGACACCACAGGGTCCACCTGCAGTGGAGTGGGCGGGGCTTGACCCGGGAGCTGAGCCTCTCTGCCTGGTCTCCCCACAGAGCTGCTCCAGCGCTGCCCAGCTGACCACAGGGCTTTCATCCCACCCAAGCCTCTGAGTCATTATCTGTCTAAAGTGATGATTTTCTGCCCTGTCTGCTCCCTGTTCCCGGGTGGCCCGACTGACAGTTTCATTAAAAACGGTTGTGTCGGCGCCTCCTAGTCCAGCAGAGCCCATGGCCTGTGTCATCACTGACCTCACACCCCTGCTACCAGCTCATGGGACAGCCCAGCTTAGAGTCAAGTGTCTGACTCACCACTAGTTAGGACCATAGACCGCTCCGTCCTGGGTCTGGGAGCAAGGGCAGCCTCTGAAGACTGAGTTCCCCATCCTGATGGCCCATCCCTCCATGGATTCCCCAAAGGGAAGACGGAAACCAGGGCCGGGGTCAGTGGGAAGCTGAGTGCAGACCCTGGGTCCATCTGGGACAATGCTGGCCTTGGGGAGGTCACCCCTCTTCTGGGTCTGCTCCCGCTCCATGAGCAGAACCCCAGAATGATTCCTGAGTAGATCTTTCAGGGGCTGCACTTGCCTCCCGGGTGGGGGAGGGGGGTTGCTTTTCACAGGAAAGGGCTTCTCCCACAGCCCCATGCTCTCCCCTCGTGACGTCAGCAAACCATTCAATTTCACCTTCCTCGTAGGCTCAAACCAGTGTCTGGACACCCTTCGACTGAGAGATAAGACAGGCTCACAGCCAGCACTGGCTCCGCTGATGAAATAATAATGACATAGCTAATGTCTCTTAACATTTTTCTAGATCCCAGCCACTCTCCCATGGACTTTACCTACATAAATGTATTTATTCAACCCAACAACACCAGTAGGAAGTCACTGTTGTTATTCCCATTTTGCAGATGAGGAAGCTGAGGCACAGAGGGATCAAATAACTTGGCCAAGGTCTCCAACACAGGTAGCAAGTGGAGGAGGCAGGAGCCAAATCCTGGCAGACCAGATCCAGAGTCCTGACCACGTAACCCCTCATGCCAGTGTGAAGTGCTTGGCACAGCTGTGGCCCCCACAGTAGAGGGGAAAGGGGCTGGGACACATGGAGCCCAGGGGCCACAGGAGGGTCCTCCACCCTCCTCCATAGCGGTGGGGGCAGACCCTCCCCACCTGCTTGTGGTTCCGCTGGGCCCCACCTCTGAGGGTGAGGAGGGTGACAAGGCCATCTCTAGCCTGCCTTGTCCTTTCGTCCTTCCACTTGCACGGGGAAGGGATCCAAGAGTTATTTACTGCGGAGATTTCAGCGACATGTCCTCACCCTTACTGTACATCCTTTAAGGTGAAATAAAAATATCTAACGGGGGAAAAAGCTTTTTATTAAACATCATAAAAGCCATTGGCAGACGTTCCCCCTGAAAGGGAAAAACAGCATAAAATTCCGCAGTGACATTGCTCTAGAAGAAGCCTCACTGCCAGCCTGAGTCTGGAGGGTGGAACTAGCGGTGGGATTGCTACCCTGGCTTTGGGCCCCACCCGGGGGGAGTTGGGGACATTGCTGCACCCCCAGAGCCTACACCAGAGTGGCGTAGAGAGGGAGTTTGTTAAAGTCAAGAGTGAACAAAAGGATGAGCACAGAGATGGCCCCTCCCCAGATCTTGCCTGACTGCCCCAGCGGGAGGGCAGGCACGGACAGGAGTGCCCTGGCGCCCAGCACTGATCCTCTGCCCCTGAGACTGACTTCCTGGCTAGTCACCTGACAGGGGCACTCTCCCTGCCCATATCCTTGCACTTGTTCTTCCACCTGTCCGCCTCCATTCGCTTGTCCAATGTCAACTCCTCGTGCTCCCCACTTCCAGCCTCGACCACCAGGGGCCTCCTCCCCCTCTCACCGGGTCAGTGCTCCCTCTGTGCTCCTCCAGGCTCTCCGCACAGAGTGTCAGAGGTGCCTGCGTTTTATTTCCCCCAAGAGCTAGTGTTTTCCTCAGAGCAGGCTCCTGCTAGGCAATGCTCATTAAGTGTGTCTCCGAAGAATGAACAAATGAGCAAATGAATGCGGGAATGACATTTGCATAATCCTTGACACTTTACAAAGCATGTTCCCATACATGGCTCCGAGACCTCTGGCTGCCACCCCGATGTGGTCGCAGCTTTAACATCATAGGCCTCACTTTATAGGTAAGAAAACAGAGACTCAGAGAAAGCAAGAAAGGTGCCTAAGATAATATGAAAATGAGTGTCTTTGAATCCAGGTCTATATCTGTTGCTTTTCTACTGTAGAAAATTGAAATTCACAAACTGTCACTCTTACCTAACACATAAACACTCCAAAAAAAGCATGCACTCACACAAACGCAGATAAATACACACATACATGTGTGCTCACACGTATGTGCACATGCACAGAAGCATGAAAATACATGTACATGTGCAATCATACATGTGTGTGCACACATATGCATCCCAGCAAATACAAACACAGACCTGTCAAGAAAAACAGGAGTTGAGAAGAGAGGGAAGAAGTCTCAAAGGCCCCCTCAGTGCCTTCCAACACCGTAAGGCTCTGCCTTTGATTTTCACTTTTAATTTTCACATCATCAGTTACCACATCAAAGCAATTTTACTGCAGGTGCCCTGGACCCAGACTGTTTGTAGCCGCTCTGATTCCAAATCCCACTTCCCACTGGGCCCCCATTGCCGATGGCATTTCGCTTCTCATTAAACTCCACCTGGGGAGCAAGGGGAAGCAGGGGTGTTGGTGCGAACCCACCTCTCACCTGTTTCCAACTCTTGCTCACTTCTGTTTAAAGGCTGCTTACGGAGCTCTGCTCAGAGTTCCAGTTAAACGCGGCAGACAAAACCCCCTTCCCTGCTCATCCTCTGGGCCCTCATGGAGATAAAATGGGGGGATGGATGTGGATGGGCTGTGGAAACTCTACAGCGCCGTGCTCACATGAGGAAGTCGCTCTACCTCGCTTCCTCCCCACACCGTAGTAAAATGACTGCAGGATTTTGTGAAGACATAAGCAAGGCAAAGAGAAAAGGAGAGATGACAACACAACAGCATTCTCACTGCTTAGAAGCAGATGGGTGAATAATTACTGACTCAGGAATGGGGAGGAGGCTGAAGCCTCAGTCAGCAGTGGGGGAGCCCAGGCCTGGCTGGTTGCTGGCACAGAAGCCCTAGGTCCTGGGGATGCCAGCTGCTCCTGAAGTGGGGCTCACATCAGGCTAAATTCAAAAGCATTGACTGCAAGTCTGTGGATGACGCGGTCAGACCCTCCAGGCACCACCCCTACTCCCTGGCACAGGAGAGGAGCAATGGATCTGGACAGCTTTAAATTCAAGAATGGCCCTAGCTAGTCTGGCTCAGTGGATAGAGCGTCAGCCTGCAGACTGAAGGGTCCCTGGTTCGATTCTGGTCAAGGGCAGATGCCCGGGTTGCAGACTCGATCCCCAGGAGGGGGCTTGCAGGAGGCAGCTGATTATGATTCTCTCTCATCACTGATGTCTCTCTCTCTCTCTCTCTCTCTCTCTCTCTCTCTCTCTCTCTCCTTCTCCCTTCCTCTCTGAAATCAATAAAAATATATTTTATAAATTCCAGAATGCAGGGCAAGGTACTGACGGAAAGCTGAGGTAGTAAGAGTCTGCATGTGTCCTTCTCCCACTCAATCTCTTGAACATCAGCAGCCCAGCTTCCCACCCGGGAGAGCTTGGAGCATGCCTTCCTGATGGAACAGGATAGCCCGAGGGCAGACCGGGACAGTGGCCCCGAATGTCCTCCACCTGGAGCACCCTCCACCCTCTTGCCACCACCAGGCCCAGGCACACGGAGCTCCCAGGCAGCCAGGGCATCCAATACAGAAGACAGAGACCAAAACAGAAAACCCGGGGGAAGGGGCTCGGATCAAACGGAAGCAATGCAGGAAGGTGAAGGACCCAGTCATCCTCAGAGAAATAGAAGAGGGGGCCTTTGAGACGTCTTCCCTGTCTTCTCAGCTCCTGTTTTTCTTGTCAGGTCTGCGTTTCTGAATATAGAATAGGCTCCTATTAAAACACACACACACATTCAGGCCCTAGCCACTTGGCTCAGTAGATACAGCATCGGCCCGTGGACTGAAGAGTTAAGGGTTCGATTCCAGTCAAGGGCACATTCCTCAGTTGCTGGCTTCATCCCTGGCCATGGTTGGGGCGTGTGCGAGAGGCAACCAATTGATGTGTCTCTCTCACACTGATGCTTCTCTCTCTCTCTCTTTCCCTCTCCCTTCCACTCTCTTTAAAAATCAGAGAAAACATCCTTGGTTGAGGATTAACAACAACAACAAAAACCAACATATTCAGGAAATAAAAAGAACTCCTGGAATTAAAAAGAGAGAAAGAAACACAGAAAAAATTCCACTGAAGGATTGGTAGATAACCCTGAGGAAATCTATAAAAAGAACAAAAAGAAAAAGAGGGGGGAAAATGATTTTAAAAATTAAGAAAATCAGTCCAGGAGATATAATATCTAACAGGTGACTCAGAAAGAGAGAGAAATTGGAGGTAAAACAATTATCACAGAAGTAATGTAAGCAAATGTCTGGGCACTGAAGGATGTGAGTTTCCAAATTAACAGGCCCCCTGAGACCAAGGCACTTCATAGGGAAATTTCAGAACACCGAGGAAGAAGGAAAGATATGACAGCCACCGGGAGGCAAGAAAAAATCTGGTCACATAGGAAAGATCGGGAAGCTGTGTGGCATGAAACCTCTCCTGGGCCGTCTCAGAAATTTTATCTCCTGGGCCCCACCAAAGTAAACCCATAAACCAAGACAAAATGCAGGTGTGGGATCCAGGAAACATGATTTTGACAAAAGAGAAGCAAAGGGATTTCTGCTGCGGTGGCAAAGAAAGCACAGGACTGCAGTCAGGCTGGTGTGCGTGAGAGAAGCAAGCCGGGCTCCACAAGGGATGTCCCTAAGGAAGGATGAAACCAAGAGACCCCTCGATGCCTCTAATCACCTGAGATCAGGTGGCCATGCATCACGCAGTGTTTGGGGTCTCCAGACTCAGAGGAAGGATGCTCCTTCCAAAGTGCTTTCTTCAGACCCTGAGATGCAGTTTTCCTCACCTACTACCCCTTCAGGGAAAGCAGTTTGTAGCTCATCCGAAATCACAGCTGGTTGCTATGGAAATGGTTGTATGCCTAAGCAGAGCAAACACCTGGGACACCCATCTCTCTCCAGAACTGGGCAGAGGAGCTACCAGGTATTGCTTACTTACTAGTAGGTGGGATGTGGGAGACATTACATTAGGGTTCGGAGAAGGTGTTTACTTATTTATTCAGCATCATCAACATCGGAGTGAGGTTACCTGGTACAGATGGAGTAGGCTGTGTAAGAAGTTTAGGTGGGGCCTGGCTGGTGTAACTCAGTGATTGAGGGTCAACCTATGAACCCGGAGGTCAGGGTTTGATTCTCTGGTTGCAGGCTTGATCCCCAGTGTGGGGCGTGCAGGTGGCAGCCCAGCAATGATTCTCTCTCATCACTGATGTTTCTCTCTCTCTCTCTCCCTCTCCCTTCCTCTCTCTGAAATCAATAAAAATATGTATTTTTAAGAAGTTTAGGTGAGGACTTCACACAATGGCCTGGAATTGTTGTTATAATGTTGGCTACCTTTGGGGGATTAATTAATTAATTTATTTATTTATTTATTTATTTATTTATTTATTTATGGAAGAGAGAGAGAATTTCTTTTTTTTTAAAATATACTTTATTGATTTTTTACAGAGAGGAAGGGAGAGAGATAGAGAGTTAGAAACATCGATGAGAGAGAAACATCGATCAGCTGCCTCCTGCACATCTCCTACTGGGGATGTGCCCGCAACCCAGGTACATGCCCTTGACCGGAATCGAACCTGGGACCTTTCAGTCCGCAGGCCGACGCTCTATCCACTGAGCCAGAGAGAGAATTTCAACCGTGAAAATTCAAAAAGTCCTAGACATTGAGGACAGGTGGAAAATGAGAGGTTACAGAGTGCAAGGCTTTCACGGTACAAAGAACAGCCCCAGGTTACACAGCAGCCTGGGGGAGAGCCAAGGCCAGAACCCAAATCTCTTCACATTCCTCACCACATGCTTCCAGAATCTTCACCAGGGTCACCCATGTCTCATTCAAGCATCCTACAAAAAATAGACTCAAGCACCTCTTCTGTGCCAGGCACTGGGGTACTTAAATGAAAAGATGCAATCTACTGACAAAGAAAGCGTGTCAAATGATGGGATGTGTAATGCAGGCTCCTGCGTGGAAAAGGAGTGCAGGTCAGCCTCTGGCGGCAGGGAAGGCTCCCCTAGAAGGGCCTCAAAGGGTGGGTTTTCCAGGAGGTGATGGGGGAGGGGTGGCATTCCAAATGAGAGACACAAACAGAGTAGCTGGCTGCAGCATAAGGTCAGAGCTGGGAGTTGAGGATGGAGAAATGGGCGGGGTCAGGTCTCAGGCCTCTATTCCCACCTCACAGAGATGCTGCTGGGAAAGGACAGGCTAATGGAGCTCTTTAGAGGGCTAGTGAGTCCCAAGTGAGAGCAGGTCAGCTGTGACCTGAGGAGGGGAGGGGAGGGGAGGGGAGGGAAGGGAAGGGAAGGGAAGGGAAGGGAAGGGAAGGGAAGGGAAGGGAAGGGAAGGGAATGGGAGGGGAGGGGAGGGGAGGGGAGGGGAGTTTTGTCTTGCAGGCCTTGGACTAAACAGGAGAGTGGGGCAGGAGGAATGCTATGTTCACCCTGCCCTCCCACCCTCTCCTAATTCCCCAACGTCCCCACCCTACCCGACCCCAACCACCATTCCCAGCCTGCAAGGTAATTATAAGGAAGTTAAACTGAATTACACACGCAGGGTTTATTTTGTGTTTTTCTGCTGCTGCCGCTGCCAATTATGGTGCAATTAGACTGCCTTCATTAGCAAATGAGATTAGAATTAACATTGTTAATTACTCGTTCTGTTAAATGGGAAGCAGTATGGTGGGGAGGGCGCTGGGTGGGTGGTGGAGGGAGGGAGAGTGCTGGGGGAGGTGTGCAGCCCTCCCATGGCTTCCTGGCCCACGGGAAGTGAGTGGGGAAGGAAACCAAGATTTACCAATTGTCAGGGCACAGTGGGATGAGCCAAGATGGAACCTGCCGGGTCAGAAGGCTTTACTGCTCAAAAACACTCACGACCATTCCTTGTGCATTAGTTGGGCTGCACTTCACAGGCATTACCCACTTAACCCTTGTGTGAAGTAGGTGTGAGCATCCCCACTTTGAGTGGATAGAAGTGACACTCAGAGAAGTTAGGTGACTTACCCAGTCACATAGCTATAGTGGGTGGCAGAGTCAAGCACTTCTCCATCACTGAACACGAAGGGAAAGGGACCCACATATACATGACACTTTATGTAGTGATAGCTTGGAGTTAACTCATGTAATGCTCCAATTTGCCCCATGAGGAAAACAGAAATCATTAGCCTCATTTTTCTCATGAGGAAGCTGAGACTCTGAGAGTTGATTTACCATGGCCTGCAGGCCAAATCTGGCCTGCCACCTGTTTTTTTAAATAAAGTTTTATTGGAACACAGCCATCATGCCCATGTATTGGTGTGTTATCAGCGTCTTGCTTTCCAACAAGAACAGCAGAGTTGAACAGCGGTTACAATGGCTGTACGGCCACCACACCTAAGACATTTACTACCTGCCCTTTAGAGAAGACCCATACCAATCACTGTGTAAAAAACTGACCTAAAGCCATACAGTTCATGCCTCATGGTTTGGGTTTGAACATGGTTTGGGTTAATTTCTTGGAGGTTCTTCAGCGATGTTTGCCCAGAGGGAAGGGGGTAGTTCCAGCTAAACTGGGTTTCCAGTGAGCTCAGAGACCCCCCCTCATTGCCCCCAGGCAGAGAATCACAGCAGACAATCTAAGCATTTCATCCTGATTTCAGAAACTGGATTGGGTTGGCTGCTTTCAGCAGTGATCAATCATGAGTGGCTTTTAAAATAAGCAATTTATTATTTCCTATAAAAAGAAGTCCAAGGTAAGGCAATTCCAAGTTCGGTTAATTCAGCTGGGCCCTGGAATACCATCCAGGACCCAGGGGTTTCTCTCTTTCTCTTCCCACCTCGGCACCTTAACTACCTCCCTCAAGGTCCTAATGTGGCTGCTAGAGCTCAGGCATCACATCCTCACCCATCAACTTCCAAAGGTGGCAAGCAGGGGCAGCTCAGTTTTCCAGATCTCAGAAAGCCTTCTCCACCAACGCTCTTCCCCTCCGTGGTCATTGGCCAGAATCGCATGGCACACCAGGCATGAATGATCACCAGCAAAGGAAGGAGGATTGTCACCTTCGGCTTAAATTAATCGGGATTCACTGCTGGGCAGGGAGGTCCCAGCCTCTCCTGAGCAACATGGCTGCGAGCACCTGAGTTCTGACAGAGAGAAGTGGGGGAGCCGGTGGCTGTTGGGAAGGCAACTGACAGAAGCTTTAGGATTCCCGTTCCATTGGTCACATGGAGAGTCCTAGCCACTGAGGCCTAGGAAATAGACACATCCACCTTCCTCATCTCTCTTTTCAACTCCCTGGTGCCTCTTCTCCCTTCATGGGGCAGGAAGACCAGGCTAAGTGTTCATCTCCCTGGTGGCCTGGCCTCTAACCCATAACACAGGCACAGATCTCTCTAGAGACCCTTTGGTCTTTGGTTCTCTCTTCTCACCCACATCCCAGCCCACAACTGCACAGGTTTCCTGGTCATCCCCCTGCAGTGCTGGTTCTGGTTCTCTCGCCCTTGTGTTCAATGACCTCACAAGCCGTAAGTCATGAGCCAGGGAGTGGAGGCCTGAGTGGCCCCAGCTAGCAGGCTGGACCAAGAGGCACCCTTGCCGAGAGGTGCTCAGAACTGTGCCTACCTGTGCCAAATGTCAGCTCTGAAGTGGCAGTGCAGGTGGCTGGGCCAGCCTGGGCAGGGCTTGTCCTGGTGCATGCAGCCCCTCCCTCTCCTCCATCCTTGCCCAGGCAGCCAATTCATACCCTCTGCTTCCAGATCCCCAACAGACACACGCACACTCTCTCTGTCTCTCTGTCTCTCTCTCTCTCTCTCTCTCTCTCTCTCTCACACACACACACACACACACACACACACACACACTCTTCATTCGTTTTAGACCCTGAGCATGTGGGTCCATGCACCCTGGCCAGGACTTCCTTCCTGCCATCTGGCAGAATTTGTGAGGAAGAGAGGTTACCCAGGCATTTTAAAAAGGTTAAGAGAAGGGTGTCCCATCTGGGTACTACCTACATGCAAAGGCTCGGGGTGAATTCCGCAAGGCCATGTGGCCTTTGTTAAGGAAGAAGGGCTATGGCGGGGCTGAGAGGACCCATTCATGGAGTCAGCGAGGGAGGGCCTGCTTCTCTTTCCTCCCATCATCCCCACTGACAGCGCGCTGGAGCCAGGCCAGCGCTGATGGCCAGCACCAGTTTGCATTTCGGGCGATGTTGCTGACAGGCTGAGTCTTGGAGAAATCTCCACTGTGCAAGAGAGGAGAGACATGCTCCCTTCGACCTTGGGTCAATCAGGCAATTTACTCTGCAGTGGAAGGCCCTGCATTAACTACAACACGCACGCGTGCACACGCATACACACACACACACACACACACACACACACAGCCTGCTGGCCCTTTGACTTGACTCAGCTGCCTGGATGGAAACAAACATTTCCAACATTTCGGCCTCTGGTCGGGTGGTTTTGACCTGCAGAGGCCCCATTCCCCTTCCCTGTGCTGTCATGTCCCCATCACAGCTGGATTCTCTTCAAAAAGCCTCTGGGTGCTTCCTAAAGCATTAAGCCTCTCCAGCTGTCTGTTGGAGAGTGTGGGTTTTTTGTGCCTTCCTCCTAAGGCCCCCAAAACTGGCATTGAGATGACTGATGAGGCTCCCAAGATCTGTGCCCTCTCCCTCCTGCCAATCCCAGTCATGCAAGCCTCACCCTTTCCAACAAAGTCCACTCCCCAACCCCCCTGTCAGATGCCAAGGGATTTACCCCCAACCTGGGGGCCTGGCAGGTGGTGACCCCAAAGGGAAAATCTAAAAAGGGGGGTGGGAAATGGACACCTCTTGAGACATGACAGATGCCAAAGAACAGAGAAATGTTTACATTATCTCTTTCTCATCCCAGTCCAGAGTTAGAGAGGCCACTGTCCCTGGAGAAGGGACTTACATCCTTGAGCCTCCAGGGGCAGGCACAGACTGTGATGCAGGAATAGGGCCACCGGAAAGTGACCTTGGACCCCTTCTTCCTATGAGGGGCTGCACTCAGGCTCAGCTTCCTACAGACCACCTCTGCCCTGCAACTTCCCACGGGCCCCCAGGACCCAAAATGCTGGGCAGTGATTCACAGCCAGCCCCTCCCAATAGCTGGTGCCCATGTCCAGACTGCCTGGAGCCAAGATGTCTAGGTTTTCTCCCCTCTAAGCAGGTAGCTGAGTCTCGGGTGAGTGCTCAGTGTCTCCCTAAGGCATGCAAACCCCTTCAGTGACATTTGCCCCTTCCCGACAGCCCAGGATGCTGGGAAGAGCAGGGGCTCAGGCCTTCCTTCTCCTGCTCATCCCAGCTTTATACACCCCCCTTTCCCGCACAGAGCCTCTTCCTAAATGCCATGTGGCTTTTAGAATCCCCAAGTCCCAAGCCCCCAGGACAGGCATCCACCCTGAAGCTGTCCTACCTGGCCCAGCAGGGAAGTTAAGGAAAAGGGAGACAAGTGGGAAATGGGTATTGTTTGATCACCCACAACATGCCAGGTGCTCCAGGCAAGGAAGACTGAGTGGCCATGGGATCTGACAGCCTGAGGATCAGCTTCCTAAGCTCAAGATGAAAGGAATAGCATGGGTGTTGGAAGGCTGAGAAAATGGGATTTGGGGGTTATAGCCAAAGTCAAGAGGAATTGGAAAGGCCCAATTCTGAGAGGAGCTAGCCCTTGGTACACATGGAGAGGAATGGGGGGACATGGAAAAGTGAATTGAGGTCAACTACCAGAAGGCTTTGAACGGCAAGCCAGGGACTCTGGACTTATCTGACAGGCAATAGGGAGCTATCAAAGGTTTCTGAGCAAGGCAGTGACCGTCAGAGCCATGGCCCTTGCATAGACATTAGGGTAGCTCCTAAGGAAAATTTAGAAATGTCCAAAAAAATAGAAATAAAAACCCACAGAAACAGTTCGTTGTCTGTCATCATGGTGAAGAGAATATTCCAGTCTCAGGCAAAAGAATTTAAATGACTAGACAGTTAACGGGGCGCCCAGGAGCTGGGGAGCTGGCGCCAGATAGTGTGGTACCTCTGACCACTGACAAATCCACCTCCCATAGGTGCCCCCCCCCCCCAAAAAAAAGTCAGCTCCTGGCCAGATCCCATCCACCTGACATCTCTGTTAATAACAAAGTCTAATTAGCATGGCTTTTAAGCATCCATTACATTAATTTAACACGAAAATCTAATGGAGCTCTATTGGAATGTTTTTCAGCAAAATTAACCCTGCAGGTTTCTTACACATGTTTTCATTAGAGGCTGTGAGCAGTGGAGACCATGAGAGAATTAGAATTAGCCCTTGTGGTTTTCACTCTGATCAAGTTCCTCTGTCCCCAAGCCCCCGGGCATATAGATCTTTATTTAGCAAAGCTCCTGCCCCCACACCAAGTGGTTCCCATAAAGGACTATTATGATGGTGGGCGAGTCAAGCCCAGGACTTGAACAGGTGCCTCTCTGATTCAAACACATGCCATCCTATCCCAAGGGCTGCGATTCTGGGACCCTGAAGAATCTCAGGACAGGATCCCTAGACAGAGAGGCAGTCACTACAAGATGGTTTGACCCAAGGCCGTTCCCCACACGCCTCCCACTGGCTATCTTCCAGCGAGGGGTGGCCATGTAACCCAGTTACAGCCTAAACAAATAGGCAGAAACCTCAGGGAAGGGCATTCTTTCTTGAATAAAAAGACAAAACTAACTGGAAAAACATGCCTTCTACCCATTCATCACTCACCCTTTCCTCTTCTTCCCACCTGGAATATGAATGTGAAGTATGCAGCCATATTCTGCCATGAGAATATCAGCCCCAGGCTTCTTTTCCTTGTTGTGGGGCGGGGGGGGGGGAGGGGGGGGGAGGTGACAAAGTGGAAAACGGGAAGATCCTGGGCCACTGATGCATCACAGGGCTGAACATGGTGCCAATCCTCAGCAGTCTATGCCTGAGCTCCTCATTGCTTGAAACAAACTCTATTTACAGAAGTCTCTGTTAGTCAACATTGCTGCTACTTGCAGCCAAAAACAATCCTAACTGATAGAGCTGAATTCTGGCCCCAGATTCTGTGTGACTTTGGGCAGGACTCTGTCCCTCTGAGTATCCATGTCATCACTTATAAAATAGAAGGGTAAAATAAAATATGCTTTGAAATTTTTTTTAATCAAGAGACCCTAACAATTCCACCCCACCCCTGAGACACTGTGTTCCATGAGAAGTTCATTATCCAAGGGGAGGTGTGCAAGAGAGCATGGGTGCCCGCTGGGTGTTGCCCTGCCCCACTCCAGAGAAGCCACAAAGAACACGGGTCATAAAACCATCCACTCTCAAGCCATCGGAGGGCTTTATGGGCGCGGATACCATGTGGCTCTGTCTCCAGAAAGCGCCAAGTGGCTCTGGATCCTAGAAGCCAATGTGACAGGCAGGTTCTAGAGCAGCGCTTCTCCCGTGGAGTGTGCACACGATCTCCTGGGGGTCCTGAGCACACGCACGTCCTGATTCAGTGGGATTTCTGACAAGCTCCCAGTGATGCCCGTGCTTCTGGCTCAGGGACCACACTCTGTCTTCATCACCATCATCATCATCCCCAGCCAGGCCCTTGCTTTGCCCTGTTGCACATCTCAAAACAGGTGAACAGCTTGGAGTGGTGAGGAGAGCATAGTCTCAAGGATAGGCTAACTCTGCCACTTGGCTATGGAATTTGGAGCCACTTGCTCAGCCTCTCTGAGCTGAATCTCAGGGTCACAGTGTGCAGCTTGGGCAAACCATAGATGCTACCAGGCTAAGTCACAGTAAAGGCAAGCAGGGGCCACAGCGGAGGCATGGCCATCAGGGCCTACTCAGTTGTCCTTCTGGAACAACCCACCCAGGCAAGACAGGGTCAGGGCTGACATGGGTAGGGGGTGGGGTAGAAAGCACATGGTGAGAGGAAGTGGTAGAGGAAGAAATTGGGGTGGGTGTGCTAGAGCATTTTGAACTTAAAAGAAAGTGCAAATTATATGCAAATGACCTCTCCCTCTAACAATAATGTGATTGGATAAAGATGCCACTCCCCTGACCTCAACTCCCCACTGCCCTCCTAAATGCCTGTCATCAAGATAGGAAGGAAATCATCACAGAAACTCAGCAACCTTCTGCTCCAACCTCTACCGCCACTTTGCAGGTAGAGAAATTGAGACCCAGAGAGGTTAAGCAACTTGCTCAAGATCACACAGCCGGTCAGTGGCTAGCTGGGCAGTCCCCCAGGTCTCCTGGCTGTGACTCTGCAGGAAATGGCGATAGGGAGTGGGGGGAGCACTAGCAGCTGTGAGGAGGAGCCAGGCTGTATGAGGCAAGAAGAGCATGACAAGATGCTGGCGCCGCGCCAAACAAGACAAAGCCCTCTGTCAGGCCAAGCCGCTGAGACAGGAAATAAAGATGACATGAGGGGCTCCTGCTCCCCAATTAATGTCAGTGCTTCTCTTTAACCCAGCCCCCCACAGGTGGCAAATCTGGCTGCCTTGCCCCGCTCCCCAACTCCTCATCAGCTCCTTGAGGATCTTGGCAAGGCCAACAACTGCAGAGCTGGGACCCTACCTGCCTGTGTAGTGTAAGAAAAGCACCCGAGTGCAGCTTTCAAACTCACCGCTGACAGACACTGGCTGTGTGACCTTAGGCAAGTGCCTCCCTTCTCTGGTCTGCAGGCTCCTTGGCTATAAATTGGAGACAGAAACCAGGAACACTGAACCACACTCAAAGGCATGATGTGCCTGGCACAGGCAGGCCCCAGACACATGTGACTTCCTGCCCTCTTCCCTGCCCTGAATGGAATAACTCAGAAGCCATTTTACTCTTGGGCACCTGGAAAGAAATTTTCTTAGCACTGGAAGACTTTTTAAAATCGGGATTAAGGTTTACTCAAGCCAAGATCAAAATGAGTTTGCCTTTCTGAGCTCACAACCCAAGACAATTTAGGGAGGAGGAATGACCAGAAATGAAGACTTGGAAATTGCGAAGTCAGACTGGCCAGTCGTGGGCTTGTGTCATCCACCCCGCGGTGCAGTGTGGGGAATAAGAGACTCAGTGAGGCCGTCCTGCAGCGCCTCGGAGACCCACGAGGAAGCACTGACCGGAGGCCGCAGGGCTGGCTGATGGCCCAGGCCAGAGGGAAGCAATGCCCTCCATTCGAATGTGAGCACGGGGCACACCCCGAGCCAGGTGGGAGAAGCAGCTGCTGGCCCTGCGTAGTTCCACGCCTCGTGCCTCGGCCTGGCATGGCCCATTGCTGCCCCCCTCCCCTTCACATAAGCCTCTCGGACTTCAGCCAATCTTGAGGCCCGCTCAGCCCCTCTCAGGTGGTTCTGCACTAGCTTCCTGACCATTTGCTGCTCTGTTGCTTCTCCATGGAACATGAGTCTTCAAAGGTTTGGTCCACTTCCTACTCCTCTCCACGGTGCCCAGTAAGTGTGGCCTGGCTGGTCCACGCTGACAGCACTCTTGCTCCACACCACCCTGGCCCCGTCCTGCCTCCCAGGGATGGGGGTGCCGGTGTCATGGGGGCCCACGGCCCATCGAGAATAATAACAGCGAGACTAGAAAGAGCTCTGCCTCTGACTCTTGGCCCAGTGTCGCTGCCAGCATGATGTGTGGCCTTGGGCTCTCTCTGGCCTCTCTGAGTTTATCTAGAAAATGCAGTGGCTGCATGAGATGTCCCCAAGGTCCCTTCTGTGTCTGACATCCTGATCCCCTCACCACCAAGCCCTCACCCCTCACTTCCAACCACAAAAGGGAGCCAATGAGGAGAGGAGAGGAGATGAGGGGAGAGGGGAGGGGAGGGGAGGGGAGGGGAGGGGAGGGGAGGGGAGGGGAGGGGAGGGGAGGGGAGGGGAGGGGAGGGGAAGGGAGCTGGCCTGAGCCCTGGGCTTGGCCACATGGTGGTGGGGGTGATGTGAGGGAGTGAGCAGAGCTAACACAGGGCCCTGCCTCTGCTCCAAGCCAGCCAGGGAGCCGCACACTGGTTTAATTGCGCAGAAGCCAGTTGGAGATTTAGAGCTGAGAGCTAGTTTGAAGGAAGGAATTGGAGCCTATTTGAGTGGTTATGCAAATTGATTGCTGCAAAGACTTCTGGAAAAACTGATTATCTGACTGTGAAGAAACAGGACTAAGAATGAGAAGAGGCGAGACTCCAGCTTCTGTAATTCTCATCATCCCTCAGAACCTGACTCCTCCATGCTTTCCCAGGCCTGCAAAGCAGACGGGCTCTACCGTCACAGAGATGGCAGGCAGAGGCCAGGGGAGCTTGGACAACTGCTCAGGGTCACACAGCAAGTTGGAGGCAGAGCCGACTGAGACCCGTCTTATCCTAATGACCTAGGAAGTCCGTGCCCTTGTTCTCCAGTGGGCCACCTCAGCTCACCAGCCTGGCTCTCTTAGTCCCGCCACAGGAGCCGCTGTGGGCTCTTCCCTGGTGGAGGGTGTGGTGTGCAGCCAGCAAGATGTCCCCCAATGATCCTCACCTCCTGGATCATGCCCGCCTGTGATCCCCTCCCATACTGTGTAACTAAGGGGAGATGGTAACGTTGTTCTCTCTTACTTGCTCTGGGACAGCCTGCCACCATGCTGTGAGGGCACTCAAGCAGCTCTGTGGAGGTCCGTGTGGTGAGGAATTGAGGCCTCTTGACCATGCCGGTACGTACCAGGCACGTGAATGAGCCATCCTGGAATGGAGCATCTCCAGCAGACTTTCCAGCCCCAATCCAGCCCTCAGATGACTGTAGCCCTCGGCCACATCTTAACTATAACTTCATGAGAAACCTGGAACCAACGGCTTCCAGCTAGGCTGCTCCCAAATGTCTAACCTAGAGAAACTGTGAGAGAGGATGAATGTTTTGTGTTGTTTTAAGCCAGTGAGTTTTGGGGTAACTTCTTATGCATCACTAGCAACTGATACAAGAAGCAACAGGGCCAAGCAGCAGGGTCTCTCCGCCCCATGGCTTGAATTTCCTCTGTGGGCCCTCATGACCGAAGGAGCTCGGGGGCCTGGGGTGGGAGCTGGGTCCTTGGGGTTAGCTTCCAGCAAAAAGACAGCAGTTCTTGTGGCCATGGAGCAATCTATGTCCCTCCAGCACCTCCTCAGCCACTCCTGGGGGCCTGTGGCCTAAAAATCAGGTCCACGTGTCCTAGCCAGGCATGCGGGCCGGGCTCTGGGGTCTCTTCCCTCTCCCACCAACTATTCCAGCCACAGCTCCCACACCTGACCCGGCCCCCAACCTGCTCTCCTCTCACACTGGGCCTCTCACTATTTCCTGGACAAGAGCAGCCCTCCCGGGACTGCAGGCCTTTGCTTATGCTGCTCCCTCCGCCTGGATCATGCTCCTGGCGTTAGTCGCCTGGCAAACTCCTGCTTGAAACATCAGGCCCTCGGGGAGCACCCAACAGCCACAGGCAAACAGGCTCGGGCGCTCTTCCCTGGCACCGCAGAACTTAGTGATGTGTGGTCCCACCTCTCCATCACTCTCATGGCACTGGGCCCGCATGCAGCCTTTTCTCAATAAACTATTTTGTTGAATGAACGAATGAATAAATGAGCAAATGTAGCCCTGAGAAATTTGCTCTTGTTCTCTGGGGCTCAGTGATTCAGCTCTAAAATAGGAATCACGCCCAGCCAGCGTGGCTTAGTGGTTGAACATCGACCTAGGAACCAGGAAGTCATGGTTCAATTCTGGTCAGGGCACATGCCCGGGTTGTGGGCTCGATCCCCAGTGTGGAGTGTGCAGGAGGCAGCCAATCAATGATTCTCTCTCATCATTGATCTCTCTCTCTCTCTCTCTCTCTCTCTCTCTCTCTCTCTCTCTCTTCCTCTCTGAAGTCAATAAAAATATATTTTAAATAAAATAGATATCATCGTCATCATCATCATCTCTTCCCTGCTTACTTCACAGCATGTTCATGGCGATCTGGTGGGACAAGGATGGAAACTGTGAAGGGCGGTGCACCCATGAGGAGGGCTCTCCTTAACTCTGCCAGGACCTAACATCACCTCCACTCTGCATGGCTGCTCTGTCCCCTAGCCCAGGTTTCAGGGAACTTCATGGGACCTTCTGGGAGGAAGGCAGGATATGGTCCCCTTCCTGTTCCCTGCCTCCTCACCACTCACTGGTACAATTCTGCTCCCTGTTGTTACCCTCAACGTCCCCAGTAGCATGAAGAGACCCCTGCAGCCATGATCTTCCCAAGCCTCCTGTCTTCTTCCCTCTCTTTTCAACAGGCAAACTCGAGAAATGGTAACTGTTCTTCCCATTATTCAAATGACATGAAAATTACCTACTTGGCATTCCTCTTTGACATGGAGCCTTTAATTAGCCACTGGCTCCCATTCCCCAGGTATTTCTCCCTGCCCTGCCGCTGCCTCACTTCCTCACCCCTCCTCCCACCTCCATTAGCATCCTAATCAGGGATGCCCAGGCTTGTAGGGAAGAGAGAGAGAGAAGGGTTGGTGGTTTCCAGAAAGAGCCATCCATGGCTGAAGCGGAAGAGCCTGGGCTCTGGTCTCTGCAGCTGTCACCAACTCTCCAGTGACTTTAGGTTTCTGTGGGGTCACACACAAGTTGAGAGCAGAGTGGGACTCAAATCGGGGCTTTGGCCCCAGCCCAGATCTCTATGCTCAGCTCCACACAGCATCATCCCTTGGTTCATAGCACCTCTCCCTGGACCACCTCACCAGCCTCCCCATTGCTGGCGAGGAGCCCCATGGTTCCCTTCCCCGGTGCTTGGGACTCCTACATGCTGGGGCCTTAGGGATACGAGGGAACTATGGGGTCAGTGCTCAGCCTGGTCCCTGTAGGTCTTCTGTGGGGTGGGTGAGAGGTGGCTGGTGTGTTCGGTGTCACGAGCTGCTGTACTGGCTCTCAAGGGACTGGCCAACTGATGGAGAGAATTAGGCTGTCACACAGGATGCCACCCAGAACCAGGAAGGAGGCGTAGATGCTGGACAAGCCACACGCCCTCTGGAGTGTATCCATTAAGGTAACGCCGACTGCTACAACATGTGAGCCCGGAGTGCTCAGGGAAGGGTTTATCTTGCTCACGGAAAGGCTAAAGCAGCCTGGCATGGGGAGTGGGGAGAGGACACCGTGCTCCCGACAGTCATTTACTGACCAGGCTGAGAAAGGCTCTGCCATGCTCAACATGCAGCTCCCAAGGTCACCCTGGGCATGGACGTTTGGCTGACATATGAGGGAGAGAGGATGGAAAAGACACGTTCAGGCCTTACCCACCTCGGCCCAGCACACATCCGTCCAACTCACATGTCATTGGTGAGAAACAGACTAGGAAATGCAGTCCTGCTGGGCAGCTGCTTCCCCACAGTCACTCCAAACTATGGCTTAGGGAGTAGTCTCTGCCACATTAAGCCTTGGTTTTATTATCTGTGAAATGGGGGCAGGGAGGGCTGGACTGACCATCAGAGCTAGAAAGACTCTCATTTTACAAGTGAGTCAACTGGGGTCAGAAAGTTGAATGACTTGCCCATGATCACAATGGCACACCAAAAAAATCCAGGCTTATGGACCCTCCAAGCAATGATAAAAATTATAGCTACCACTCACAGAGCACCTTCTCACAGGAACCCTTCACGTACATTGTCTCTGATTCTCACAGCATCTTTGCAGTAGGCAGCACTGTCCCTGTTTTACAGATGAGGACATTGAGGTCCAGAGAGAGCAACTTTCCCAAGGCCACATGACCTCTTTGGCACACCAGCACCCACATCTCCTTCCCTTTAGCACCCAGCCTTCCTGTTCAGAAACTCCCAACTGTGTGTATTGGGGCAACGGCGGAGGGTCACCTCTGGGGGAGCAACCTGATCAGGCTGGCCTTCAATGGCCAGCTCTGTGTCCTCTGCCCACTCCATGGTAGCCCCTGGGTTTCTGCCGCCCCCAAGACTAGCCTCCCCCCTCATTTGGATCAAGGAAGCCCCCATGAACCTTAAACTGCATTCCTTGTTGTTAAGTTACCCAGAGTTGGTTTCCATAGCAAACAGACACTCTGACGGATGCTCGAGCCATGCCCATGCCCTGACATATAAGCCCCATTCTTTCTTAATATATATATTTAATTGATTTCAGAGTGGAAGGTAGAGAGAGAGCTAGAAACATCAATGATGAGAGAGAACCATTGATTGGCTGCCTCCTACATGCCCCCTTCTGGGGATTGAGCCCGCAACCGCCCCCTCCCTCCCCTCTGGAATGGAACCGTGACCTCCTAGTTCATAGGTCGACGCTCAACCACTGAGCCACGCTGACTGGGCTAAGCCCGGTTGTTTAAGCGAGCACACTTGCCCTGATGCCCATCCTTGGGTTTTCTGTCCTACTCCTTTTCGTTATCAATTACAGATGTCTCTTCCTTCTTTTCCTCTTTTTAAGGAAGGAAAAGAAGAGGTAGTAGTAGATCAAGGGTAAACGAAACTATTGAGAAAGAATAACCGTAAAGGGAGCTCCCCTCCAAAAAAGGAATCATAACCAACTGAACTGTACTCCTTTGAATTAGACCGTGTTCACTTCACAGCCTTTTGCTGGCTCCTGCTGGGAGCCAGGTGCTGTGCTGGGAGCCAGGCACTGTGCTAGGCACCGAAACGTGCCTGAATAAATCCACGCCTTTCCTGGAGCAGCTCACAGTCCAGCCTCCCTCAACAGATTAAATCCCAGCAACTCGGCAGGATGGTGTCCTCATGTTTTATGAGATTTTGCATTATGTGAATTTGACACTGTGATATAAAGATATTAATAAAGTCTCACTTTATATGCAAAATTGGAAATAATGTGGGTCCCAACATTCTTTCTAAGCATGAAGAATGTTGAAGCTGGCAGGCCGGGTGAATTGTAAAGTGTTTGCATGCTCGCCACACGGCAATGCCACTTTAGTTGATAAACAGAAACACCCACCAACCTTTGTCAGGATTCCTATTACATTATGCAAGTCGGAATTAGACCAGGCCTTCTGGAGCGTGTGTCTCACACACGATGCGCCAGGTCTGGCGTCCGGAGTTCTGGCTGTGGAGTCAGAGTGTGGGGGTTTCGGACGAGGCACTGAGCCTCTCTGTGCCTCAGTTTCCTCATCTGTACAATCAAGATAGCAGTGCCTGCCTCTGGGAGCTAATGAGGAGTGAATGCATTCTTCCATGCTGTGTTCTCAGAGCAGGGCCTGCAGCCTCACCTCGCGGGGCTGTGGGTTGGCAGGAAGGGGTCATCGACGCACTATGAGGAACATGAACTGCCTCCCAGAGCAGAAGCAGTGCAGCCACGATCTGCAAACCCTGGCCCCTGTGGTCCCCACACACAGCCACTGGAGTCCTTCCCAAAGGTCGGGTTTTCTGTTGACATCACCGACACCTTTCTAGTGCTGTCACTGCCCTTCATACTTGAGGGCACCATCCCGACACTTGGCCCTGACTGACTCTGTACTCTAGATTCTGATCAAAGCTAACCCGGCACTAACAGGACCACATACGTATCCATAGGAGGAAGAGAGTGGATGCCCAGGTGCCCCAGAACCAAGCTCTGGCCAGAGCCTCCATGTTCCAAAACCGGCTTCTCCCAAGTGCTCCATCGTGGTTAACTTGTTCTTAAGCCAATTGGTCCACTGTGACCAGTTCCACCCTGGAACTTACCCTGGGGAGGAACAACGAGGCCCAGAGAACACAGCGGGAGGCCGGGGAGGCCTCCCCAGAGGGAGGAGGAGGCCTGCACCTCAGCTGTCTGAAGCAAACCCATGGAGCCAGGGGATGGGGTGGGACGGGGTGCAGCCGATCAGGCGGGGGAACAGCTTGCACAAAGGTGTGGAACAGAGAGAGCACGCGGCACACTCGAGGAATTGCCAGTAGCTCGTATAAAGTAGGAAGATCATCGACCGGAGTCTCACTCACAGCCAGGTGACATGGTTTCAGGGGAAGGGCCCGAGGCTCTGAGAGACCCTCTAGGGGTTCGTGACCTTTCACGCGCTGTGGCTGCCTTCGGCAGTCCGGAGAAGCCGACCAGAGCCTGCCTTCATACGCATAAAATGAAGGAGAGCCCATCCCTGATCTATGATAGTTCAACTTACGATTTTTTTTACTTTACAGTGGAAGTAATACGCCTTCCGTAGAAACCATACTTGGAATTTTGAATTTTTGTTTTTTCCTGGGCTAGGGCTATACATTGCTATACTCTCCTGCGATGCTGGGCGGGGGCAGCAGGGAGCTGCACCTCCCAGTCAGCCAGGTAGTCTGCAGCATAAACAATGGATACTCAACAGTGTGTTCATCGGTGAGATGACTGCCCCCAACTGCACTAATGTAAGTGTTCTGAGCACATGTACGGTGGCGAGGCTAAGCTGTGATGTTCAGTAGGTCAGGGCTTCTGATATTTTCAACGTACAATGGGTTTATCGGGACGTAACCCCATCGTAGGTCAAGGAGCATCTGCATGTAGAATGGCAAAGGAAACCAGTGATAGCAAAGCAGTTATCATCAAAGGATTTTTTAAAATTTATGTGTGATAGTAATGCACCTCTTTATCAAAGCATTAAATGACAAGACCTAGTGCTGAAAAACTGTTTGTTTTTCAAGGTATCAGAACACCAATTTCCATTGGTGACGAATCCTGAGGACTGTACTGCTGATTCTACTGGTTTATTGCTCACGTTCGTAATCAGGGAAATACTCAATTGCCGTTAAAGGTGAGTGAAAATAAAGAGGTAATTTTTCACACCCAAGTTCACAGACGCCACCCCCCTGAATTCTCTCCACATTCCCCACGAATCTGCAGTACACCAGGAGCCCCAACGCTGGCTCTGCTACTGTGCAGGGCCTTGGCAAGAAACCCCACCATCCAAGGCCTCGTAGCTGTGAGAATTGAATGAGTTGATACAAAACAAAACAAAACAAAACAAAACAAAACAAAACAAAACAAAACAAAAAACAGATCAGTGCCTGGCACAAAGCAGTGGTCAAGAAAAGGGTTAGCTGTTGGCATTCTTGTTGTCAGCCCCCAAAGACAATGGAGAGAGAACCTCCCCGCAAGGGGGGGGCGCATTATTTACCAACTGAAGTCCTGTTAAAAAGCACACGAAGCACAATTAGCAGAGTTATTTCTATTCTGAGGTTTGCTTGACTATAAAAGCCTCACATTTGTCTTCCCTGATTTCTCCGCTAATTGCAACTGCTGCTGTCCATCGCAGCTGCCACACACGCCCATGTTGGCTGCATCTAAAGTAGCTGTTACGGCGGCGTAATGGCGTGTGCCGACTAATTGGCCATCGTGCCCACGATGAATGGAGTCGGTCAGCAGAGGGAGGCCAGGAGCTGGCCCTAGGACCCCGAGCTGCACAGCCCCTGGGAGCTCCCAGGCTCCCCTCTGCCCGCCCAGGTGTCCCATTAGGATTAAGCCATGAAAGAGTGAAGGAATAGAAGTGCTGAGCTAGGAGGCCCTGGGAGCCATGGCGGGCCAATCCTGTCTATATCTTACTGTGTGACCACAACTTAACCCCTGACAGTCTCTGATATCAAAGCCTTTGCTAAAGAGGCACATTACTATACAGACATTTATTTCTGCCTCCTGCATGCCCTCTACTGGCGATTAACCTGCAACCCGGGCATGTGCCCCGCCCAGGAATCAAACTATGACCTCCTGGTTCATAAGTCAATGCTCAACCACGGAGCCACACTAGCCAGGCTGGGCTGCATTTTATTATGTGTAAAATGAGGGGCGGGGAGGGGAGGAGGTCTAGATGCTCCTAGGGCCCTTCCAGCTCCTGCCTGCCCTGTTATACTTCCATTGTTCTACTGCATGTTCTCCTTTGAGGGCCCAGGGAGTTCTGCCCCAGTTCCCAGGGGTGACCCAGGCTGCCCGAGGGTACAGAGTGGTGCTCAGCAAACATTCCACCTGGAACCCCACACGTCCCAATTCCCATGCAGTTACATGAAGCCTCATGACTAATTCGGGCCAACAGGCTGTGGGCAGAAGTGATATGTGTGACTTCCAGGACAGAGCACAGAAGAGCTACGGTGTGTGACACTCTGCCGTCTCCACCTGTGTTGTGACCAAGACGGCCTTATGGGGAGACGATGGAACCGAGCTGAGACCAGCAGCCCAGATGGCCACACTGCTGCCTGGAGGTCATGCCCAGCGGCCCTCACAGAGGTAACCTTTAGTTGAGTTAGGACAGTGATGGCGAACCTTTTGAGCTCGGCGTGTCAGCATTTTGAAAAACCCTAACTTAACTCTGGTGCCGTGTCACATATAGAAATTTTTTGATATTTGCAACCATAGTAAAACAAAGACTTATACTTTTGATATTTATTTTATATATTTAAATGCCATTTAACAAAGAAAAATCAACCAAAAAAAATGAGTTTGCGTGTCACCTCTGACACGCGTGTCATAGGTTTGCCATCACTGAGTTAGGCCATTAAGATTTCCAGGCTATTGTTACCACAGCATAACCTAGCCTCTCTTCCTCATATCGTTATTTTCCCAAAAGTATTCAAGTGACAGGATTTTTAAATGAAGGATTGAGGAGGCAACTGCTCCCTGGGACTAAATAAGAAAGGAGGTAAAGCCCTGGCTGGTCTGGCTCAGTGGATAAAGGTCGGCCTGCGGACTGAAGGGTTCCAGGTTCGATTCCAGTCAAGGGCACATGCCTGGGTTGCGGGCTCCATCCCCAGTGGGGGGCGTGCAGGAGGCAGCCAATCAATGATTCTCTCTCATCACTGATGTTTCTATCTCTCTCTCCCTCTCCCTTCCTCTCTGAAATCAATAAAAATATTTTTTTAAAAAAAAGAAAAAGAAAGGAGGTAAAGAGGTGTGCTAGAGCAAAAGGGGGTGGGCTCCTAATAATGAGGAGGTCCAATAATGAGATAAGTGTCCTCCCACCCCCCACACTGGGCTCTCACGACCCTTCCTGTGGGAGCCTAAAACCACGGGGCAGCCCCCATGGCAGGAAACCGGTGGAGAGTGAGACAGGCACTCTCACTCGGTAGGTCTGGTGGTGGAGACACCAATCAGCGAGTTCCAGAAATGAAAGAGCGTGCGCGGTGTGGGCCTTACCCTCACCCCTGTCAAGAGGACATAAAGAAGCACTGAGGACAACTGTTTCCTCCTTCCCAGCGGCAGATTTCCACCCGGGAAGTTTCCCTTTCCCTCCTCCCGGAGGAGACTCCAGGCTGAGAAAGGTGTTGCACCAACACAGGGCACGATCCTGTCTCTCAACAGGGTGAAAGGAGCCTGCAGAGCTCATGGTTTGTTTACCACACACACAGGCCCGGCCTGAGTGGTGCAGTTGGTTGAGCATCGTCCCGTGCACTCAAAGGTTGCAGGTTCCATTCCGAGTCAGGGCCCATGCCTGGGTTGCAAATACGGTCCCCAGTCAGGCACATACAGAAGGCAACCAATAAATGTTTCTCTCTCTCTCTCTCTCTCTCTCTCTCTCTCTCTCTCTCCTTGGGTGAGGATTAAACACACACACACACACACACACACACACACACACACACACACACACACAAACTCCTTGAGTTAAGAAATAATTCTGGATTGTCCCAATCCTATGTCAAAGACCCTAGCATTGATCATGAGTCTATAGCAGCACAGAATTCCAGAGTCATGGGACTCTTAAAGCTACAAAACAGTCCTGGGAGGGAGAGATAGAAAGAGAGAGCACCCATCTGCTCGGCCAGCAAGGCCTGACCCACCAGGGGAGCCACTGGCAGTTGCTCTTGGGGATGCCCAGGTGAGCGGACCCCCAGCCTCCCCTCTCCGGGGCCTGTGCTTCATGCCCCCTCAGCAGAGTTTGCAAGCCAGCGATGCCCATGCTGCAAATAAATAAATAAAGAGCGCGACTCTGTGTTTGAAGGACAAATGCCAAGTCTCCTCTCCGGGGCCCTCTCCCACACCTCCGTACATCACCTCCACATGGCCAGCCTGTCAGGCCTGCCGCCCTGAACTCTGCGGGGCTGTGATATACACCAGACAACCCGTTTCCTGCGCCCTCGGGCCCTGCAGTCGGGGAGAGGGGAGTGGGAAATCCACCCAAGCCATCCCAGGATTTATGTTCAACGTTGTTTTCCTTTGTCGGGAGAGAAGAGGAGCAGATATTCCTAAAGGTGAGCCTGTAACTCATGCAGATGCGCAGCTGCGTCACGCCCTGGTGGCACCTCAGCTGGATGTAGGTTTGCACTGACACCCGGGCATGCACACCGACAGGCACCCATCCGACCACCTCCTTCTGACGTCCCTACCCCTTACCTCGCTTCGAATCAGCCCCAACCCTTTCTCCAGGAAGTCTTCCCAGGCTATGCTCATGCTTTCCCAGCCCTTCAGCTCAAGCTCTGGGCCTTTCTCAGCCACCAAGGAGTGTAGGTCAATCCTTAATCGTTTACTTCTCTTCACTCCACGGACACTGGCCCAGGAGCTTCTAGAGTGCTGAGTGCCTCCCCCATCAGACCAGGATCTTCCTGTCGTGGGACACATCTCCCCATCAATCCAGGCACTCCTAAGGACAGACAGCATGCCCCCACTCGTTAGCAGGTCAATTCACGCTGCTTCAGAAAGCAGGGGAGGCCACGTGGCTACACCCTCTCAGGCCAGGGTTCTAACCAGGGGAGACATCACAAAATTGGTGAAAGTACATGCAAAAGGTTTATGCGTGCTTGCAATTTTCTGGAAGGAGAGTCCATAGCTTTCAAGGGATCCTCCAATGGATCTGTTTCGAGCCTAAGACCTTGAAAGTGCCAACCACTGAAAAGATGACGGCATCGCCCTCCCCACACCCATCCTGTATGATTCGAAATAAAAACAGCACTGAACTCTGAAACACAACACTTCCGTGGTGCACGCATGCACCAGAGCTAAGCGTCTCCGTGGTGCTTGCTACGTCTCCTCATAGGGCGACCCCTGCACCAAGCCTGCTGTGGAGGAAAGGTCAGTGCTGGCGGCCCCAGGGTGGAGATGGAGAAATAGAACGCAGGCTCCCAGCCCCTGAAGCAGGGAGGCGGGTGGGGGATTAGGCTAAGCCTGTGCCCTGGAACCTCTGCTCTCCAACCTGAGCAGGAACAAAGGAGGTGGCCCTTGGTCACGGTTTCTGAGTGGGATGAGACACAGAATGAGACGCTGTAATATCAGCCGGGCTCCGCTGGACTCGGGGACCACTGAGCACCCTCCTCCCCAGCACTCCCCTCCCCTTCCCTGCGCTGCCTCCCCTACCCTTACCGAACCCAGAAAGTGCCTGAAGTGCTCCAGTTAAGGAAGGACTAAGACCCCCAAGAAATCCTCTAGCACCTTTGAAAAGCCATCAGTCCTGACTCTGGTGGCCCTCTTAGACCCCAAACCCACTCAGCGCACAGCCCCCCAACCAGACCCTAAGCACAGCCCTGGGCACCAAAATTCCCTAAACTAAGAGCTGGAGGTTAAGGCTAAGAGCCCACTTCCCAGCCCTCCCAGGGTCTGGGAGCTAACAGGAGACACACACACACAGGATGCTGGGAGATGGAAAACCAGTCCCAGGTCCCAGCTCAGCCACCTCTGCACCTTTTGACCCTGGGGCAGGCCACTACCCTCTCTGGCCCCCACTCTCTCCAGCTATAAAGGGAGGCGCTTGGCCTCCTGGACGCTGATCACATGTATGTCTTGGTTGGGGTCTGCATCACAGAGAGGGCCTGGGCTAAGAGGCTCTCAGCCCAGCCCCGCTTCTTCTCCTCAGCTCTGAACCAGGCACCTGGAGTCGGACCCTCACACCTCCTTCCTAAGTTCAGCAGTCTCTCCCTGCTGCCCAGCTCTGCCATGTCATGCTGTGCCCATACCTGCTGGGCTCCTGGCCCCCCAGCTGCCTGACTCATGACCACCCAGTGTAATGAAGTGTGCAGTCTAATTGCATCCCCTAATGATAGCCCTTAGCCGCCAGGAGACAGGTGCAGAGGCGGAGGGGAGCGCCAGGGCACTGGAGCGGGAGGAAGGGACAGTGGCTCCATCCCACTCCCATATCTGCAGAGGAGAAGGAGCGGAGGACTAGAGGGTCAAGGGTCAGGCGGATGGGGATGCTGGGGTGAGGAGGGGCTCCTGGCCTCCTGGGACCACAGAGTCAGCACTTGGCAGGAGCTCTCCGGCCACCAGATCCTTCAGACAGAATATTCTTAAATAGCCTCACACAGCTAACCACTGTGGGAAGGAGACAAGATCTGTCAGGGCAGAAGCCAGCCGGGCGGAGAAAATTTGATGGAAAAGGCAGTTATAAAGCACCTACCATTGACCAGGCAAAACCCTATGAGATAGAGACTAATATTATCACCCTTTTACAGATGGGGACACTGAGACTCAGAGATTCAGTAATTGGCCCAAGGTCACACAGCCAGTATGTAACTGAACCAGGATAAGAGTAAAAACAGCCCTAGCTGGTGTGGCTCAGGGGATAGAACATCAGCCTGCAGACTGAAGGGTCCCAGGTTCGATTCCAGTCAAGGCACATGCCTAGGTTGCGGGCTCGATCCCCAGTAGGGGGCGTGCAGGAGGCAGCTGATCAATGATTCTCTCTCATCATTGATGTTTCTATCTCTCTCTCTCCTTCTTCCCTTCCTCTCTGAAATCAATAAAAATATAAAAAAATAAAAAGAGTAAAGAAAAAATACTATGGGTTTTCAGGAGTGGGCAGTCTTGCTGGAGGACGTGCTTTCTGACATGAGCCTTTAAAAAATGGGGCAATTTGACTTGCAAACTTTTAAGGAAGGGAGAAATGAGAAATTCTATTAACTGAAAATTCCAATAGCACTCGGCCCCCACTCTCTGCCAAAACACCGACCGCAGCCCCAGGAGAGCAAAGAACCAGGCCGGCCTCTGAGCAGCAGCCCTGGTGAAGGGTACAAGAAGGATGAGTGGCAAAGTACATATTTCAAGTGATAAAATAGACTGCAAAATAATAGGCATGGCTGCCCTGGCCAGTGTGGCTCAGGTGGGTGAGCATTGTCCTGTGCACTGAAGAGTCATCAGTTCGATTCTGGGTCAGGGGAACATTTCCAGGTTGCAGGCTCAATTTGTCACTCTCACATCAATGTTTCTTTCTCTCTCTCTCTCTCTCTCTCTCTCTCTCTCTCTCTCTCTCCCTCTCTCCTCCCCTCCCTCCCTCCCTCCCTCCCTCTTTTTTCCTCTCTCTCTGAAATCACTAAAAACATATTTTAAAATAATAATATGCATGTTATGGTGCCATTTCAGGGGAGTGGGAAAATATCTTTATATAAGTCTGGAACAATACACACTGAGTGGCCAGATTATTATGACCACCTGACATTTGTAGGCAAATTAGCCGTACACTGCATCGTATGGGATATGGAAGCAGAAGGCCTGTTCAAACACCTTTGCTATCTGCAGTTACCAAGATAAAACATCTCCAATTCGCACAGGAACACAAGGATTGGACAGTCGAGCATTGGAAAAAAGTCATGTGGTCCGATGAATCATGTTTCCAGTTGCATCATGCAGATGGCGGAGTGAGAATTTGGCGGAAACAGCATGAAAGCATGCACCCCACATGCCTGAGTACAACCCTTCAAGCTGGTGGGGGCAGTGTTATGTTTTGGGGCATGTTTTCCTGGCATGATTTGGGCCCTTTAATTCGTGTGGAACAACGTCTGAATAGCACAACATACCTAAGTGTCGTTGCTGATCAAGTTCATCCTATCATGTTGATGGTGTATCCCAATGGAGATGGCTTCTTCCAACAAGACAATGCGCCATGCCATGGTGCTCGTATTGTGCAGGAGTGGTTTCAAGAACATGAGGGAGACTTTACCTTGTTTAGGGGGCCCCCACAATCACCAGATCTCAATCCAATTGAGCATTTGTGGGATGAAGTTAAAAGAGCCATCAGGCAGCTGGTTCCACAACCATCAAATCTCACAGAACTGGACAGTGCTATTCATCAGGCATGGTGTCAGATTCCTTGCATCACCTTTCAACATCTCGTGGAATCAATGCCAAGGAGAATCGCCGCAGTACTGAAGGCAAAAGGTGGCCCAACGAAGTACTGATGGGGTGGTCATAATAATCTGGCCACTTAATAAATATATATATATACATACACGAACACACACACACACACACACACACACACATATATTTCCCACGTTCAAAGGCTGTTAAATCATGTTGTTTACCCATGTCTTCAGAAAAAAAATCACTTCTACTGTCGTGGTAAACAACCTGCTTCCCTACTTATAATGGTCTGGCACTCTAGCAACTTCAGCGCAAAATTATAGCTAATTTGCCTACAAACATCAGGTGGTCATAATAATCTGGCCACTCAGTGTATACAGAAAATATGAGGCAAGAGGTGGGGAGAATAATCACGCTTCCCAAACCAAGTCCTGGCTAAGCTACTAGAAAAGGGGCCAGAGGGAACACGCAGGGGCAGCACGGTGGTTGCCAACAGCCCAGGGAGGAGAGAGGGAGGAGGGCCTCCTGTACACACCGGGGTTGGGGGAGGGGGGGCGAGCTCCACACTGGACTCCCAGCACCCTGAGAACTGAAACCCTCATCAAGACCCAGGCTCACACGGAACACTGTAACCATAAACTGCAATGTTGGGGGGATATTTACTGATGTGGAAAAATGCTCACATATTTCAAGTGAAAAGGCAAGTTTCAAAATAATATGCCAGCCAGTATGGCTCAGTGGTTGAGCATTGACCTATGAACCTGGAGGCCACGGTTTGCGTCCAGGCTTTCCGTTCCTCTCTGAAATCAATAAAAATATATTTTTTAAATATAAAAATAAAATAATAATCATATGTATAGTCTGATGCCATTTTTGTAGGAGAGAAATTTCTTTATTTAAGTCTGGAAGATTAGACACTCAACATTTCAACAGTGGTTACCTTCAGGCCGTAGACTATGGATGCCTTTTATATTCTTTACATTTACTTATATTTTCTAATTCTCCTACAAAAAAAAAGTCATCATCTGTATAAGGTTTAAGGTTATTTTTTAATAAGGTAAATACATCAAGGATTTTGGCAGAATGGTGTGGACAGAAGAAATGTGCCAGCCACCTGGGTGCGTGCGGAGGGGATGGAGGGTGAGAGAGCTCAGCCAGGATGGGGGGGAGAGGAGGTGGGAGCTCAGCCAGGATGGGGGGAAGAGGAGGGGGGAGCTCAGCCAGGATCGGGGGGGAGGATGGGGGAGCTCAGCCAGGATGGGGGGGAGAGGAGGTGGGAGCTCAGCCAGGATAGAGGGAGAGGAGGGGAGAGCTCAGCCAGGATTTGGGGGAGAGACCAAGCAGAGGCACGGTGATGACAGCCTGGGTTACTCTCTGTCCTGTTTCCCCTCCAGCTCTGCAGTAAACACCCATCCTGGCCTGCTCTGAAGGGTTATGTCCCAGAAAGAGAATCAGACCTCTGAGGTCCCTCTATCCCTGAGACCCCTCGAGTCAATGAAAGTAGGGTTTTCAGGGCAATGGCTGGGAAGAAGACACCCAGCTAAAAAAGACCTTGGTGAAGGCCTCACTAATGTCACAGAGACCAGTGTCTGAGGCCACTTGGTCTGCAGGCATGCAGGTGTGCCCAGCAGGAATTCCAGCCTCTGCCGGTGGAAGCGGCACCTGCTGTGGTCTGCGTGCCGGACAGTCTGCTCAGGTTGAGGGCTCAGGCTGAGGGCCAAGGAGAAAATGGGCACAGGGAAGCAGAAGTGCATAGGCTCACAGGGAGCTCTGCAAACTGAAATGTCGAACCCATTCTATTAGCCTTTCAGCGAGTGCATCAAGGTGACAGCACAGATGTTCGGTGAGCACTTAGCGGCGCACGGAATTAGTGGAAACATCATTGCTCACAGACACAGGCGCATCCACAAAGGTAAAGATTAAAAGCTATAAAAACATGAGTAGGTCATGCAAAGCAAACAACTGATACTAATGTAGTCACACTGACTGTTAACCATTTACCTTTGACATACAGCCTAATAACTATTGTATGTGCTGTTAAGTGGGGAGGATTTATAGAGAAGCAAACTTAGGCTTGCTCAGAGGAAGAATTTCCCAGTAATTGAGGCTGCCCAACAGTGGGAATATTCCAGCAGAGGCAGCCACGAGAGAGGGCTGGCTCTTAGATCCACGCTACACCCCAGGAGGCTGGCCAGCATGGAGCCTGGCCCAGGCCCCAAGTCCCTCTGCCTCCTGTTGGGTCTGGCCAATGAGAGCCTTAGCAGGGCATAGGAGAGAGAAAGTGTTCTTTCCCAGGCTCCCTCCCTGCAGGGCCACCTTGGGCCTCAGGACCTCTGAACAGGGTCACGGTCCCCCAGGACACAGCCCGGCCACCTCCACCTCCGGCTTCTGGGTTCCGCTCCTCTCACCCTCACAGCCAAAACAGGGGCATAGCCGGGCAATACCTGTACTAACCCTGAGTTCCCGCACTACCCCTGTGGTTTCCCTACACTCTGCCTGCACCTTTGTAAATTGTTCCTTTAGTAAAAGCCTCCTAATGTGAGTGTGCCATCTGTTTCCTGCTGGGATCCTGGCTGATACATGGGGGTTCCTAATCAGACAAAAAAATTAAACTGTATGGCCTCTCTCCATCGTATAGTTAATTCAGCAGTTCCATGAAATGTGAGTCAGACTCATGTTGTCTGCTGCTCTATTTCACTGCAGTGCTAACCTTTCTGTTCTCCGCCGTATTAGAGGCGGCTGTGGCTCACAGCTTCCAAAACCATTGCTGCCCGTGCCCACATGCCTACAGACAGGGAAACTGAGGCCTCCCAGAGCCTTGCCCAAGGTCCCAGCCAAACACAGGAAGCCAGGGACCCCAGGACCCCACCCCAAGGTGCCTTCCCTGAGCAGAGCCATCCAATGGGCCCCTCCCACAATGGAGGCAGCTGCCCCTTCCCTCCCCAATCCCCTTCCCTCCCCTGTGCCTGGCGGGACAGGCCTTTGGGGAAAATGATGAGGTTTTTATAGCATTTTGTGGTAAGCACTTAATAACTCTCCAGGCTACAGATCTAGCTGTGCATGGGCTGGGGATAATTCACAGTAAAATATGACTTTTCATTTATCACAGTGACATGTAATAAATACTTCCCAGTGAAGCTTGGGCACAAAAGGAGGGTGAGCAACCATCAGATGAGGCTCCATGTCTAAGTGTTGGGGTTCAGATTCCTGGCAGTTGGACTCAGGACCTAGGCAAACCTGAGTCTTAGGGGTCCAGAACCCTGGACCAGGGATGCTCACAATGAAATGGGAAACTCCTTGGCGATTACCAGCCAGTGTGGCACCTCCACTTCCCACCAGCCTTACCAGCATTTCTGGGAAATTGAGACCCTCCCTCCTAGAGCCAAATGCCCCAAAAGCCAGTGGCGCCTGAATCCAAATGTCAGGCAGATATCCTCTGCCTCCACCCTCACATCTGGCTCTCTCAGACTGTCTTAAAGAGCCTATCCCCGCTCCCTTTGCACCATCTCCTTCCCATCCCCACTGACACTGAGCTCATAACTGGACATTTGAGTTGTTTTCCAATTTTTCACAATTAGATCATAGTCATAGCTCCCATTTATTCTGCATCTACCATGGGTCAGAAGCACTGGCTCACTTAATTCTCAAAACCCCCATGGCAGCCCCAGCTGGTTTGGCTTAGTGGATAGAGCATCGGTCTGTGGACTGAAGGGTCACTGGTTCAATTCCGGTCAAGGGCCCATGCCCAGGTTGTGGGCTTGATCCCCAGTGGGGGGTGTGCAGAAGGCAGCCAATCAATGATTCTCTCTCATCATTAATATTAATGTTTCTATCTCTCTCTCCCTCTCCCTTCCTCTCTGAAATCAATTTAAAATTTTTTTAAATAAAAGTAAATGAAAATTAAAAAACAAAAATGGCATTGTCACCACCCCCAGCTCACAGGAGAGGGCTGACACGCAGAGGGCTGAGTGACTTGCCCAAGGTCACATTGTGATCACGTGGTGGCATCAGACCTCAACCCAGATCTGGCTGTCATAACCCCAGTGCCTTCATGGCTATGTGTCTTAGATGGGGCTCCTCCAGAAGCAGATCCTGAGACAAGGATCAGAGTGCACGATATTTTTTTAAATATATTTCTTTATTGATTTCAAAGAGGAAGGGAGAAGGAGAGAGAGATAGAAACATTAATGGTGAGAGAGAATCATTGATAGGCTGCCTCCTGCACACCCCCTACTGGGGATTGAGCCTGCAACCCAGGCATGTGCCCTTGGCCGGAATCGAACCCAGGACCCTTCAGTCCATAGGCTGACACTCTATCCACTGAGCCAAGCTGGCCAGGGTCAGAGTGCATTATATTTATGTAGGAGGTGATCCCAGGAGGTATCAGTAGAACAGGGAAGGAATGAAGCCAATACAGAATGTGTTATGACCAGGCCACCACAGAGGACAACCACGGACTGCGGGACAGTATGGAACACACACACACACACACACACTCCAGGTAACCCTGCCCAATGAGTGAGGGAGCTGGGCTTTATAGCCACCAGTTCCCGTCCATCCCCAGCGGAGGTGGTTCCTCCTCTCTACTGAGAGGGCTGAGCAGATGCCAGTAGCCAGAGAAAGCTTTGGGGCAAAGAGCCTCAGGTTGCCAGCGGCAGTTGGCAGCCATCAGAAATGATGAGTGCCAAGGGGGGCTGGGCAGAGCACCAACCGTGTCTGCCTTCCTGCCCAGGCCCCTGTCATCACTTGCTGACACATACAGGAGTCACCTACCTGTCTTGGTCTTGCCTCATCTGACATATCCACCAGCTCCAGTGGCCACGTGTGACCAGAAGTCCACTGGCCTGGGGAGGAAAAGCTACACGAAAGGTTTCCGTGGTGGTGAGAGGCTGCGTGGTGCACGTGCACCCACACTTAGAGCTCTAGGGGTGCTTTCCCTCCTCTCAGAGCTCTGACTCCACACCCATGACCCGACCCAGGGCCAACCATAGACCAGGGACCAGAACAAGAATGGCCAGGACCACCACCACCTCCAACAGAGCCGCATCCATGCAGAGCCAGGGCTCCGGGATGCCCTTCGAGCCATTTTCCACCTGGAAAGTGGACTTTCCTGCTGGTGCCCCGAGATATGATGGGAAAGGGCCCTGGGGAGCACACGGACCTCAGTTCAAATCCTTGCTCTACAGCTTGACACTATGTGACCCAGTGCAAGTGGCATGTTAGCTAAACCTTGGGGTATTTTTTATTCATAAAATGGACAACATATTCCATACCATGCACAGTTGCAGAAAGAGAATAGATCAACTCAGACAAAGGCCACAGCCCAGAGATCTGCATGTAGTAAGCACCTATTTCTTTAATATATTTTGTTTGATCTCAGAGAGGAAGGAAGAGGGGGAGAGAGATAGAAACATCAATGATGAGAGAGAACCATTGATCAGCTGCCTCCTACATGCCCCACACTGAGGATCAAGACTGCAACCCCAGCATGTGCCCTAAGGAGGAATCAAACCGTGACCTTCTGGTTCATAGGTCAACACTCAGCCGCTGAGCCACGCCAGCCAGACGTAAGCGCCTGTTTCCCTCCTCACTTTCTGCCTGGCCTGGAGAGTCGATGGCGAATTCCTTCCATCTTGACCCAAAGACCCCGAAGAGCCCCGGCAAGAAGAAGCCTTGGAAATCCTGAGAGGTGGCTGAGCGTCCTGCTTCCCCGGAAACGCTGAGTGGGCAATCCGCCCACTCCCCTGCTGGTCTCCACACTCCCCTCCCTGCCTGGCCCCCAGGTCAGAAGGCCCAGATGAACCCCACCAACGACATTGTTTAACTCCATGGACTCAGGAATTCTCTCAGGTCCGCAGTGATCCCCGCGGCCGCACTGTTCTCAAGGAACAGGGTGTCTGCAAACCCATTTTTCAGATGAGGAAGCTGAAGCTCCATGGGGATGATAGTTCTCCCCAAGCCACTCAGCGGGTTTATGGGAGAACGGGGGCCTGGGGCCTGGGACTGCTTCCCCTGACCTTGACCCCAGGGCTACCCTGCCCAGAACACAGCATTTGGGTGCCGAAGATGCCGCCCAACCCTGCTTCCCACTCCAGATGTGAAGCATAGAGCAGTAAATAATTTGTGGCATTTCTCGCCTGTTGAAGTGGATTTCTTGCTTACACAGGATATGTGGGTTTCTGAATAATTAAGTACAACACTCAGCTTCCAGGGCCCAAGACTCCAAAAGGCACACAAAGCGGAGGCAGAAATTTTCCATCAGCAACTGAGCCAGAGAGAGGTCGAGAAGTTGTTCCTCGTGTCTGAGGACCAGGCAGACCTGGGCTCCCCCTGGGACAAGAAGCCCAGGACAGTAGGGCCGTCGGGGACGATCTGGGCCCAGCACCTCATTTCCAGGCAAGAGAACCGGGGGCCAGAGAGAGGGACTCACCAAGGGTCACCTGGGGCCTGAGCCTGAAGCCCTGGGAAATGGCAAAGGTCTTAGATGGGAGTCCAAATCTCAGGATTTGAATCCAGCTCTACTGTTTAGCTGTGCGACCCTGGGCAAGTCACTTTCTCTCTCTGAATCTTAGTTTTACTCTTTACACATGTTGATAACCCCTTTCTACAGATGGGATAAGGAGGTGAAGAAAGTAAAAACTGTTGGTGGATTATATACAAAGATGGATGGGCTTCAGAAGCCTGGCCCCCGCCTTCTGGGTCCCAGCATGTACTTTCTTCTCTCTCTCCCTTCCTCCGCCTCCCACCTCTGCGGCCTCTAAGAAAAGACTGAGGACACGGGAAGCAACAGGAAAATGAGGTCGAATTAGACCCAGAGTGCCACCTTCAGAGGAACGACAGAACTCAACAGAGGCAGCTGGTAACATGAAGAAGCAGAGTTCAAGGTCAGCAGACTGAAGGCTGGTCACATCCCGGGACCGTGAACCGTCATCATCGCTAGCATTCAGTGACTGACTACTGTGCCAGCACTATGCTACTCCCCTTACATACTCTGCCACTCTTAGTACTTACAACATCTCTGAGATAAGGTTCTCATTTCACAGAATGAGAAACTGAGGCTCAGAGAGGTTAAGTAGCTTGCCTGAGATCACACAGCTAGCAAGTGGCAGAGCCAGGATTTAAACACAGTGGTTAGCCCCCAAGCTTGCACTCTTAAGCCCTCTGAGTTTCTGCCGGCTTAGAGGAGGTAGGTGTCCGCTGAACCCCCAGGGACTCTATGCAGCGCAGACAGCAGAGAGCCTCCACAGCTATAATTGATGGGAGGTGGTAAAAAAAAAAAAAACTCCTCTCACCCCTGCCCCTGACTAGACACGGAAAAGGGGACATTTTGTGGAAGGAAAGAGAGAAATCTGCCCACCACCCCAAACAGATTAGGATCACAGATCCAGTCCAACTCTCCCATTTTACAGATGGAGAGACTGAGACCTTGGTGGTAGAGGGACTCCTCCAGACAGTACAGCTGCCCAGGCCAGCCCGTTTCCACCTCTCTTGGGCAGACTTGATGCCACCCCTTCCCACACGGAAGCTCAGGCTGCATCCTAATAAAGCAGCGACGTCTCTGAATGATGTTTAATTATTTTGCAGTAGAATCACTTTAATGGGCTGCATGAAACAAAGAATTTTAATAAAATTCCACGTGCTCTGGGGACTCCAAGCCCCTCCCCACGCTCCCCTTTGTTACTCCTCCTGATCTCATGAAGATATAACATTTGTCACTGTTTCATGAGGAGCCACAGTGCCCCATGCTATTTATCAAAAATTATATTTTTGAGGGAAAAGAAGGGGAGGGATGAAGTTCATCACAGAGAAGCCTTGGCAAGAATTTGTGACATTTCAAAGTCCTCAAATCCCTTTTCCTATACAGACTGAATGGGTCAGTCCCCAGAGGGCCTGATCCAGGCTGGGGCTGGCCCTGGACTCCTTAAAGCATTGACTATCCTCCTTGATCTGACCTGTGTCTGTCTTCTCCAAAAACCTAGTTTTTTTGAAGTAATATAAGCACAAGGTATTATGCTAAACTGCTTCCAACTCCCAGTTCTGTTCCCCCTAGGCAGCCATGTCTAACTTTTTAAAACGCCTCTTCTTATATTTACCTCCATTTTTCTAAATAATATGTTTCTGCTGATACGTCTTGCTTCATCAATTTTACACACAATCTATTGGCTTACTACAGTGATAGATGAAGATTTATCTCCCTCACACCACCTGTACCTCGTCTTGCCATATCTCTATTTTTAGTTCTTCCATTGGTTACCTCTGTGATAGTCCACCCTCTAAAGTTGCACTTTGTAAAGGGAGAATCTGAAGGCCCTGGCCAGGTAACTCAGTTGGTTGGAGTGTTGTCTCAATACACCAAGGTTGCAGGAGGTTGCAGATTCAATCCCCGGGAGGTCACAGATTGATTCCTCATCAGGGCACATGCCAGGGTTGCGAGCTCGATCCCGGTGGGAGTTGTACAGGAGGCAGCTATCAATGATTCTTTCTCATCATTGATATTTCTATCTCTCTCCCCCTCTCTCTTTCTCTCTCTCTCTAAACATCAACAAAAACATATTTGTTAATGCTGTTATAAAAAAGAGAGAGAGAAGCTGCACTTTGGAAAAAGAGATTAATACTCCTATCTTTCCCTTCACCTCACTGCTCCCACTTTCACCTCCTAACTTCTGTCATCCATACTTTTCACATTTAGATCTACAGTTCATCCTGAGTTAATTTTTCTGTATGGTATGTGATCGGGATTGAGGCTCATTAATACCATTGCCTAGTGTTAACAGGCCCTTTCATTGGGGAGATTTATACCTTCCAGCTCGAGAAAAGTATTTTGCTCTGTTTCTGGATCATCTTCACCCTCTATGTCCCTGCTGTGGAATTCCCGCCACTCAGATGCTAGACCTCATGGAATGTTTCTCTGGGTCTCTTCTTTTTCTCTCTCGTTTTTTTGTCCTTTTCCTCTTTTGTTCTGCTTTCTGAGAACTTTCCTTAACTTTACCTTTCCAACCTTGTACTGAATTTTTTTTCAACAACAGTATCTTTTCTTTCCACGTCTTCTATCTTGTTTCCCCATAGTCTCACTCCACAGCTCTACCCTTCTAGTTGTTGTGGGATAGCTGCCCTTTTATGTGGATCATTCTCACTCCCTGCAGAGCCTTCTGCACTGAAATGGGGGGAGGGGGGACCTGAGTCATCCAGCCTTGGTTGCAGTTCCAGACACAGAACCATATCTTTGAAGAGTCCATCTTTTTTCCTCCATTATTCCTGCTTTTCACATCTTCTCTCTTCTCATTCTCTTTCTCATTGTCTACAATCAGACTCTCTGGGGAGAGGAACTCTGAAACAGCTACTTACCCTCAGGAAATTGATGGGAGGTTCCCAATTCAACTCTGAAGAGAAGGTGCAGGAAGGAGAAATGGATAGAGGCAGGAGATGAATTGTAATACAACCGCAACAAAGACTTCACTGATCCCAGAGACGGCTGTGGGGATGGAATGGCCCTCCAGTCATTCACCGTGAGCAGATGGTCCTGCTCTGAGAAGGGCCTGAGCCCTTGTACACCTCTGGCCCCACAGTGAGCAGGCACTGGCTGCAGGGAGGGGGTGAGGCAGCTCTTTTGTAGCTAAGGCAATCCCAGAACAACTCGCTATGGTACCAAGGACTTAGCACAGACGGGATATCTAGGCAGCACAGTATACGACGGCATCCACTATACTCAATCAAAATCAATCTCTCTCTCTCTCTCTCTCTCTCTCTCTCTCTCTCTCTCTCTCTCTCATGCACACATGTCCCACATGAAACAAGGGCCCTGAAACTCCCTCTTGTACTAGACGTCTCTACGGGGAAATAAAGGCATCCACAGAGTGCTATTCCCCCTGAGCTCCTGCCGCACCCACACCTACCATTTGGAACTGAAGGATGGGATAGAGGGAAGAGAAGCTAGCAAAGGGGGGTGAATGACAGCACCATGTCTGCCCTGGACCAGAGGTGGGGAGTAGCACCAAAACTGCTAAAACTAGCACCTTTGCACCAAGCCTCCCGCCATAACCCCCAGCTCAGCTCTGTCTCCCCCACCCCTCCTGGGAGCAAAATAATGTAAAAATACCCTTCCAAGTAGCTCATCTGCACTACAAAGAAAAGTTGGGGACAAAGATTTTGACTACAGGAAAGAATTCAAAGTGAAAATGCTCAGAGGGGCCCATTAATAAAAACAATAATTCCTCTCCCTTCCTGAGCACTCCCAGAACACAGAGGGAGGGGACAAGGGGAGTGAAACAGGGGAGGCTTGACAGACTGGCTGAAACAACAAATGCCACTTTGTTGTTCCAGAGAAACGTAAAAGTCTTTCAGGTTTTTTTTTTTGGGGGGGGGGGTTAAAATATTTTTATTGATTTCAGAGAGGAAGGGAGAAGAAGAGAGAAAGAGAAACATCAATGATGAGAGAGAATCATTGATCGGCTGCCTCCTGCACACCCCACACTGGGGTTCAACCCCCAACCCAGGCATGTGCCCTGACCGGGAATCGAACCGTGACCTCCTGGTTCATAGGTCAATGCTCAACCACTGAGCCATGCCGGCCAGAGCCAGATATACCACATTTTGTGTATCCATTCATCAGTTGATGGCATTTAGTTTGTTTCTACCTTTTATGAATATGCTGCCATGAACATTCATATACAAGTTTCTGTATGGACATATGATTTCATTTCTCTTGGGTAGATACATAGGAGTGGAATTACAGAGTCACATGGTAACTCATGTGTAACTTTTTTGAGGAAGTGCCAAACTGTTTTCCAAAGTGGCTGCACCATGTTACATTCTCACCATCAGTGTATGAGGGTTTCAATGTCTCCACATCCTCACCAACACTTGTCATTACTTATCTTCTTTTGAATTCTGACCATCCTGCTGATGTGAAGTGGTATCTTACTGTGGTTTTAATTTGCATTTCCCCAATAGCTAATGACAGTGAGCACCTCTCTCATGTGCTTAGTAACCATTGGTACCTCTTCTTTGGAGAAATGTTCATTTAGATCCTATGCCCATTTTAATTGGGTTATTTGTCTTTTTATTATTGAGTTGTAAGAGTTCTTTATATATTCTAAATGCAAGTCCTTTCTCAGTTACATAACTTGAAAATATTTGCTCCCATTCCATAGGTTGGCTTTTTATTTTCTTGATAATGTCCTCTGAAGCACAAAGGTTTTTTATTTTGGTGGAAATAATTTATTTTGTTGTTGTTGTTGCTTGTAATAACCCCACCGTAAATATTTTTAAAATGAGGCAGGTTTTTAACAACTTGCCTGAGAACACATAATAGTAACTGACAGAGGCCAAGCTGCCTCTGAGGGCCGGGCCTGCTGGACGGGTGCAGGTTCCCGAGCCCTGGGAGAACGCGTCCTCCTACCCCTGCCTGTGGGAGTCGGGAACGGCCAGCATCGGCCCTGGCAATAAAACGCTGCTCCCGCCACAGATGCAGATACCTGAGCCACCACTCAGCAGGTCTGCCCTGAAGGGCCACGGGCCCCAAAGAGAATTCTCCCTCCAGGAAAGTTCTATACTGTGCAGCCTGTGTAGAAAGAGCCTCTCGATGTAGGTCCCACCAACTCCAGGGCCTGGGAACTCACTCGACAGTATTAAGAGGTTCTTACAAAGTCCTTCATGCTCCACTTTAACGTTTCCCATTCATCACCTCATTTTTCTCTAATAAATAGTCATTCCTTCAACAAATATGTACCAGGCACCTACGCAATGAAAAGCACTGAGCTGAGAAACTGGAAGACAAAGTGTCTTTTCTCTTCAGATCGCCCTGCGGCAGGGGACAAACTGCTGTCTCTGGTCTGAAGATGAGGAAATGGAGGCGCCTCTTTATGACCTGACCAAGGTGACAAAATCAGACACTGGTGACCTGACAGGGCCCAGATCCTTGGACCCTGTGTCCAGGATCTGTCTATATCACAATGAATGTCAGTGGGGTAAAATTCAAGGTTATCCTTGAATTTTCTATATAAGAATGGCACTCAGCTAGGCCAGTGTGGCTCAGTGGTTGAGCGTCCACCCATGAACCGGGACACATACCCAGGTTGCTGGCTCCATCCCCAGTAGGGGGCATGCAAGAGGCAACCAATCAATGATTCTCTCTTATCATTGATGTTTCTCTCTCTCTCCCTCTCCCTTCCTCTCTCTGAAATCAATAAAAGCTTATTTAAAAACATTGGAACTCACCCATTAGAGAACTATTACCCAAGCCCAAGAACACAAAGGCGTCCACAGATGGATCTCACAGCAACCACTCCTCCTGCCCACAGCCTCAGAAAGGACCTACTGCCCGGTGCTGACCTGGCAATCCAGCTTCCGGCCGAGGAAGAATGGGTCCAAACCCATCTTTTGATTATTAGTATTTTATGACTAACTTTCCAGTCAAGTCCTTTATTACAACAAAAGCCCATCCAACCCTGAGCACATTGTTCTTGTCTTTGAATTTTATCTTTTCAAGTTAAAAAAAAACAAAACACTCACATAAGGCAGCACAAATTAAATCACCATCAAAGACTTCCCTTCCCAAAGAGCAGTCCACAGACATGAATCCCAGCACTGCCGCTGGCATAGGGGGTGACGTTGCCCCATTCACTTCACCTCCATGGGCTCAGGTTTTTCCTCTCAAACAAGTGGTCTGGGCTCCCTCTCCTGAAAGCCCTACCGGCGGGAACAGGGTGCCCAGGCAAGAGCAAACGGAGTGCGGGAGGAACCCATGGGCAGCCCCACTGGGACAGGCTGCCCTGGCATCCAGAGCACAAAAATGCCTCCTGCCAAATGCCAACGGGACAGGTTCCTTCCACCAGGCTCAGGGCATGGGCCGTGCAACCTCCATCGAGGATCCAGGCAGCGGGTCTGAGTGGCCACTGCTATCTGGTTCCTTGGAGTGAACCTGGACGAAAGGACTCTGGAGTATCTCGCTTTGATGGAAAAGGACACAGGATTCCCCATCCTGGCTGGGTTCTCTCTGAGCTCAGCCTGGGTTTCAGCTCAGGGAAGACCCAGTATTCCCCTGAACTCCCCTCCTCTGGCCTCTCCTGGGGCTTGGCCCTGATCTGATAGCCACCTTATCTTTCCCAAGTTTCTTTTCATTCTTTCCAATGCCCCCCTAGCTCCTGGGAGACTCGGGAAATTCTCCAAACATACTCACCCTTTCCTAGGTAATCCCATTGTCCAACCCTACCCTCTCCCTCCCAGTCCTGGCTTCTGCCACTATACCAGGCTTCTCAGATGTTCAACAAATGTCATGAAAGGGAGGGAGGGAGGAGAGAAGGTAAAGGAGAGTGGAGAGAAAAAGCTCAAGTGGCCAATTCATGAGGGGGCCTGCTGGCTGGGATCCTCTACGGAGGTTGCAAGGCGTATATGTATCTGATTTAACGTCTTGGGCCTCTGACGCATCATTTAGGGGCTTCTCCACTGCTCCTACCTTCCAAGGCAGATCCCTCGCCTCCATCTCACACCTGGAAACACTGAGGCTCAGGAAGAAAGGAGAGAGCTTTCCCAGTGCATTTAGAGGCAAGAGATTCAGATCTTGGGCATGCTAATTGCCTGGCTGAGCTGAGACCTGGGGTGTGAAGTACTAATGGGCAGCTTCCGCCCACGCAGTGATGAGAGAGCAGGCAGATGCTCACAGACAGACCAGAAGCATCCGCAGGAGTGGGAGCCACGCCAGCCTTCTTTACCACCGACCTCCCCACGCCCACCTCTGGCTTTAGGTAAGGGGCGCTGGGCCCCAGGAGCTGCGTAGTTTCTGGGGGTTTGAGGAGGCTACAGCCTTGGTGCCCTCATGCTGTGCCACTCTACATCCATCCTCCCTAACCCAACTCTGACTCCAGAAGAACTGAGGCCAAGCAAGAGCTCTGCCTCCTACCTGCTCAGAGCCTTGGCCAAGACCCTTGCCTTCTCTGGCCTCAGTTTCCCTGTCTGTGAAATGTGAGAGGTAGGCATAATGACTCTGAGGGACTGCCAGCAGGTAGACCTCGGGGCTCTAGGGCCCACCAGGTAAGAGACACAGGTGGACAACCCCACACTGAGCCTCCCACTCTCTCTCCCAGGTCCCCTTACCAGGTTAAACACTAGCCTCTTCTGACCAGTCAGCTTAAGGGAGACCACTCCAGCCGCCCTTGCCTTCCTGGGGCTCTCTGCATCTCAGCGCCTGGCTCTGGGGCCAGGCTCGGGCCCCCTCACAACTGGAGAAGAGAGACCACCTCTTCCGTGCTGGACACAGAGCCGGGGCTTTTACACGCACGTCTAGTGTGGGATCCTTACACTAGGGTCTTATCTTCACCTGAGACATCTCAGGCTGAGAAAAAATAAGCAACTTGCTCAACACCCACAGATCTTGGTGGGAAAGGCCAGAATCCAGCCTGGAACGGCGTCTGTTGTCTTTGCATCATCAGGGGAGTCACTTGCGGAGCGCTCCCTTCTGCCCTCCCCCGCCGGTCAGAGAACAGTCCCATCCGCGTCACAAGAGGGAGACAGCATGTGGCTCTGAGAAGCCAGGTCCAGGGCTCCTAGGAGAAGTGGCCAGAGATCGTGGAAGAAACCCAGACTCAAGAGGCCCGGCCCTGAGACTGACTCCTGACTCCGCCACTTGCCACTGGGGTAAACATCAGCAAGTCATAACCTCCATTTTCTTATCTGGAATGAAAGGACATCAACACCTAGCTCCCGGAGCAGCGTTTGCAAGAACTGAACCTGACCATGGCACAGAATATGTATTGCATTAATACAACCCTCCTTCCCTCCCCCCAGCCCTGCATCTCACAGGCTCAAGTCCTGGGTTCTTTTATATTTTAAAGCCTGAGTAATGGGCATGGATACATTCGCCTTAGCAGAATGTCTCCAGCATAAAGACATGCTCCAGAAAGTGGTTTTCTTCCCGCACCCCTGCCCTGCGGAGGAAGAACAGCACAGAAAGAGGCCAGGGCAACCTCAACAGCCAGGACGACACAAAAGCTGTGCCTTCTTCTCCCTCCCCCACTCCCACCTCCACCCCCAGCCTGGGTACCAGCCATCCTCATGCATTCCCTTCAACCTGCAAGTTGGCACACAGGTGCCACAAGCCAGATGTTTGAGTTTTGTTAAGAGCAGCTTAAATAAAGCCTTTAAAACAATAATTCTCAGCCATGAAAGAGACATTCCTCTTCTGGCTTCATCTTTCTGACACACAAGAGATTTTTTTAAGGAGAAAGCGGGGAAGAAAACAGCCCCTCTACAAAGCAGAAACATGTGTAAAAGCACACGGATTTGCCATCGTGCTCAGGCCTTGCTGATATCGCCGACAAAAGAGAAAAGAAACTTTGGGGAAGAGCCAGTTTTCTCCAGCCCTGGCACACAGCTGCAGCTGCAGAAGGTGTCTAGGGGAACCTGAGCAGGTGGTGGCCATCTGACAAACTCCCCGAGGCAGATTTTAAAGAGATATACGCTTGGAAGGCATTGGCAAGTTGGGGAATCAGCCTCCTTCTCCTGACCCCTCTTCTCCTCCCAAGTGGAGACTCTGTTAACATTGTGCTCGAGAGAAGGACGAAGCTGGCCCTCCCACCTCCCCGCATGATGCATTGAAAGGGTGACCTGGATCCGCCCTCTGCAATCCAGAGGCAGGCCTTCCCAAGGAAGGTGGCATGGAGGGGGGCACGCACGGAGGCAAAGCCACCCAGAAGACTGTCAGGCACAGTTTCACATCCCCAAGAGCCAGTTACAACACATCATTGTCTTAGTACAAATGCCTACTATTACAAGTTGAAGACCAGGTTCCTAGAGACTCTGCTAGGCCTGGTATAGCTTTAAGAATAGTGGATAGAGCGTCAGTCTGTGATCTGAAAGGTCCTGGGTTCGATTCTGGTCAAGGGCACGTGCTCAATCCCCAGTAGAAGGTGTGCAAGAGGCAGCCAATCAATGATTCTCTCTCATCATTGATGTTTCTATCTCTCCCTCTCTCTCCCTCCCTTCCTGTCTGAAATCAATAGAAATATATTTTTTTTAAAAAAAGGTTTTCAGGCTATTGTTACCACAGAATAACCTAGCCTGCTGGCTCTCACCTTGTCCCAGCCCGTCTCCTCTTGGGAGGGTTTCTTTCCCCGCCCCCCACCCCCCACCCCCCAATTGCTCACCACTACCTCCTGTCCCAGAGTGGGCACACCGCGCTTCACTACGGACAAGGAGTTACCCACAACCGCCCTGTGAGATGGATCAGGACATTACCTTAGAGATGAGGAAGGTGTGGCTTACAGGCATTGAGGGACACAGTCTGGGACAAGCCAGACCTCCTCCCTCTAGACAGCGGTTCTCAACCTGTGGGTCGCGACCCCTTTGGCGGTCAAACGACCCTGTTTCACAGGGGTCGCCTAAGACCATCTTGCATATCAGATATTTACATGACGACTCATAACAGTAGCAACATTACAGTGATGAAGTAGCAACGAAAATAATTTTATGGTTGGGTCACAACATGAGGAACTGTATTTAAAGGGCCAGAAGGTTGAGAACCACTGCTCTAGAACCTGTAACTTTCACCACCACCCAGAGGCCCAGAGATAGGCCCCATGTCCTGCCAGAGGACCCTCATCCCCACTGTCCACCGGCTCTTGGGGGGACATCGGGGTCACTGAGAGCACTCTCCCGAAGCACAGCTGAGCAGGGACAGTACAGGCTCCAGAATCAGACTGCCTGGCTGCACACCCAGCTCCTTCCTTTCTAGCAACGCCACAGCTACCGGGGATGCTCCCTGCACCTCTCCCAGCCTCACTGTCCTCTTCAGTAAAATTAGGTAAACAACTTTCCCTCCATGATAAGGTTGCTCTCTAAACACTGGGCACATTGCCCAGCACCTAGTAAAGCATTAACAAAAACATAAATAAGATTAGTATTATTCAGGTTCAGGCATGAGATTGGGTTTTTTAATTTGTCTTAAAAATGAACGCATGCCCTCTGATCCCTATATTCACAGTTTTTATATAAACCAAACACTGTCTGCCTCCTACTCCCTTTCCTTTCCACCCTCTGTGCATTGGCCATCGCCCCCATGGGAAGAAATCCCTGGCTTCACCCTCTGGAAGGGGCCGCACAAGGGTCTCTGTTGATTAACATGCTCTTAAAGCACCAAACTCATTATCTGATGCTCCTGGGCCCTGCTGGCTGCGCTGCTTCTACTTTTCCGTTGTAAGCCAGCAACCCTATAGCTGCGTCCTAAGTCATGAACAGCCTTTCGTGTTGTAATCAAATAAACTTACAGCAAAGCTAATCAGCCCCACGTGGGTGCTACGGGTTATGATTATTCTGCTACTTAGAGATAAACTCTTAATGGTAAGCAACAACTCAGATAGGAAGCATTTATGTGTTTCTCCATTGTCAGTTCTGAGTCTTTAAATAGTGGCAGCATTAGAATGAATCCGCACCACAGACACATACACTGAAGTTCCTTCTCGGGAAATTCAAGGGCCCTGGATCCATCGGCCAGGGCTCCCCACTGCCCACCCACCCACCCAAGTGCCCAGGGTGAGGCTTCAAGGGCCTGCAAGTGCCTCCCCCATCCCTCCCTTCATAAGGATGTGTAGAATGTGATCAGCTCATCTATCAGTCTCAGGACAGTGGTAGAAAGAACACAGACTCTCAATTAGAATGTATTGGATTCAAATTTGGGCTCTGCTATTCACTAGCTCCATAACCTGGAATGAGTTACTTATATTCTCAAGACCTTAATTTCCCCATCTGTGCATGGGGGTCATTGTAAGGATAAATGTACTCACGATGTTTTAACAGAGTGGAACCTTGCGCAGATTCAGGCATCAGGCTGCTTGTACTCAAATCCCAGCTTGGCTACTTGTAGGCTGTGTGGCTGTGGGTAAGTTGTTTGACCTCTCTGAGCTTCAGTCTCCTCATCTGTGAAATAAGTATAGAAACAGATGGGTTGCTGTGGGGTTCGATGGGGACATTCCCTATGAAGTACTAAGAGTGCACATGACAGATGTTTGCTGCAGTGATTCTTTGCACCATTACTTATCCAGTGCTTACCACATCATAGGCACTCCTACTCCCTGCCCCCACCAGAAGAGACAGGGCAACAATAGCCCTGAAGCCCACAGCCTCGCTCCATGGCCAGGAGGTGGTAACTTTGGTGCTGGGCTCCCTCTGGGGTAAGGTGAGGCAGGACATCTGAACAGGGAGAAGTCAGGGAGGAAATCAGACAGGTGGGAAGACCAGAGCGTAGGCAGGGCTGGCTCCAGATCTCAGGGCTCTGACTTGATGGACCCAAAATTGTGGGCCTTCGCCCTTGGCAACTCTAAGACAAGATGCCCCACACCCCTGACTTTGAAATGTGCTCCACTCAACCATGAATGAAGAATTTACGGCCTTGATCTTATTATATTGCTGAGGAGAAGGAAAGGGAGAAGACCATGAAGGCGCTGGGTACCAGGACCCGAGAAAGGAGGCGGGAAATAACCTTGCTCTGGCCTTTCTGGACTGTTGAGTCTCCCTCAGAGACAATCCCCACAGTCTGGATGCTGGAAGGCCTGCTGGTCCTTCCTCCCTGGGGGACCCTGCCCCCAGAGCCCCCAGTTTGAACCAGGGCATCAATAAGCCTTGCAGGAGAGAGAAAGGAAAAGGTAATGAACACGTGAGTCACACAGGTGTCATGCTTTTACCAGCATTGCCAAATAACTTCAATGTCACCCACTTAGATCCCATCTCTCTTGTTGACAAACCACTCTTCTCCTTCATTCAGAAAACATGGAAATAGCCCTTTCTTCACCAGCCTGTGGGTGTGAATGGCACTTACAACACCTAAAATATCCTTAGCTCCAGCACCTATCTGCCAACTCAGGCATTTCCAGACATGGGGAGTTTGCAAAGGATTGGAGCCAGCCCCAAGGGTAGCTTACTCATGAATAGGTCTGGGTTTCCACTCTCAATTGCTCTGCAAATTTGCTATGCCAAACCCTTCACTAAGTGAGGTAGGTTTTTTAAAAAATCTTACTATTACTTTTACCAAGTATTTTTGAGCACCAACTTTATAGCAGGCACTCTGCTAGGAATTCAGCATTCTCTTGCAGGGTGGGGAGTCAGTTCCCTAAATCCAACTTATGTCCAGGTGCCAGCAAAGGGTCCCACCACACACGGTGTTGCTTGGGTCCCAAAGGGTTAGAGAGTAAATGAAATGACTCAGTCAACACACTCAGCTTTTTCTTTCTGAGGACACTCAGTCTAGTCTCTGGGTTCGGATGGGTTTGATGACCAGCCACATGCCTGTTCCCAAAACAACTTCTTCTCCCGCGCTCAGGCACACTGCATCAGCCAGACCTCCCACCATGAATTCTCTCTCAGGGATCCTACTGATCCCCAGCTTCCACTGGTCCACAGACCCAGCTCTGAATATATCACCCCAATAGTGGACTGAGCTAAGGGTGTGGGTTCCCCACCAACTAAGTCTTAGAGTCCCATGAATCAGTGACTGCACACAGATGCTTGGGATCAGAAAGGTCATCACCACACAGGCCAGCTGTATCAGAGCCTCAGCTGACCTGGGGGCTGCTGTCTCTCTCCCCAGCTGTGACCCACAGCCCCAGGGGCCTCACCCAGCACAGCCCCTTCTGTGAGAAAGGGAGCATGCTCAAGGGTGACATCACCGCTCCCCCCGGGGCTGGGCCTGCTCCTCTCTGAGCCTGGCCACCTGGGAGCCCAGTTTGGAGGTGCCTAGATTGCAGGTGTCGCTGGCATGGGCACCTTCATCTGGCCCTTCCAGCTAGAACCCAAGGTGAGCAGGAAATGTGTTGGGAGAACTCTGAAGGGGTGGGAGGGTGTTATGACGAGCCATAGACCAGCCCGGTACACACAACCCAGACTTGATAATCCATCAGGCCTCTGCACCACTTAGGGGTTTCACCTGGACCTGGGTTCCAATTTATGGTTTCTGTGGCCTCCGACCTCCTCCTTGAGGCAAAGTCCCATTCTAGGCCCCCATTCTGATATCTATGATCAAATCCTTGGGCTTGAGAGCTTGCCTCAATAGCTAACCAACAGTAATAAAATCAGTAAGAATGGCTAATATTTGTTAAGCAATATAAGCCAGACAGTTACACATAATTCATTTAATCTTCATACAACTTGTGAGGTAAGTACTATCATGAACCTCATTTTGCGTATTTTAAAACTGAGGCATGTACCCCAAAGGCTGGTGACCTTACGTTATATAGTAACCCATCCACCTGCTAACATGTATCCAAGGCCAACCCCTCATCTGACATTTCTCAACATCATCCTTAGAATGGCTCCGAATGGTAAGCATTACTGCCCCATTTTGCAGATTCCAATACTGAGGCTCAGAGGCTTGAAGGACATACTCAGGTCTACCCAGCTGGTAAGTGGCCAAACCAGAAAGTGTTTGACAGCCTGTCCTCGTGCTTCCTGACACCCAGCATCCTCTGTACACAAACAGCCAGCATCCTCTGTGGCAGGCAGGCACCCCCACACACACCTCTTCCCCTCCCCATAGCTCTGGTCCTAGGGAGACGAGTGGAACAAGCAGGGCCCAGGCAAATAAGGATTTAGGGAATTCTCTGAATGGTTGAACCCACCTCCCCTTCACCCTCTCCCTTCCCCCAGAATCTTGGTGAGGAGAGACATGTGGAGATGGAGGCCTCTTGTAAAACTAATTGAAAGGCCCTCCAAGCTCAATGAGTGGGTCCTTCATTCCCTGAACACTAGGCTCTCAGGCTCGGATTGGCAGGTGCCCCTCTACCACATGGGGTAAGTGTCCCTTCAGCACCTTGTCCCCCCCAGCCCGAGGGCTGGGTGTGCCCCTTAACCCTCTGACCCAGCACAGCAGAGAGAGAGAGCCAGACCAGTCTTGCTTTCCTCCTCTACCCTCACCTTCTGTCTGTTTTCTTTAAATAAACCTCCTTCCGGCAGACAGAAGAGTCGCCTTCCAAGCTTCCTAGTCCCGTCACCAGTCTTGTCCGACTTGGCCTCCCACTGCATCTTGAAAGAAAAGGGACCTCTCATGGACAGACCACCCAGCTCTGCATCCGGCCTGGATGTGTCCCTTTGCCGCAACCGGAGGGAGCCTTTCTGAGTGTCCTTGGAAGGGTTGGGGAGCTGCTGACACGCCCCCTCCACCTTTGCAAATGCTGTTTCTCCAGGAAACCACTCCACCCACCTGCCCCCAATCTCTGATGCTCCCCTGCATGGTGCAGATGTGGATGGCTCACTCACATCGCCCCAGGGTTCATCGTTCCTGCCCAGTGCCCACTTCAACACACCTTTGTGTTATAACCATGGATCCAGGAGACTGAGCTCCTCGACGGCTGGCCAGGCAGGATCTTAGTGTGACTCTCACACCGGCAGCAAATAGAAGGCGCTCCCTAGAGGTTGCATGGAGAAGCGGTGTGCCCTTCCCTGGGGTGGGAGCTCCCAGGGAGGGTGGTGGTTCTCAAGCTTGGTAGGCCCAGCACTGCAATGGGGCCAAGGGCAGAACTCCACCTGGAGCTGGGCACCACGTGGGTGCTCAGAGTGGGTCCTTCATTCCCCTGAACCCTGAATAAAGCCAGCACTTAATTGGGCACTTACAAGAGTGCTGGGTGTGCACTGAGCACTTCACACCCACTCTCCTATCTACTCCTCACAATAACCATCTCACATGGGTACCATTAGCCTCATCTTCAGATGGGGAAATAGAAGATTCGAGGGGTTAACTGAGCTGACCAGGTGACACAGCTACTAAGTGGCAGAGCTGGGACTCAAATCAGGCCTGACTCTGGAGCGCCCCTTGGGCATTCACACCCCCACAGCACCCCCTTATTGTCTGGATTTGAGTCTCCATGTGAGTCCAAGACTGAAAGGACCACAGGCTTGGCTGAGACTGATCGTACCTTCCTGCCCGCCCTGCTAGGATTTAAAACTGCCAGGGGACACCATCAAAGGTAAGACATCCTGGTCAATTACAGAGTCAATTCTCCGGCTCCAGGAGATAAGCCTCACCTGTCAGATGAAAATGTGGGCGCCCAGCCACCTGCAATGATAATTACAGGGAAGGCCTGAGTCTCCAAGCAGCTGAAACTCCCACCTCGGCCTGCTGGCAGGTACACCTCACCCTGACCTCCCCTTGCTCCAGCCACCAGGGCCCCCGTCCTTTACGTGAACAGAGAGCCTTGAACCTGCCGCCCTTCTTTCACCAAACCCACAGGCACTGCTGGGGTCATCCCTGGGGAACCTGGAGGAGCGGGAGCCATCCTCTCTGGTCCAGATCAGGGCCTGGCTCGCTGGAGGTCCCCGGCTACAGGTGAGCGCCGAGGTATTCAGGCCACGCACACACTTGAAATCTTAAGAGTCACTTTTAAAAGGAGATGGTGTGTTGCCTGGCCAGCATGGCTCAGTGGTTGAGTGTCGACCTACGAACCGGGAGGTCAAAGTTCAAAGCTCGTGCCCAGGTTGCAGGCTCGATCCCCAGTGTGGGGTATGCAGGAGGCAGTCGATCAATGATTCTCTCTCATCATTGATGTTTCTCTCTTTCTCCCCCGTCCTTTCTGAAATCAATAAAAAAATCTTTTTAAAAAATAATAATAAAAATAAAAGGAGATGGAGCTTCCCTGTACTCACCTGTAAAGTAGGTGGGACTTCCGGTGGGCCTACCTCAGAGGCTGCTTTGGGAATTCAAGCAGCTCACTTGAGGGGAAGCGTTGTAAGGAGCCCAGGGTAGTGTAATGTGTGGGGTTGTGACAGTTAAACGGTGACATGGCACACACCCTTACAGAGTGTTCACATGCGGCAGCTACTGTTCTAAGTGCTTGATGTATACGAACTCATTTTATGCTCTGAACAACCCTCTGAAGGGGGAACTATTATTACCCCATTTTACAGATAAGAAAAGTGAGGCACAGGGAGGGTAAAGTTGCCCAAGGACACCCGGCTAGTGCGTGGCTGTGGCAGGCTTGTGAGGCAGGACAGTCTAGCACTAGGCTCTGCTCTCATCATTGGGCTAGTGACCTCTCTCCAGCTGCAGTGTGAGGGGAAGGAGATTGGGAGATGGCCAGAGGGAGCTGCCCCTGGGTGAGCACCTCCCATGTGCCAAGCACTTTCTGCACCTCTCCCTTCATTCAGCAGCCGCGGGGGCAGGCATCCCCATCCCTGACGGCACATCAGGAGACTGAGGACCAGAAGCCCGAGGTCTCCTGGCTGGTAGGGATTTGAGCCGTGTCTCCTCATTCCCCTCCCCCTGTTATTCCCATCCCATACCAGCCTTGTCTTTTTAGCCCAAAGCCCCTGCCACCCTCTGTATTTCTGGACACCCTGGGGGATGGGCAGTGAGGTGACCAGAGGCTGGACATGGTCACGCCCTGCCTTACACTTCCTGCCTCAGGGTTCCCACCTCTCCCCACCCAGGTAGCCAGCTGCCTAGCTCCCCGCCTCCTCTCCCCATTACTATATCTAAACTGCCTATCCCGGCACCCGTCAGGGGCCTGCAGAGGGGAGCCTAGTGCGGCCATAGCCCAGCACTGAGAGCTCTGGAACGTGGACAGGGCTTTCCCCTGGACCAGCTTGAGGTAGCCCTCAGGACCCCCAGATGCCCCACCCACTCACCCAGCTGTACCCCTGCCTACCCTCAACCCACCACCTTCCCTCCTGTCCCTTCCCACAGGCCCAGGGGACAGGAGGAGGGGACCCAGCTCTTGTGCCTCTTCCTACAAGAACCCCCCACCCCCACCCAACCATTAGAGCAACAGGGCTCTGCAGAGGGAGCGTGGGGTAAGGCTGCCCCCAACAGGCAGTCAGGGGAGGAGGTCCCTTTGCTCAGAAAGCCTGAAATCTTTGTAAGCACAGAGGGGGTGGGGCTATTTGGGGGAGTCAGAGCCTCTTTGCCGGATTGTCTCTGGGATCCTGAACCTCACCCCAAACTCTGAGGCTGGGAGAAATCTGTTTAAGGGACACCAAGCGCAGAATGGGGGTGTGGGTGGAGGAGTTCCAAGTCCAGCATGTGCATGCGGAGCCAGGGGGTAGAGATGAGTCAGAACCCTGCCCAAGCTTAGGATCAAAGGGCAGGTACCACCCCCCACTCCCACCCCCAATACCTGGGCCCTCTTCATTGTCCCTACTGCTGGCTGTGGGCAGCCTTAAGCACCGTCCCACAACCCCCAATTGTCTGGAAGTGCTTCCTGGAATCCAACCAGAACTCCTCCTGCTGCCACTGAAGCCCAGCTCCAGATGCCCTGGTCCTGGTGGGCCCAGGGTGGGGAGGTGAGTGAGTGGGCACAGCATCATGTTCTCAGGGCTGACTGGAGCGGAGAAGTGGGCAGAGCAAGTACAGGAAGAGACCCGTGGGGCGGGGGTAGCCCCCAGGGAAATCTTCAGGCCACGGGCAGCAGAGCGGAGGACAGCGTCTCCCGAAGACAAATGCCTGCGCTGCCTTCAGCCCAAGCCCATTTCCATAAAGACATTATCCTCACTGCTCTTTCACCTAATGGAACATGTCTGTAGTGAGGGAGCACGTGCCCACGCCAACAGGAGCACGGCTAACCAGCACTTCTGAGCAGCAGGAGCAGGGGTGGGCGTGGCCCACCCCGCTGACCAGGCCAGGGCCTGGATGAGGCAGTTTCTTCTTAGCATGGCCTGGGTTTGAATCCCAGCTCGACTACTTCCTCCCTGAGCCACAGTGTCTTCATCTGTTAAGGAGAAAGAATAATTCTTGCCTCGTTTAGTATTTGAAAGGATTTAAATGGGATGTCGCCTCAGAAGGTTTTAACACAAAGCTAGGCACATAGTCAGTGCTCCATACCCATTCAAAAGGAAGTCCTTCCAGAGATGGCCTTTTATGGGTTCCAAACCATCTCGGCCTAATTATCAATGATTCTTGGGGAAATTACCATTTCTGTGCCTCAGTCCTTGTCTGTAGAGCAGGAATTAACAATACCCACCACAGGACTGCAATTACATTTAATAAGGCAAGATGTGTAAAAGTTCCTGACACATAGTAGGTCTGTGCTGAGTTGGAATTATTGGTCACCAGATGCCATCAGCCAATCATTGGCCAGAGCAGGAACCTCGACATTTCAGAGGGAATTCTGAAGCCAGCTGAGGGGTTTCCAGATGGCCCCTCCAGTTTTAAGTTTCCCCATCCAGTCATTCCCATCATCTCTCAGGGCACTGGATTCCAGGCTCAGAGCCCCTGACCCCTCATCAGAATAAGCAAGAAGGTGTGCCCATGGATTGGTGATGTCACCAATGGTTCCCCAGTGTCTTATGGACAAGTCAGCTCCCTGGCTGCATCTCAGGCCCCACTATTCCCCTGCTCCAGCTCCAAGTCCCATGCATCAACCACACTCTGCATCTGTCTGCTTGAGCCCAGGAACCACCATGACAGGAGGGGCATGTTTCTGCCTGACTCCATCCAGGGCTCTGTGCTGGGATCCTCCAGTCAGGACCTTGGCTAAGATAGTCCATCTGAGCGCCCTGTCTAATCAGGCCATGGCTGGGGACCTGGATTCCTTCCTAAGAGAAAGCCATGGGTATCACTTCAACAGGACCACCCACAGGTTAGGACAGCAAGGCCCAGGGAAGGTGACAGTCGAAGAGTGAATCATCAGTGACAAATGTGAGAACAGACCTCGGGTCTGCCGAGTCCTATGCCAGGCACCTCTCCTGCACCTGCCCTTCTCCTGAGGCTGGGAATGGCTTCCCTTAGCTAGGGAACACTGTTTCTATAGAACGTTACTTGGTGCTCAGGCAGATCTGAGTTCAAATCCTGACTCTCCCACTTCTTGGTTGGGGCCCCTCAGACAAACCTACGTAAGCTCTCTGAACCTGTGTTTTATCTGTAAAACAGGGGCATACTTGCTTACTTCACAGGGTAGCTGGGAGGATTCAGGGAGATGATGGAAGCTGGGTAAAGGAACATAGCAAGTGCCTGGCACATGATAAGCATGCACATGGGAAAGCAGTTGCCATGCAGCCGCTCTGCGAACTGTCTTCTTATATATTTTTCTAAATACATTTTTATTGATTTCAGAGAGGAAGGGAGAGGAAGAGAGAGATAGAAACATCAATGATGAGAGAGAACCATTGATTAGCTGCCTCCTGCACACCCCCTATTAGGGATCAAGCCTGCAATCTGAGCATGTGCCCCGACAGGAATCTAACTGTGACCTCCTAGTTCATAGGTTGATGCTCAACCACTGACCCACACCAGCCAGGCAAGTATCTTCTTATATTCACACACACGTATATGAACACCCTGCATGCACATACACACCCAAACATACACACACAACACATACTGCAAACATTAATAAAGGGGAAGAAAATAAAAACCTCAAGCCAACAGCCTGAACTTTGTCCTACCCCTGCACACACTCGCTTTTGATGGCACTGGTCAGGGGAGCAGAGAAGAAGGAGAAGAGGAAGCAGAAGGACAGGACCCCAGAGGGGGCAGGAATTCACTGAAAGGTTAACTATGAAAATGACCCTGGTTTCCACAGTCCTGCTCACCTCTCCTGACTGGCCCCTGCTGGTCACCTAGCAACAAGTATCTATCTCTCCAGAATTCTCCTAAATTGCCAATGGCCTTCTCCTCGGCAGTGCCCTCCATAACTCCCATCACCTTCCTCCAGGCAAGAGCCCTTACCCATAAACCCACAGCCCACTCCTCTGCACCCATGTCCAGGCCAGGAGAACGTGGGAAGCATTGCTGGGACCTTGATTACAAGGTGTTCCATGTGGAGGGGAGGGACAACAGCCTACACTGGGCAGGAAGGGGGAAGGAACAGAGGCGACTCAGAACCATCTGGGCTGCTTTTCAGAGGCACAGCTGTAAAACCCCACAAATCCCAGGAACTAGGATTACGATCCTCATTTGCTTGCATAAAGCAGCCTTGCCCAGAGGCCCAGGGTCAGAGAGCAGATGTGTGGCTGGAAACTGAGATCTGTCTGACCCCAGGACACTGGGATCTCAGAGTTGATGCCAGTGATGTGTGAGACACAGCCTGCCAGAGAGGCCTTTGCAGAGTGCCCAACACCCACAGTGCCACTGCCACATGAAAATGCCCACCTGACCCCGAGGCATAAACCAGCCAGTGAGCTCTGTCCCTCCTTTCCCCTCCAGGGGCTGTGGCCCCTACTTCCCAGTTACCCTGGACTCTGGGCTGCTGTAGTGGGTCATCAGACCCCTCCCAAGTTTCCTCCAAGTTCCAGGTCTCTGACAGGCAATGTCTATCCACCCCTGAGGCATCCATGCCCTCCTTGCAGCCCTGAGCTGCCTCTGGGAGCCAAGGGCCCTTCATTACTGACCCACCACCACTCCTAGCAGTAGGCTCTGCACACAGATGGCTGCGTGGCTGACAGCTCCGCAGAGAAGCGGTAATGGGAACAGAAGTATTAGCTGAATTCCTGTCCAGCTAGCACTCCCAGGTGCAGGCCCCACGAGGGGCTGGCAGCATGGAGAGTCCCTGTCCAGGACGGCCAAGGCTTGGGCCGTCAGATGTGTGCCCGCTGACCCGCTGACAGCTCTTCCTACATCATTCATCCAGAAGCCACTGCTTCCCAGCCCCTGCCATCTGGCTTAGCCCCCTGAACACACCACCCTCCCACCTTCAAGCCTTCCTTGTCTCACCCTGTTACCCCCTTCTTCATCAGCTTCTTCCTGTAATTCAGCAGTTCTCATTGCTGGCTGCACATTAGAATAATCAAGGGAGATTCTGATTCAATGAGTCTGGGCAGGACCCGGGCATCAGCTCCCCAGGGGACTCTGCAGTGCCAACTTGAGGACCTCTGGCTGCTTCTCGTCATACCTCTGCTCAGAAGTCAGCTCTTCTAGGCTGCCTTCCCTAACTGTCCCTCTACTGCCAATCTGCACTGGTGCCCCTGTTATGAACTCAAGGTGCCCTGGTACCTCTATCAAAACCCTTATCACAAAATACTATAATTGACTTTATTACAAGTCTGTTGTGCAAAGCCTACAATCATTTCCAAGGCCAGGTCTATATCCCCACCACCCAGCATAGGATCTGCCATGAAGAAGAGGCTTCAGAAATGTTTGGTGAATGAATGAATGAATGAATGAATGAAGAAACCCAGGCGCTAATGCTCTGCCACTGATGTCTCTTCCCCTTCTTCCTCAGACAAGCCTCCCAGATTGCTAAACTGTCCAAAGCCCCCTTTGCCTAATCGTCCCACACCAGCCCAACCTCTGCCTATGCAGGGTCATATGCCTGGAGTACCCACCGCACCAACCTGGGAAAACCTCTCAGATCTTCCTAACTGCTCCAGAAATATCCACTGCTCCAGGGAGCCCCCACAATTAACCAGGTGCACCCCAACAATTCGCCTTGATTTAGAACACCCTGGTTACTTTCCCACCATTTTCCCTAACACCTAGTCTTGGAGGGTCAGCACTGGACGAACTTCACAAATGGCCCTTGAGAACAAATTCAAGACTAATAGTCAAGAGACTTGAGTTCCTGCTACCAACTTCCTGTGTGATGCTGGAACAGTTAACCTCTCTGTCTCTCAGGTTCCCCTTCTATAAGATGAGGAAAATAACAGTACCCTCCTAATAGATTTGCTGTGAGGATTAAATGGGTTAATAGACCTAAGGCCTTAAAGTAGCATGAGGCACAAAGTAAGTGCTATTATGGAAGTGTTTTCACCTACTCTGACCTACCAAATGAGGGAAGGTTAGCCACTGGGCTTGAGGACTTGAAAGCCTGATGCATCACTTTACTACCTCATCTGGCCTAAGCTGCCACCAGCCAGGGACCAGGGCAGGCCCACACTCCCACCAGCTGGTCCTCGTCTGGTGATGGTTCTGTAAATACAGCATTTGTGTGCCCAGGCCACCCCCCAGCCACAACCAGGGTCTCAGCCCCAGACTGCAGACCCACCCCGCCAGTATTAGGAGAGAAGCCTTTTTCAAAACATTTCGGCCACCACAGCACCCTACTTGTTTTTCTGCTCTCTTTTCAGCCTTCATTCCCCCTCACAGAGGCCCAGTTCGATTCCCTCCAAGCCCTTTCCTCTCCCCTTAAACAGACGGGAGCATCAAAGCGCGAAAAACACTGAAATTGCCAACCGCAATTTCTCTCCAGAGATGACAAATTTGCTGCAATTTGTATTTCCAAACAGAAGCTGCAGCTCCTGAGCCCAGACAGGTTTCCCACCCCCACCATCTCCTCATCTGCACAGCACCCCCTCCCTCCCTCCACCACTGCAGAGGAGGGGGCACTCCCCATCTTCACTCTGGGGACAGGGGTCAGACCAAGGGCAGGAGACAGAGAAGAGACCCGGGCAGCCAGTCCCTGGAGGTTCACCCTGCCACACCTCTTCCGACAAGGGCAGACAAGCACCCAACTATGAGTCCCAAGATAAGCTGAAGGACAGGCTCTGCTTCCAATGAACAATAGCAACAGTAACTGAGCCCACAGTGCATGGAAAGCTGGGCCATTTTATTTACAAAATCTCATCTACTCCTCCCTCCCCCCAACTCTGAGAATGGGTGACCTTTTCCCCATTTTACAGAAGACACACCTGAAACAGGCCATAGTTAGTAAGACATGACATGGAGCCTCTCACCTCCCTGACTCCAAAGCTGGTATGCTCCCCAAACACCTGGAGACCTTGGGCACCTTGTTAAGCCTTGGTTTTTCATCTTCAATTTGGTTTAGACCAATGTTTCTTAATATATACTTTTAAATATATGCCCATTTAAGCAGCATTAAATTCTTATAACCTTTCTGTGCTCTGCATTATGAAAAGCATAGAGAATTTTTTTTTTTCAGAGAGGAAGGGAGAGAGAGAGAGAGAAACATCAAAAAGAGAGAGTCATTGATCAGCTGCCTCCTGCACACCCCACCCTGGGGATCGAGCCCGCAACCCTGGCATATGCCCTGACCAGGAATCGATGCTCAACCAAACTGAGCCACGCCAGCTGGGCAGCATAGAGGATTTTTTGTTTGTTTTCCAAAACAGACTTCTGCTTTCCAAAGAGAAGACTCATTTCCAAAGATTCTAGCACTGAGTCTGCTTTTTCATGTGCTAACTCCTCCCTGCTCCCAGCATATCTATGGTTTTTCATCTATCACTGAAAAAAAATTATCAATTACATCTTTCATAAAGCTGGTTTTAAAAATGTTTAATTTTAAAGCTTGATAATGCTCTTTTGGAAAAACAGGAAATCTCACACTTTGCTGGTGGGAATGTGAACTGACAAAATGTATATGGAGGGCAACTGGTGAAATTTGACCCAGCATTTCCACTTCTAGGTACTTATCCTACAGATATCTTCCCATGTGTGCCAAATGACTTATTGCTAAGGATATCATGGTTACGCAACAAATCTCACACCTGCGGGGATAATTAGCCAAATGTGGGGCCTTGGGCAAAGTTACTTAACCTCTCTGGGCCTCAGTTTCCTCGTATGTAAAATGGGGATAGTAACGAAACCTGCCTCAGAGGTTGTTGTGTCATATCTATATAACAAAAGCCTAAGCGACCATTATGGTGGAACGACCAGAACAACCAGTCTCTATGATGCGCACTGACCACCAGGGGTAGATGCTCAACGCAGGAGCTGCCCCCTGGTGGTCAGTGCGCTCCCTCAGGGTTAACGCTGCTCAGCCAGAAGCCAGGCTCATGGCTGGTGAGCACAGCAGCAGTGGCGGGAGCCTCTCCTGCCTCTGCAGCAGCACTAAGGAGCAGCAAGCCGAACGGTAAGCAGCAGCAAGCAGGTGGGCAGTAAGGAGCGAGGGGTCCCAGACTGCAAGAGGGCACAGGCCGGGCTGAGGGACACCCCCCTCCAGTGAATGAATTTTATGTACTGGGCCTCTAATATTTAAGGAAAGCCCTCACCTGGTGTGTAGTAAGTGCTCAGCAAGTATTATTATTCTTTTTAATAGCTTTTTAAATATATATAAAATTTTTATTGATTTTTTTAGAGAGAGGAAGGGAGAGGGATAAAGGGAAACACAGATGAGAGAGAAACATTGATCAGCTGCCTCCTGCATGCCCCCTACTGGGGATTGAGCCTGCAACCAAGGTACATGCCCCTGATCAAAATCAAACCCGGGACCCTCAATCCAAGGGCCAATACTCTAACCACCGAGAAGACTGGTTAGAGCAAGTGTTACTGTTCATAGCATTATTATAATTAATGTCATCACCAGTGGGACCCAACCTAGAGACCTGTTCTGATCATGTGAGTGAGAAGTTTGGGAATAGCCAAGTCATCCATCATCTTCCTTTAAAGAGGAATCTCAGGGAGGCAAGACAGGCTCACAACTGTAGTTGAGTAGAAACGCCATCACTGTATCATGTCTAATGCCTACAGATGTTTGAGCAGCAATAGAAAAGAAAAGTCTCTCCCAGAAGCAAGTCTTGACAGTGCCCATCCCAGCTCTCACCCTGGGAGAGAACTTTGCGGCTAACTTTTCTTAGAAAATCTACGTAAGTGATAGATGAAAGCCCTGCTTAATTAAAACCAACCAACAATAGCAGTTAACAGCTAATGCTTTGTGATGTGTCTTCTAAATGCCAAACTGAGCTAAGCATTTAACATACAATAGTTCATTATTCCTCACACAACTCTAGAAGGGAGGAATTATTCTTCCCATTTTACGGAAGAGGAAACCGAGCTCCAACTTGGAGAAATTCACACAGCAAGTAAGGAGCAGAGCCCACACCTGGGCCTGGGTCTCCGGTGCATCGGCCTTGCTAGGGTGGGCATTCATCTACCTGGCAGTTGTGTTTCTCTGTATGAGCCACAGTGTAGCATCCTAGCCGGTAGGCCTCTGGTCTTACATGTACCTGTCAGCATGAATCAGCCCCAAAGGCAGAACCTCTCGAGCACAAGGACAACAGTGGGATTTTGAGCCTGGGAGGTTATGGGCTAGGTCATGGAACCCATCCAGCCCATATGAATCACATAGTTATGTCCTTACCTTATTTTCAGAGAGGGAAACAGGCTTAAGGTGGCACACCCAGAACTGTCTCCTTCCTACTGCATCTCTCCATGGCCCCTCAATGACTAAGAAACCCAGGCAAAGGCTGTGATGGCTAGGAAGGTGAAGGGAAGTCCCCTTGCATGCGTCTGCAATAAAAAGAGGTCCCTGAGCAGAACTAGGGATTCCATTCAAGGCCACGGAGCCGCATCCCCTCATTCATGCACAAGGGTAGGCACACGTGGGCGGCCAGCTGTCCCGGCTAATTATCCCCCACCACCACCGCCAATTAAGGAGGGGTCAGCACTAGGGAGGGGTGCTAAGTAAGAGCATGGCTTCCCGGAATCCGTGTAGTCCCTTTAGCACAAGATAAATTGTTGCCTCTGATTCAATTTCTTCCTCCTCCGCCCCTGCCCTGCTCAGCTTCCTAAAACAATAAGAAAACACATTTCTCATCACTGCATTTAATCCTTCAGGCATGGAACAGGAGCTCCCCATCGAGTTCCATGCATGAAATGAGGAGGGAGGGAGAAGGCCAGGGAGGGGCGGTGGGAGGGTGAGTGGAGTCCAGGAAGAGATTCAGAGGGGAAGACGGCTGGAAAGGAAATTCTTGGGGGGATAGGGTGCAGCTTGCTCTACTATGTCCTTAGGAGTTAATCATTCTGTCACTTACCTAGTATCTGTTGAGGCAGGCCCTACCGAATGTCAGACAGGAAAGAGAAAGACACAGTCAGGATTCTGCATGTAGTGGGGGCACTAACAGCTTTCCATGAACTCTGATGCGGAAAGTTCTGGGCTCTGAGGAAGCAAGGACAAGGGAGACCACTCTGGCTGTGGGAGGTTTTGCAGTGGATGGGCATTTGACCTGCCCCTCATAAGTTCACCAGGCAGGTGACAGGAGGAGGAAAAAGATTGTTTTAATAATGGCATTCTACTACAATGGCCCTGACAGTAAACGTGTATAGGGCTTTCCAGTTGGCAAAGTGCTATTGCCCCATCATTTCATTAAATCCCATGCCCTCCCCAAGAAGCAGAAATAAGCTTAGCATCCCCATTCTGAGGATGAGGAAATAGAGGCCCAGTGGGGGTGAAATGGCTTGCCTAAGTCTCCTAGCCAGTCAATGGCAGAGCTGGAATTCAAGCTCAGGTTTGTCTGACTCTGAAATCTATGCTCTTTTTACGACCCCAGAGATGCCGGTTTCTTCCCAGAGAGGGTGGACTGAGTCCAAGGTGGAGTTAAGGAAGGCTGTGGACAAATGGCCACAGCTCCCTAAAACCTGACAACTGCAACCCCAGGAGACCCAGGCTTTGCTACTCACTGTGTGTTCTAATAACTAGCTGCATGGGTAGCACCCGGGAGCTTGTTACACAGGCAGATCTCAGGCCCCACCCCGGCCTTTCTAAATCAGACCCTGCTTTCACAGAGCGCCCAGGTGCTGTGGCTGTCCACCTGAGTTGGAGAAGCCATGCTCTGCAGCAGGGGTGGGAAACTTCCGGCCGAGGGCCATATAAGGCCCAAGAAATCATTTGGTCTGGCCCTACCAGGCATTAGGGGTGAATAATTAAGTGTTTGGCCAAATATAGCAGGCTACTTTTTAAGTTGATAATTTTGTATGATCCGCAAATGCTGTTATAAATATCCAAAGGGCCCTGGCAGAAAAAAGGTTCCCACCCCTGCTCTACAGTGTTACTTTGGATCAGACTCACTCCACCTGGCAAACAAGTTGCGTTGCTGCTCCACTGTCCCTCTCCAGCCTCCTGGGGGCAAGGAGAGTGTTGCTAAGAGAGATGCAAAGCCACCTGGCCCAGCCCTGGGTGAGTGTGAGGCTCTGCCACGGTTTGAAGTTCTTCTACCACCAGCTGCTGAGAAAAGTAAATTTTGTTGAACTGCCCAAGGCCACGCTAATCTTTAATTATGCCGTTAATGTCTGTCTTCCCCCAGGTAGCCATTATGCAGGCAGTTGCTGTGGTGCCCTGGCTTTAAACAGCTTGCAAATTTCCTGGCAGTATTAATGGAAGTTTTGCAAATTGATTTGGGGAGATTAGGTGGAGAGAGGCTGGCGTGACTTGACGTGAAGTCCATTCTAAGTGGCTCAGATCCTCCTGTCCTTGATCCCTGCCCAGGGCAAGAGGGAAGAGTAGGAGTCAGGAGACCTGGGTTCCGGGTTGGTTCTCCTACAGTGGGCTTGTGACCGCAGGCCTGTCACTTCCTGTTTGGACCTCCCCTTTAAAAGGAGCAGGCTGGGCCCTAACCGGTTTGGCTCAGTGGATAGAGCAGGGGTCCTCAAACTTTTTAAACAGGGGGCCAGTTCACTGTCCCTCAGACCGTTGGAGGGCCGGACTATAGTTTAAAAAAAAAACTATGAACAAATTCCTATGCACACTGCACATATCTTATTTTGAAGTAAAAAAACAAAACGGGAACAAATACAATATTTGTATTTGCATGTGGCCCGCAGGCCGTAGTTTGAGGACTCTTGGGATAGAGGGTTGGTCTGCGGACCAAAGGGTCCCCGGTTTGATTCCAGTCAAGGGCATGTACCTCGGTTGTGGGCTCCTCCCCAGCCAGGCCCTGGTCAGGGTGCATGCAGGAGGCAACCAATCGATGTGTTTCTCTCACATCAATGTTTCTCTCTGTCTTTCCCTTTCTCACTCTCCCTAAAAATCAATGGAAAAATATTCTTGGGTGAGGATTAACCAAAAAAAAAAGAGCAGGTTGGGCTAGTGTAGTCACTGGATGGTTTCCCCTGGCTCGAATCGCTCTAATTTCTGAGTCTCAGAAGCTGGCAGAATGGCTTCCCTTAAGGGGACAAGCTTCCCTCCTTCCTTCTTTCCCTCATCCATTTATTCACCTCACCTCTTCACTTAATACACATAATTGAGGGCCTATATGAGGCTCTGCAGTAGGCAGTGGGGACAGATCTGAATTAGCTGCTTCTCGCTGGCCTACAGTCACCCTCGGGAAATCAAAGGCAAGCAGTGCTCACCATGGGCTGGGTCAGCTTGGTCTCAGGTGCACAGTACACTGGCCCTGCCTCCGTCATCCCTCTGCTCCAAGACCTAGAGGGGGGGAGACTGGAAGAGGCAATGAGGTGGAGCAGAAAGAGAACTGGGCTTGATGCCAGAGGCCTTGGTTCTGGGCTCTGGCTCTAATTGTTGTATGACCATGGGCACATCACTTCTATTCTAGCCTTTCCTTTCCTCCTCTGGAAACTGGAGAAATGGGGATGATTCTTGTACTTCTGAGGGAGCAGTTGGAAAGAGTGTCATTAGAGAACATCAGTTGCCCTGCCCATCACCATGAAATCCAGCCACAGGGCAGGGTGCCAGGCCTTGACTGAAATCTCCACCACTTCCTGTTCCCATCTCATAGGTGAGAGCAACCATAAAACTTCGAAATTATTCCCAGGGATATGGGCAGAGCAGGGACACTGGGGGGAAAAGACCCAGGGTCGAGCCAGGATGAAGGTCAAGGGTCTGCCCCACTCCCTGTATGGGGTCCCTCAGCAAAGGGCATGGACCCTCAAGTATATTCCCATTTCTAAACCATCCATCCCACCCATTGCAGAAAGCAAGGACCCATCCTGACTCCAGTATTCTAGGGAGAAGTAACTGACTTGGGGGAGTAGCCCTGGCCCATACCCAGTCGGCGCAGAGTTAGGAGACAACTTGGGCCTCCTGGCTCCCCCCAGGCCTAAGGCATATTCCTCTGTGCCAGGCCACCCCTGCATCTCTGCCCTTGTCCCTCTAGCCGCCAGCTTCTCTACTTGGTCCTCTCTCCACATATGCACTGCAGCCTCTGACAAGCTGGCTAAAGCAATCCTAAATTCTGACCAGTAGCACTATCCCTGACTCCAGAGCCTCGGTCACCTATGGGCTCACTAGGCTCACTCTCCACACCCTCACTACCACCAGCAGCAAGAAAGGTTTATGGGCCTGGGTTTTATTCTAAAAATATGTTTTCAATTAAAGTTGAGAGGTATGAAAGAATGCTACCTCAGGCCAGGCAAGCAGCCCCTCTGAAGCTTCCCCTCCAACAGATGGTTTATAGCATTTTTAATTAATGAGAGATGTGCAGATGGGGGCCCTTAATAGCCTGCAGCAAAATGAAGAGGCTGGGGATGGGGGCGGGGGGGTGGAGGGTAGAGCGGGCCTGGCCCTGGGCATGCTCTGGGCTAGAAGATGCTGCCCGAGCTGGAGAACAGAACTCTTCCGCCTTGTCCCCTCCATGGCGAGCCTGACAGGCCGCACCTGGACCAGCCCTGAGAATGATAGCTTGTACCTTGGATCCTGAGCCCTGTACCACCACGTGGGAAAGGAAGGAATGTGGAAGGGCATGCCACTCTGTACAAATCAGATGGGCCTTTAGAGCCTTTGCAGACCTTGCTTTAGGACAGGGGTGGGCAAACTTTTTGACTCGAGGGCCACAATGGGTTCTTAAACTGGACCGGAGGGCCGGAACAAAAGCATGGATGGAGTGTTTGTGTGAACTAATATAAATTCAAAGTAAACATCATTACATAAAAGGGTACGGTCTTTTTTTTTTTTTAGTTTTATTCATTTCAAACGGGCCGTAGTTTGCCCACGGCTGCTTTAGGATATTTTATGCCTATCTCATACAAACGCCTCCTTTCCCCACATCTCCACCTTGAGCAAGTCTTTCAATGTCCCAGGGCCTTAGTATTCTCATGGGGAAGATAAGGATTGAAGAATCATAAACCTGTAGGCTTGAAAGGATCATGATGTCGAACTAATTCAATCACCAGGGCTTGAACACTGACCAAAACTCTGCTGCCAAGAAGTGGCCTGGTCTCCAAGGCCAGAGGCCTGCCTACCTCCCTGAGTCACAACGCGGCCAGTTTCACCTGCAGTCAGCTCTCCTAGAGTTAGAATATAGGGGATTCTGCCCACCCCCCTGAATTAAATATGATCACTGAAGATTTAAGGAGACAATGTATAAAGCTGCTTCGTAAAGTAATTGTAACTATCTTTAATCACCTGAGCAGACAACCTGGGGCCTGGAGAGGAGAAAGTAGGGATCCACCAAGAGAGGTGGCAGAACAGCAGCCGAAGCCTTGCTGCTGAAGCCCAACAGGTGACAACTAGCCCCCAACCCTATCCCACCCCAGAGTTCACCCCCACCTGTTGGGCTCAACAAGGGAAAAATGGTCAGAGATACTAGTGTCCCAAGGTCAGCATTCACTCAATCAATGAAAGCTCCTGGAGACCCCACTGTGTGCAAGGACTATTTCAGACACTGAGGATTCAGCTGGGGACAGAAAGCATCCTCCATTTTAGTTCAGGGGAGATGAACAACTAACAAATCAGAATTTTATTTTTTAAATCTCAGGTAGTGATGAGTGGTCTGAAGAAAAACTAAGCAGAGGATACAGACATGGCAGGGTCATTTTTGTTGTTAATCCTCACCTGAAGATATTTTTCCCATTGAGGAGGGAGAGAGGGAGAGAAACATCGATGTGAGAGACACATTGACTGGTTACCACTGGTTGCCTCCCGCACATGCCCTGAGGGCAATGCAGGTATATGCCCTCCACCAGGAATTGAACCCAAGACCCTGTAGTGCACAAGCCAGTACCCTAACCACTGAGAAACCACCAATATTTCTTTTTAAGAAAATGTAAAAATTAAATGAGCAAGTAAGCCATGCAGAGATCTGAGGAATGAGTGTTCTAGGCTGAGAGAAAAGCAAAGTCCCCAAGACAGAAACTAGCTTAATAGGAAGAACAGCAGGGAGGCCAGTGTGGCTGGAGAGAAGGGCGTGAGGGGTGTATTGGAGGCCTCTACGCCACTGAGGTGGGTGAGGGCTGGAAATATAGGAGACCCTCTGACAGGAGCTTTCCTCCCATTCCCACCACAGCAACAACCCCACCCCCAGGCCCATGGGCATCACCAAAGAGAGGGGGGATGGGAGGGAAGGCTGACTGGGTGGCTGCAGGGACTGAGGAAGAGGTGCTGCATTGTTCATGAGGGACAAGAGGATGTGAATTTCAATGGGGAAGGAGGAAAGAACATAATATGTAAACACAGTAGGCAGAGAGGAGAATGCCAAATCACAGCAGCTAACACCATGTGCCAGACACTGTTCTTAAAACTTTACATTAAGTCTCTTCATCTTCCCAGCAACTCTATGGGGTGGGTACTATTATGATCCCCATTTTATAAATGAGGAAACTGAGGCACAGAGCTTCAGAGCTTAGACAATCCAGGCAGGCTGCTTCAGAGTCCCCGCCCATAGCTACATGGGACGCTTGGGACAGGAACATGGACAAAGATGGCTTGAAGAGAAGCAGACTGAGCCAGCGGGAAGGAAGCTCGGGGAACAAATGTTGCCTCCCATACTATTTTTCTCTCCATACAATTCAATGGTGATGTTATCCATTCAGTACTTGGGAAGTTTACAAAGTGTTTTCCTATTTAATCCTTTCAATGACTATAGAGAGGGTACTATTGTTGCCCCCAATTTATTAACCAGTGAGATTCAAGGGGTTAAGTAGCCTTACTAGAACGTGGCAAAGACAAGATTCAAATTTAAGGTTTGCCTGACTCCAACACCCATGCTTTTTCATTCATCCAAAAAGCACTTATGGGCACCTATGAAGTGGCAGGCACGGAACCGAGTATCCAAACATGAAAAAGACACTAGCCTTGGAAGGATCCCTTGGTTAGTGCCCCATCACTTATCCCAAGCATGTCAAACTCGCGACCCAGCCAATATAATGGTATGTAAGAAACGTTTTAATAAAAATTTTTTAACTTAATTTTTACAATATCCTGTTATATATAATTATTAATAACGAACTACAACATTCACTAATGACTGATTACTATAATTGTGTTGCATTCATTTCCCTTACGCACCTTACGCGCAGGTGCACATCTCTCTCCACTAATACTAGCAGCGAATATTTTAGCAGCTGATTGCCACATCATTAGTCCTGGACCAACTTGTTTGGTATATGCAACAGAAAATATTTCGCTTTCAGAGAACAAGAAAAATAGGTTTATTTGCATTATGCTTATTAATTTTGCAGTTATTCAGTGTCTGGTAAGTTAATGTTCAAGAAAAAATATTAATTTTTATTTAAATGTTCTATTATTTTATATTAACAATGACTAATTTATTTCAGCCCTTTGTATTCAGCATGTCTCTATCCAAATAAACCCACGTTTCTATGAAAACTGAAGCTTTTGGGGGTTTTTGCGGCCCACATAAACTTAAACCTTGTTTATTTGGCCCGTGTTAGCCTTTGAATTTGACATGCTTGACTTACACCCTATACTCAGCCCCTTAAGAAGCATTCCTCTTACTCTTGATTAAAGAATGTGAGAGAGCCCTGGCAGGGTGGCCCAGTTGGTTGGAGCCTCTCCCCTACACCAAAAAGATTGCAGGTTTGATTTCTGGTCAGGGCACATTCCTAGATAACCAGTTCAATCCTCAGCCTGAGTACATATAGAAGGCAACCAATCGATGTTCCTCTCTCACATCGATGTTTCTCCCTCCCTCTCACACTCTTCCTGCGCCCCTCCTCTCACCCCGCCCCTCCTCCCTCCCACTCTAAAAAGCAATGGAAAAAATATCCTCGGGTGAGGATTAACAACAACAAAATGAGAAAGCAGGTGGGAGGGTGCAGGAGGAGACCCCTGAGCTTCGGCTCTGCTTGGCATTTCATGCATTGGATCACTGAGCCCTTCCATCAGCTCAGCAGGGTAATGCTTTGCCTGTCCTGATTCCCTACCCCCGCAGCATAAGAATCCGGATTTTTATCTCGAGTGCCAATGTGTCTAACTAAAGACTACATTTTTTAAGTTCTTTTTTTTTATTATTGACTAGGGGCCCGGTGTGGGGGGGGTGTCCCTCAGCCTAGCCTGCCCCCTCTCACATACTGGGAAGCCCTCAGGCGTTGACCCCCATCACCCTCCAATCGCAGGATCGGCCCCTTGCCCAGGCCTGACGCCTCTGGCCTAGGCATCCGGCCCGGGCAGCGGGGACCTGCAGTGGCAGCGGGGGGCGCCGCGTGAGGGCTCTGCCCCTGCCCCTGCAGGATGCCTCTGGCTGAGGCTTTCGGCCCCGGGCAGCGGGGACCCACAGCTGCAGCGGCCCCGCGATCGTGGGCTTCGCTTTTGGCCCAGGCAAGGGGCCCCTAGCTCCTGGGACTTCCAGCTTCGACCGTGCCCAGCTCCCATCGCTGGCTCCACCCCTACTTCCTGCTATCACTGGCCAGGGCAGAAAAGGCACCTGATTCTCCGATCATGGCTGGGGGCCAGGGCAAAGGTGGCCCCACGGCCGCCTTTGCCCTGCCCCGCAGCTCTTAGCTCCCCCCTGGGTTTCCGGTCACTGTCAGTGGCAGGGGGCTTCTTCCTGCTTTCCCTTTCGCCTCCCTGCATTGTGCCTACATATGCAAATTAACCGCCATCTTGTTGGCAGTTAACTGCCAATCTTAGTTGGCAGTTAATTTGCATATAGCCCTGATTAGCCAATGAAAATGGTATCGTCGTACGCCAATTACCATGTTTCTCTTTTATTAGATTAGATTTCAGAGGGGAAGGGAGAGAGAGATAGAAACATCAATGATGAGAATCATTGAATGTCTGCCTCCTGCATGCCCCGCACTTGGGATGGAGCCCGTAACCCAGGCATGTGCCCTTGACCAGAATCAAACCCGGGACCCTTCAGTCTGCAGGCTGACGCTCTATCCACTGAGCCAAATCGGCTAGGGCAAGACTACATTTTAAAGCCTCTATTGCAATTAGGCATTGTCAGAAGACTAAGCTACGGCTAACAAAATGTAGAGGAAATAATTGTATGGGACTTCTAGAAAAGCTGCATAAAAGGGAGTCTCCTGAGGTGGGTCCTTTGAGCCTGTTCTCCTGCTTGGAACTCAGATATAATAGCTGAAGTTCCAACAGACATCATGGATCATAAAGGTGAGTCTGAGAATGAAAATCATGTGTTCCGAATAGAAGAAAAAAAATTAGGGTCCAGGGCCCCAGATGATGCTGAAAAATTCCTGATCTCCCTGCCCCTGAACATGAGCAAGAAATAAACTTCTATACTGTTTAACTTATTATTATTCCTTATCTCAGTCGCTAGCAGTCAAATCCATATCTTAACAGATAACAGTAGTTATAACCATCATCTCCATTTGGACACTGAAGCTAACAAGTTGCCCCAAACCCCACAGCTAAGTAAGGGAAAGCAGCAGGATTCAAACTTGAATCTAATTTCAAAGTCCCTGCTCCTCCCATCCCTTTGGTAAGAGCCATGTTTACTCTCAGTAATTCATGAGACGGCACAGGCCTTTCAGGATAGTTTAAAACAGCCGACAACATCCACATCCCGTTCTTATCTTAGGGACACACATCAGAGCAGACTGTCTCTAGTAGATAAATTAACCACATACCAGGCAGCAGACAGGTTTTTAATTTCCCATTTAACATCTCTTCTGTCCAAGTCCCAAGGTGCCAGGCTCTTGCAGGGCTCCCAGAAGAAAGTCCAAAACTCATTCTCATGCAGACTTCACAATGTACTCTTCTCTAGGGGAAACTTGTGTTTATTAATTCCTTAGAATTTTCTCGATGTCAGATAATGGTGTTTGTAAATAAAGACAGTTTTACTTCTTCCTTTCCAATATGCAGCCCTTTTATTTCCTTTTCTCATCTCACAGCGCTAGCTAAAACCTCCAGTGCTACGATGAATCAGAGGTGAAAGTAAACATCCTTGCTTTGTTTCTGATCTAACATGGAAGGCATCCAGGCTTTCACCATTAAGTCTGATGTTTCCTGTGGGGTTTTTGTAGATGCCTTTTATCAGGTTAAGGAAGCTTCCTTCTACTCTAAGTTTATTGAACTATATCGTGAATTTGTAAATGATTTTTGTGTATATACTGAGATGATTGTGTGGATTTCATACTTTATTATACTAATATGGTGTATTACATTAATTGATTTTTGGATGTTAAAACCACCTTTCATCTTTTTTTCTATGATGTTGTATTCAGCTTGCTAATATTTTATTGAGGACTTTTGCTTATTGTTCTGTAGTTTTCTTGTGATGTCAGGAAAGTTCTTGTTGCCTGGCTGGCATGGCTCAGTAGGTGAGCACTGACCTATAAACCAGGAGGTCATGGTTTGATTCCTGGTCAGGGCACATGCCCAGGTTGCGAACTTGATCCCCACTGTGGGATGTGCAGGAGGCAGTCAGTCAATGATTCTCTCTCATCATTGATGTTTCTATCTTTCTCTCCCTCTCCCTTCCTTTCTGAAATCAATAAAAAAATATTTTTTAAAAAGAATATTATTGCATTGGAGGTCCCCAAGAAAGTTACATGGGATTAAGTCCAGAGCAAACCGAGTGCAAGCTTTCAAGGGCCCTCTCTCAGTAGAGTCAGATAGGATGTCCTTCATTTCCCTAGCAATAAACTGTGACAACATGTGTGAAATGTTGCCATTAATGAAGCTCATTAGAGACTCAGTGCCGAGAATTTTTTGAGAGACAGGTCATGTAGGCACCGTATGCCTGACATGTACCCAAATTCCAGATTTCCAAAAGGAAAGCAAATATTTAGCATAAACAATATTGATGACAGCTTAGCTTAGGCACAGGGAGCCATTCTTACTAGTTAGGGCAATGGGAACATTCCCGAACTCCAAGTTACCAGATGCCACCAAGGACTGACCTTGTAAGCAGGCCTTTCAAAGGATAGGCCTTCTGTTAACTCTTTTCTGTGCACCTGCATTTAAAACAAAATCCCAGAAAGTAAATAATGATTAATACAAAAAAAGTAAATGCTGATGTTGGCATTTTAGCCATAGGAGGAGGGAGGAAGGGAGGTTTGAGTGGCCGGACATTCTTAGTGTCCTGGAACCACACTCCTTTAGCCTACCCATGTGCATATGTACAGTCAAGCCTGCATCTCTAGAGAGTTTACTTTGGAGTGACAGAAAAAGCCCTCAGTTCATGTCATGCAGTGCTTAAGCAGAAATATTGTCCCTGCACTGTAAGGGAAATGGCTTTTCCAAGCCTTGTGGCTTTTCAGCAACACTACCTCTCCACCACCCATCAAAACTGCACAAGTTTCATCAGTCAGTCTGGAGTAAAGATTGAGAGTATGTCAAAGGGGGGCAGGAAAGCACACACTCCTCTGGCACCCTCTCCAGCATCCAGCCTGCCTCCACGCAGCACAAGCCTGATCCCACTGTCAAAGCAACGTTGAGACTTCTTTAGTTTCCTGGCTATTGTCACTAGTTGATTTTACTCAACTTATGTCACAGACTATCCCTGACCTCTCATGCATACCACTGATGGTAATAAAAATAATAACAGCTACATGCTTGTTAAGCACAAAGTATGGACCAACCACTGTGTGAAGCAATTTCACATACTACCTCTCAACAATCCTGAAGACAGGTTGGCCCCAGGTCACTAATAGGTGGCAGAGATGGAATATGACCCCAAGCCCTGTGGCTCCAGAGCCAGCATTCTTAACTACCAGCACGACTCCACTCGACAGACAACTCCAGGACAGAAGAGGTTTCCCTTCCCATAGGAGAGCCCTTCACATTCTCTGACCTGGATTGGGGGTGAGGTAGAATAGAATACTTCTTGAGGCTGAAGTTTAGGACAACAAAGAACCAAGTAACACAAACAAATGGGGAGATTCCTGAACAAAGTTTCCTTTCAGTGGTCCCATCTTCCAGGGGACATTTCGAAATGCAGCTGCATTCCTGGCTGTCACAAGGACAGGGGTGCCAGGAATGCAAAATATCCTACAATGGATAGAACAGTCTATGCTATGTCAACAGCACCCCCGCTTACAAACACTACATAACAAACTGGCCCTTGTATACAGCTCCGGGGCTACAGAAGCAAGAGGCGATAGAAAAGATCATTTTAAGCTCACTGCTTTCGAAGCCTTACCTTATGAATCTTGAGCTTTTGTGAAGCACCTGCCAGGCAACCATATGGCCCAAGCCTGTTCCTCAACCTCAACATCTAGATTAATAATCTCCAAGGCATGGACAGGAGCCAGGCTCAGGCCCACAGGCTATTTGTCCAACGAGACACTTGGCTGCATCCTGGCCCAGGCAATGGGCAGACATAGGGCTATGCCAGCTGATTCTTGGACTAAGCACTTGAGAAATGTTAAGCAAGTCTCAGAAGGAAGGAGACTGTGGTCACTGCTCATTGTAGCTGTCATCAGCTCAGTTCTGTAGTGTCAAGCCCTCTGCTGAACATGGAGAAGATGGCAAGTCAGGTCGTGGGAAAACCATTCTTAGCGTTTGTGGGCTCTGAGGAAATATCTGCATTCTGGCACTTCCCCCCTCTCTCTCTGTCCTCAAACATATGCCTCTCAGTAAAGGCTCCAACTCAGGTCCCCAGGCCTGCTTTCTAAAAAAGGCCAATATTTATGAAATAAGTAAAGAGCAGTGTAGTCAAAAACCAACAATTAAGTCTGTGTTGCAAGGCAACCTTTGTATTATAGCTTAGCAGCATATGTCTGTTTTTCACTAATACAATAAACCATTGATCTTCTAAACACTAAAACACTGCTCTTCCAGTTTCCCATCTCTGTCCCTTTCCTATAGAGCCTAAACATCTGGCCAGGAAAAGTATGATTGAAGAGTAAATCTAATTCATAAGGCACTTGATTTACTCGGTGATAAGCTTAAAGATTTCAATCTAGAACAGGGTAAGGAAAGCAAGACTATTTATAGAGTCAGCAGTGATCTCCTTAATGATTGTATCCTTGTTCCCCTAGATCTCTTTGACAATTCTATAGGAAGCTGTAAAGGAAGAGTGAATGGGTTGTTGCAAGGCCTTAATACTTAGAGATATTAAACTGAATTATGTTCAAGAGCCAAAACCCTGAGATGGTGTGGTGTTTGTGGGAGCCTGGAAGGGTAGTAATGTATGACTATCAGACAGGATCAAAACATAAAACAATAGTGATGGCACCAATAAAGTAATCTCAAAGAAATAGTTATTGTTACGGAAAGGAGTATAAAAAAAGGCAGGTAAGAAACAAACTGTTAGGAGAATGGCAGACAGGGGAATAACGATTCTTGGCTCCTGATATTTTAACTGAAACTGAGAGATTTATGAAACAAACTTAGGATGAAGTCTTTTTTATTTTTAAAGGAGCTGTCATCAAGTTTTTACATACTTAAAAGTCGGCTACTCTCCAAAAGAGAAAAAATTAGTTAAACAATTTACATTAAAAATAGATAGGTCTGGCCCTAGCCGGTTTGGCTGTGGATAGAGCATCGGCCTGGAATTGACAGGTTCAATTCCAGTCAAGGGCACCAACCTTGGTTGCAGGCTCCTCCCTGGCCCAGGCCTTGGTTGTGTGTTTTGTGTGAGGCACGATCGATGTGTTTTGAGGAGGCAACCAATCGACTGTTTCTCTCACATTGACATTTCTGTCTTTCCCTCTCTCTTCCACTCTCTCTAAAAATCAATGGAAAAATATCCTCGGGTGAGGATTTAAAAAAAAATAGATAATTCTGGCCCTGGCCGGGTGGCTCAGCTGATTGGAACATCATCCCATACACCAAAAGGTTGCAGGTTCAATCCCTGGACAAGGCACACATGGCAGGCAACCAATCAATGTTTCTTTCTCTTCTCTTCCTCTCTTCTCTCTCCCCACTTCCTCTCTCTCTAAAAAAAAAATCAATAAACATATCCTCGGTAAGAATTAAAAAATAAACAGACTGGTAGGTCTGGCAGTTATAGCACAAGGCAGATTTAGCTAATGTAGACAACCCTCTACCTCATCTTCAACTCACAAACACTGAAAAATGCCAGATAAAATGCAGCATATTTGAAACTGCATAGCTCATTATGAGCTATTACTTCACATTCATTTGGACAGCTATTATCAAAACAACAGAAAATAAGTGTTGGTAAGGATGCAGAGAAATTAGAACCCTTTTGCATTGCTAATAGATATATAAAATGTATGGTGATTTCTTTAAAAATTAAACACAGACTAGCATATGATCCAACAATTCCAACTCTGGGTATATACCAAAAAAAAGTGAAATCAGGGACACAAATGGATATTTATATACACATGTTCATAGCAGCATTAATCACAATCACCCAAAAGTAGAAGCAACCTAAGCGCCCGTCATCAAATGAACAGATAGATAAAGTGTGGTATATACATGCAATGGGATATTATCCAGTCTTAAAAAGGAAGGAGCCCAGCCAGTGTGGCTTAGTAGTTGAGCGTCGACCTATAAACCAGGAGGTCACAGTTGGATTCCCAGTCAGGGCACATGCCTGGGTTATGGGCTCGATAACCCATGTGGGGTGTGCAGGAGGCAGCCGATCATGATTCCCTCTCATCATTGATGTTTCTCTCTCTCTCTCCCCATCTCTTCCTCTCTGAAATCAATAAAAATATATTTTTTTAAAAAAGAAAGGAAATTCAAACACTTTCCACAACTTGGATGAACTTTGAAGTCATTATGCTAAGTAAAATAAGCTAGTCACAAAAGGACAAATTCTATATGATACTACTCAGTATTCAAACTCAGGAGGGTTATCTGGGTTGTGGAGGTCCCCTCTGAGGAGCAAGGGGTCCCAGGCCCACATCAGACACCCCAGCTTAGGGTTCCAGTGCCAGGAAGAGAAGTCCCCATAACTTCTGGCTGTAAAAGCCAGTGGGGTTTGTGGCTGAGACAGAGGGCTGCTGGAGACTCAGGTGTTCCTCTTCAACGACCCACATACAAACTTATTTGAACTCCCTCTGAACTGCAGTGCTGGGGCAGCAGCTCAAAAGGCACCCGGGACATCCAGGGAGGCACTGAACTATCTGGCATCAGGGTCAGCATGGGGTGCTATATATGAGTTTCTATGAACCTGGCTATGGCTGTTAGCCCACCATGGTGATTCCCTAAAACCCCACCCCACCCAACTTGCTGGGCCAACCCAAGCTGTTTCTAGTGGCTTTTCCATGCAAATGGTTTATTTTCAGACTGTTCTAAAATCTCTCAAACAAGCAGCATCTGGCCTCAGCATGCCCTGTACCTCCTGTTAAGTGGCCCTAGGCCTGGCACTCATAGCAGCCAGCCTTGGTTCACAACTTGGCTTCTTCTGGGCATCTCCAAGCCCAGCACAAGTAGCAGCCAACTGCAGATTGCTTTGTAGCTCATGCAGGGTGGCCTTGGGTAGGGCACAGATGGTGGCTGACCTTGACCTGCACCTCCTGAAATGTCCCAGAGCCATGGCAGACAGCTTCAGATCACGTTGAAGCACCACCCAACCACCTCCACAAGCGACACACTCAAGGGGAAGACTCAGCAGGCACCAGAGCCCTGCTGAAGTAAGTTCTGCTCTGTGGAGTGGGCCCCGGAACAGCTGATTCTCCACAGTGGTCACAGCCAGTCCTCACAGCCAATCAACCTGAGGGTAAATCCCTCCCATTGAGGTGCCAACAGCAATCATAGCTCAACTACAACAGGAGGGTGCGCACAGCCCACACAGGAGTGCACAACTGGAGTGCCCAGCTCAGGGGAATGGAGAGGCTGTGGCACTGGATGCTACAGGACACCTACTACATAAGATTAGAACTCTTAGGGGAAAATATTTTCATTATTACTCCTTATTGTAAAAATCTTTCTTGTGTTCTTTATACCTGGATGAAATAATTTTTGAGACTGCTAAAACCAACAAATATAAGCTGCATTTATTGTGTAAAAATTAAAAATGGTTCAGGATATATAAAGGTAGTTGGATGTAAAATGTGCTAAATCTCAGCTTCTAGAAGAGTTGATTTTGAACTCAATCACCCTTTGAGAGAAGACATACCAGCTCGCATAATTTCATCAACCAGGAGAATGTTCGCAGCAATCACTGTGCTGAAGAAAAAGATGACAGGGTGAGTAAAACCTACCAACTCACTCTTATCTTTTCTCCATAGCAATCTGCAATTACTAAAGGTACTTTGTTTTTCAATGATGTTGGTGTGAGATTTTCTGAGACACAGCTATTATAAATACAAACATTACCCTTGTATTATAAATTCAATTCTTTTGCTAATAAAGTGGAAGCCTGATTGTATTTTCCAGCAAAACTGACCTCATTTTTAGCACATTATTTGATTTTCCCACTGTCCATGGGTACTATTTCAGTAAAGTCATTTCTTTCCCTTTCCCCTCAAATAAACAGAAAGATTAACATTTCCTATAACTTACATTGCTAGAACTAAAATGTTAGAGGGATTATAAAATGGCAGAAGCCAGTCTTAATAACTGAATACCATGCCTTTTCATACACTTAGCCATTTTTCCAATGCAGGATGGCAAAAATAATAGAAAAAATTTAATGTTATCAATTATGTCCCCAAAAGTCTTTATTTTATTAATACAAACTTACCAAGAGTGAAGGAGTTGTTTTTTCACACAATAATTATCCCAAACTCCTGCATCTGCAGCTACCATTGGCTCGCCTGCAAAGTAAAAACAAACTATTTTAATACTATAATCTATAATAATAAAGGCATAATATGCTAATTAGACCGGATGTCCTTCCCGACGACCTTACGGGGGCTGAGGCAGAGGCGGCCACCACGGCGGCAGGGGCCAAGCCCCTTGCACGAATTCCACGCATTGGGCCTCTAGTGTTAATATATTAACATTTGTTGTATATTCTAACAATATTTAATATATGACCAAAACTGCTATTGTCACAGTAACCAATGACCTCCATGTTGTCAAATCCACTGGTCAATTCTCAGGCCTCATCTATCAGCAGCACTTAACACAACTGATCATACCCTCCTGACTGTTCTTCCTCCACTTGTCTTCTAGGACGGCAAACTTGCCTGTTTTTTCTTTTGCACTAGTGGCTCCTTTTCTGTCTGCTTTGCTGCTTCTTCCTCTTCTTCCCTGAGCTCTTACTGTTGGAGTACCTAAAAGCTCAGACCTGGATTATTCTCTTCTCTCTACACTAACTTAGATGATCTCATCCAGTCTCTACTTAAACCATATACACTCCGATGACTCTCAAGCTTTCATCTCCAACCCAGACCTCTTTCTTGAGCTCCAGACTCATACATCCAACTGTCTATTTTACTTGGAAGTCTACAGATACCTCACACTTAACTCTGAAAAACTTAATACTGGTCACCACCACCCCACTACAACCTGCTCTGCCCACAGTCTTCTCCAATGGCAATCCCGACCTTCTAGTTGTTGTTCAGTTAACTCCTCTGCACAGAGTAGCCAGTGATCCTTTTAAACATAATTAGGCCACACCTCTGCTCTAAATTGCTCCCCATTCCACTACAGTAAAAATCCAGGTCCTTAGACTGGCCTATATGCCCCTATATGACTTTCTACTACCTCTCCAATCTCCTTCCTCCTCCTCTAAAATATCAGACAATGATTTTTTTTCCACTGGCCAGTCCCTCTGCCTATGATACTCCTTCCTCAGAGCCCCACACGGCTACATTCCTCACTTTTTTATTCTCAACAGACATATTCTCGTTGATGACCATCCTCTTTAAATTGAAACCCCCTCCCAACCCTCCTGTGCTAACATTCACAATCATCCTATACTGTTATTTTATTTTTTTCATAGAATTTATTACTCTTAAAAAATGCTAAAAATAACTTATGTATGAAGTTTATTTTTTACTGTCTATCCTTGCCCACTACAACATAAGCTCACAAGAACAAGGAGTTTTGTCTGTTTTGCTCTGTATGAATCCCAAGAGTCAAATAACAAGCACTCAATGACTATTTCTTAAATGAATGAATAATTTAAAAAGTTCAAAAGTGAACTAAAAGGCACCCAAAATTTAAATATTAAAATAATCCAAACCTCCACCCCCTTACTGTAAGTTCTGGGTCACTATGTATAACCTCTTTCTTTATTAAGCAGCTAATTTTTCTTCATTTTCTTACCTGTATTCAAATCAATACCAACAGGTTGTTCTGACTCTAAATGCTCAGCCTGAACTTTTACTAGTGTTTCCTGAGGGTCATAACCAGAATTCTGAGCAAGAACCTGGAGAAATAAAAATAACAATAAATGTATGTGTGGAATACCTTCACATATATATGTGGATATCATATATTTTTTAAAAAGGCACTGCTCTCTAGTCTTGGTAAAATATACTCACAATATAATAATCATCTCCTTTTGAGGAATTTCATTCTTAATCTAAATCAAATGATTATTTCATATATCTAGCATTTTTTACATTTACTTAAACATTTTCCCTATGTACAGCACACTAAATTCTGAGTAGGGTATTAGAGTTCCCCCATCCCCACCCCAATAAATTAATTTCCCTCTTTGCAAAAGATTTTAAAAACAAAAGACATGAAAGGAAGTAGAATGGCATTCTTGTTTCCTCTAGTTCTTCTAGCCACATGTCTTCCAGTTTTTCCTGGGCACTTACAAAGGGAAGCCTGCATATTTGCAGCATCTTTGTGCTCCCCATCAACAAGAGGAGAGTCATGACCTGTGGCAACAGGGATGGAGATACCTGCAGTCGAACCCAGGTTTACTGCAAGTGGTCCCAAACCAACAGCTGATGAGTAAAAAGGTATGACCAATGTATACTAGGTTTACCAATTTGCATCAACTAAAGGACCATTATTTATTGACTTTGCTGCTTTGGGGAAAGAAAACCTTAGATTTCTGATTCACAAAGATTCCACAAATTATGAATAATTTTAAAGCAATTATCAAAGAGACTTTGCTAGCATTGTTAGTAATGTTGTAATTCATGGTAACAGCATATTTGAAAGTTTTTCTGTGCTTCTAAGCGGTTTATAACCAGGTTAAGACAAAAGAAAATGAATTTTAGTTCTCTGTCCTACTGATACATGAAAAAATATTTGGTGTCTCTCCTTTTCTAAGGAATTATAATGAAAATGGAATACACTTTGCACAATTTAAAGTGATAATACTTTGGATACCATCAACAAAATAAAGGTCTACTCTAAAACCTAATTAAATCTTAAATTGTAAACTTTTTCATTATGATTAGTTAATCAAGCAGAATTTTTGAAGGAAATTTTTGGAATTACTTCAACTTTTGGAACTCAGAGAACATCCAGTAAAGCAAGGGGGTAATTTGGCTATTTCATTAAACTCCTATAAGGATTCTGAGCTGTTATTCCAAAAGTTTCCCTGCTTTAGCTATAAAAATATCTTAGACAAAACTGTGTGAGTAAATGCAAATAAATATGTCTGCTGGTAGATAATATATGCAAATTATAATGAAACGCCTTATGTCTAACCAGTTGTTCTTTGGCCATTAGGATAGTTGTACCTTAGGAATAATGAGTAAGGCATCAGCAAAAGCTTGGACTCCAAGGCGAGCTCTTCCTTTTATACTGTGCTTGTACTTCATAAGAGCTTCAGCTATTGCCACTTCAACTGCACCAGCTCCTGGAACCACACAACCTATTGGAGGTGAAAAAAATGATTGACAAGACATGCCATACAGAAAAAGAAAACAGAGAAAAAGGCAACTAGCTATTCAAGTGTGCTTTATTATCTTGTCTACATCTAAAATATATATAAATATATACAGAAGTAAAATAAGTTGCACAGCTCAGTGATTACTCAGATGTCTTTTTACCATTATTTCATATCTATCTTTTTGTTTATCAGATAAATCTGGCCTATTTTTATAATATTTATTACTCTATTTTTGAGATATAATTCACATACCATAAAATTCAGCTTTTTAAAGTTATGCTTTTCAGTAGTTTTTAGTATATTCACATGAATGTGCAACCATCACCCCTATCTTATTCCAGAACATTTAAAAACAACAACAACAACAACAACAACGCTGTATCCATTCACAATCAGTCTCTATTTCCCCTTTGCCCAGCCCCTGGCCACCACTAATTTACTCTTTGTCTGTATGTCTTTGCTTTTCCTGGATATTTCGTATAAGTGGAATCACATAATACCTAGCCTTTTGTGTCTAGACTCTTTTACTTAGCATAATGTTTTCAAGGTCGTCATGTTGTACCATATATCACTATTTATTCTTTTTTGTGGTTAAATAACACTCCATTGTATGGGTATACCATTTTTGTTTATACATTCATTAACTAATGGATATTTGAATTGATTCCACTATATGGTTATTATGAAAATGCTGCTGTGAACATTCAGTTACAAGTTTTTTGGGTGGACATATGTTTTCAACTCTCTTGTGTATATACCTAAGAGTTGATTTGCTGGTTCACACAGTAACTCTATGTTTAACTTTTTGAGGAGCTGCCTAACTATTCCCCATGAGCAACTGTATATGAGGGTTCCAACATTTATTATTGTCCAGCTCTTTGACCATAGCCATCCTAACATGAAATGGTATCTCTCTGTAGTTTTTATTTTTATTTCCTTAATGACTAATGATGTTGAGCATCTTTTCATGTGCTTATTATTCTATTTTAAATGTGTGTTTTTATTGAATTATTTATCCTAACTCCTTTCAAAAGGTAGCTGGTTATAAACTATTATATATATATAAGCCTAAGCGACCAAACAACCAAATGACCAACCGATCACTATGATGCGCACTGACCACCAGGGGGCAAACACTCAACACAGGAGCTACCCCCTGGTGATCAGTGTGCTCCCACAGCAGGAGCACCACTCAGCTGACCTACGGGCACCAGACACCGGCTGAATGGTGGCAGCGGTGGTGGCAGGCACAGCGGGGCCAGGATGAGCAGGAACAGCGCAGTGCCCGGCCCAGGATCAGGCTCCTCCCTGGCCGCCTGTCGCTTTGTGCACTACTACATCCCCCGAGAGGTCCCAGATTGCAAGAGGGTGCAGGCCAGGCTGAGGGACGCCACCAATGCACGAATCCGTGCACCAGGCCTCTAGTTAAATAATAATAGCTAATATTCTTCCCTAATCTTTCTTTTTTATTTATTTTTTATTTTTTTCACTTCCAGTTTAGATTCAATGTTATTTTGTATTAGTGTCAGGTGTCTAGCATAGTGGTTAGACAATGATAAACTTTATACTGTACCTGAGGTAATGAAATGCGTTCTAAGTAGTAAAAGCTTCTTATGGTTTTAAAAATTAAAAAATGATAATACAGCATTAAATTAAGTGCTTCTTCATTTCATAAATAGAAGATAATTAAAATGGCAACATACTATTAACAATATTCCAAAGGGAAAAACCGTCACAACCCAAACTATAAATTGCCCAAAGTAAAATAATAGTTATCATTAATATATTTTAAGATAGTATACATACCAGATAGATTTATTACCACTTTAAAAATATGAGAGTTTCATATCCATTACACAAAAAACAACTTACCATCTTCAATGGCATTTCTGATGGCACGAAGTCCATCCCTTACAGCATCCTTGATTTGTGTGAGAGTATGCTTATTTGGTCCCTTAACCAACAAAGTGACAGAGCGAGGGTTAACACAGTCCTCAACAAAAGTGAACTTTTCTTCACCCTAAAGGATAATACAAGAAGATATAACTTTAATATGTAATGTCATTATGTCAATCTTCTTGTGAATTTTTCTTGTCAAACATAACTAAATATGTTAAAAGCAGATAAGTTATATTTAAACTCTTAATATTTAGGTAAATAAATTATAAAATATATCCTGTGTATTATTCAGACTTCAAAATGTAAAACCTGAATTAAAAGTTTCAATATTTAAAAAAGGAGGTAGTTTACTGTTTACTTTCTAACCACTGCCCCCAAAGATACTCACTAATGCATATTCGTGTACAAGACCAGCATGTCCCAAGCAATCTACACTGAGGTCTTCAAGAGAATTCAAAGCTATTCCACCACAAGCAAGAGTGAGTCTGAAATTACATGTATGTCAACATAGCTTTGGTTATGGAAAACATAAAGACTAATTTCTTAAAGGTGAAAAGATATCTAACATGGAAGACTTCACTGTCACTGTATTATATTGCTTCTAAATCTGTTTTAACAAAATAAATAAATAAATAAAATCTGTTTTAAGAAGATGAAAACTGCCCAGCCAGTCTGGGTTGAATGTTGACCTATGAGCCAGGAAGTCACGTTTTGATTCCTGGTCAGGGCAGCTGATCAATGATTCTCTCATCTTCATTGATGTTTCTATCTCTCTCCCTCTCCCTTCCTCTCTGAAATCAATAAAAAAAAAATTTTTAAAAAGATGAAAACCTTTCTTATATTTCAACAAAGTTTTGAGGTAGGTTAATCTTGATTTTTGACAATTACATTATTTACTGAAATCAAAAACAAAATTTGAAATTTGTACACTACTATTTTGCTCAACAATGTTTGCATATAAGCTAAAAGGAAGATATGGGATAATTTCAAATTAATCTGTTAATAAACTTAGGGCACATAATTATCTGCAAGCTTACCTTTCCATATTTCTTCTTTTTGCTCTACGAAGAGCTACTATATCATGTTTTGCAAGCGCATCTAAGGACAATGGATCAATTCCCTATAATCAAATTAGCACAAAAGTTACAAGCATGTTTTAAGCTAGTGGTCCTAAAACTTTCTGATCTCATCACTGCTTCACACTCTTAAAAATTCTTAAGCCCCTAACAAAATAATCTGATGAACAGTAATAGATCCAGAGACATAGAAGGAAGCATGGAACAGACTGTTGAACCTCAGAGGGAAGGCAGGGGAGGGTGGGTGGGTGAGAAGAGATCAACCAATGAACTTGTTTGCATATATGCATAATACATGGACACAGACAATAGGGTGGTGAAGTCCTGGGGTGGGGGTAGGGGCAGGCTAGAAGAGGTCAATGGGGGGGAAAAGGGACATATGAAATATTTTCAACAATAAAGATTTACAAAATAAATCAAGTTTATGAAAGAGTAAAAGAAAAAATGTTATTAAGCCCCAATGGTATGGCTCAGTGGTTGACTGTGAACCTATGAACCAGGAGATAACGGTTCAATTCCCAGTCAGGGTACATGCCCGGGTTTCGGGTTTCGATCATTGATTCTCTCTCATCACTGATATTTCTATCTCTCTCTCCCTTCCTCTGTGAAATCAATAAAAATACATATTTTTTAATTATTAAGAACCCAAAACACTTTTATGTAATCTGTATCTGTAATATTTATCATATCATTAAAATTGAGGAATTTTTTAAATGTTTATTAATCCATTTAATATAATAAGAAACCATTTATGTTAACATAAATAACATTTTTTAATAAAAATTTACTCTAGTTTCCTAAACAAACAAAAAATACAGTGAGGGTGAGACACTGTTTTAGATTTTTATAAATCTTTTTAATGTCTGTTACATATGTTTTTTGTTTTTTCTATTGATTTTTTCTTGGAGAGGGGGAAGGGGAGGGGGAGAGAAGCATGGATATGAGAGAGACATCAATCAGTTGCCTCCTGTACACACCCCTACCGGGGATTGAGCCTGTAGCCTAGGCATGTGTCCTGACCAAGAATCTAACCAGCAAACTTCCTTGCAGGGGACGATGCTCAACCAACTGAGCCACACTGGCCAGGGCTTTAATGTCTGTCTTAATAGAAGACAGCTGGATTCTCCTATCTGCTTCTGCATTCAATTTGGTGCAATATGTTGTTTTGTCTAAAGTATAAGAAGAAAACCTGGCCTCACAGAGACATATATTAGAAAAGAGAGGAATATTTTAATAGCCTTTTCAGATAAACATGGACATTCTTCTTTGATACTATACCAAAACTCAGTAAGTGGTCAGTTTCAATGTGGAATATGGAACCATATCAATGAACTCTGCATACTCTCCAACATTAAAATCCATTTGTCTATCTTGCACTTTGAATTGATTATTAGGCATTTAGAAAATATTGGTTCACTAAGTTAGGCAGAGCTTCCAAATGCTGACATATTCATGGTAATACAATATCAAATATATCACCTTTGCTAATATCATCACAAATGTTATCAGAAAAGCCTTTTAAATATAGGAAAGCTGTCAAGTTCACAGTGGCATATACAGGTTTTCCAAAATTCTAATTTTTGTTTGAAGGCTCAAATGTTATCATTGGAAACAAATACCGTCAGTTGTTTTCCTTCAAGTGGCAGGATTGCTGCATTCATTTTTTAGAAGAAACTACCAAGCACCCATGTCTAAATATAGTTTGTCAGTCATCCTTTCAAGTAAAAATTGCATTGCATGATTCTCAATTACACAAGAGCTTTCCTTCGACACAACCATATTTTGATATGCCACAAAAGTGTTTTGTGCATACTTCATATTTTGTCACACAAAATTATTTAAGGATCAACATTTAATAAAATTAATAAGCTTTACTACTTCATAAAGGCATTCTTAAATGAACTCCCATTTTTTTAAACTGCCAGTGTGTGGTAGTATGGCAATAAAGGGTACGATGACTACCAGTATAGTTTGGCGCTACTGCTTTGATTTGTGCTAAGGCATCAGCAGTTTTGCATCATCATTGCAAATGTCAACACAATATAAAAATCATTATTACTAATATTATGAAAATAGTTTTGTCCTCACCAACTCCCTGAAATGGTCTTAGGGATTCCTTCAGGTCCACAGACCACACTTTGAGAAACACTAAAGAACATTTACAAATAGTTAAAATCTAAACATTTTTTCTCACCTTTTGATTAATAACAACAAATCCTTTGTTGGAATGAGCACAGACTTTTTCTTTCAGGTCTATTATTTTTTGTACTCTATCATCAATAAATTTTCTTTCAGCTTTTACCAATTTCTCTTTTTCTTGAGCAGTCTTATAAAAGAAACCAGAGCTCACCTCTCTAAAAAATTAATAAAAACAAGCTAGTAAAGGCAGTGGGGAGAAGAGGAAAAGGTAGGAGTTTACACTAAACAGCGGGAGGAAAGAAAGAGATTAAAAAAAACACTTTTAGAAAAAACAGTTTCAAATGTTATAAAGAGTAAATGACATACATACGTTTTTTCATATTCTAGTGATACATTGCAAATAAGGATATATGCATCTTCTACTCGCTTCTTCATTTCTGGGTGACGGGCACCATGATCCAAAACTAATCCTCTGATTAACCTATTAAAAATATGTAATGTTTCTTACCTTCTTTGAATATACACTCTAAAATGTGATATAAAATTAGAATTATACTTTTTTAAAGATATTTTTATTTATTTCTGAGAGGAAGGGAGAGGGAGAGCGAGATAGAAACATCAATGATGAGAGAGAATCATTGATCGGCTGCCTCCTGTAAGCCCCCAACCGGGACCAAGCCCACAACCCAGGTAACATGCCCTTGGCTGAAATCAAACCTGGGACCCTTCAGTTCACAGGCCAACGCTCTAGCCACTGAGCAAAACCAGCTAGGGCTAGACTCATACTCTTAAAGGTGTAACAGAACTGCTAGGGCATACACCGTTTCCTTATGCCAACTTTAATCCTAACACACAATTAGTAAAATTGGAAAAGATAATCTACTTTACACACTGTGACTGTTAAGTCACAATGAAATCAACCCAGAATTATCCTCTAAATTATGTGGCTCAAACATATGACACAGCTGATCAAGTAATGAAAGGTAGGCACACAATGAGCTTCTAAGGAACATTTATTTGTTCAAAATAATTATATGGAACTGAAAATTGTTAATCTAAATGTCCAACAATAGAGTACTATTCAGCAAATAATGGCCCAGATATTTCAGTCATAAAAACTATGCAATAACATGGAAAAATATTTACAGGGATGGCTGATAAACACAAATTGACAAATTGCATATAAAACATGATTATAACTGTTCTTTAAAAAAATAAGCACTTTGGCATTGAAAAGAAAAAAAATGAAAGAAAATTAAAGAGTAGGCTTATGCTTGAGTGGTTAGGAATACAGATCATGTTGAGGGGTCTTTTTTCCTGTTTTCTAAATGTTCCTTCAAGAGTAAATATCTTTGTAACTCTTTAAAATTCATTTATGCCCAATTAGGGAATGGCATTTCTAGTGAGTCTTTTTTTAAATATATTTTATTGATTTTTTACAGAGAGGAAGGGAGAAGGATAGAGAGTTAGAAACATCGATGAGAGAGAAACATCCATCAGCTGCCTCCTGCACACTCCCTGCTAGGGATGTGCCCGCAACCTAGGTACATGCCCTTGACCGGAATCGAACCTGGGACCCTTCAGTCCGCAGGCCGACGCTCTATCCACTGAGCCAAACCGGTTAGGGCATCTACTGAATCTTTTATAACCAATATTTGTTATACATTAAAGATATAATGTTTTGAATAGTTAAATATAAGGAAGTTTTCAGTTTTAGTCTAACTAGATTACTCTAAGTCCTAACTTAATGTGAAGATATTTTAATTAGGAAGAAACAAACTACATGTTCAATATTCTTCACTCTTCAAACATCCTTTACTGTTCCCCCCACCTCTCTCTCAGCAAATGTCCTTGCTTCTTCAAGAGAAAAGAAACACTGTCCCATCACTACCTCTTACCAATCCACCAGCACTTGAACCCGAACCTCCTATGATTATGAATGAACTGTCCATGCTCTTCTCTAAGGTTAACTCCTCCACTTGTGTACTGTATTCCTTTCCCCTCTCTGCTCCTGCATTGTCCCCTATTCCCCTACACTAAGTCTTTCTCCCTAAAGGAGCATTCTCATCAGGATACAAATTTGCCATAATTCCCATTTTTAAAACAAAGGATTCTTTGGGCCCGGTTGGCACGGCTCAGTGGTTGAGCATCAACCTGTGAACCAGGAGGTCACAGTTCAATTCCCGGTCAGGGCACATGCCCACGTTGCGGGTTTCTGGGCTCGGTCCCCAGTAGGGGGTGTGCAGGAGGCAGCTGATCAATGATTCTCTCTCATCACTGATGTTTCTCTCTCTCTCTCTCCCTTCCTCTCTGAAATCAATAAAAATATATTTTTTTAAAGGAATCTTTGGGTTGAAGCCCCATTCCCATGTTCTCTTCTAGCTACTACCCTATTTCTCTCCACTCTTTTATGAATAAACTCCTCTGAGTTGTCTACATTTGCATCCTCACTTCTTCCCAAACCATTCTCTTGAGCCCACTTCAATCTGACTTTCATGTCCACCCCTTTACTGAATGAACTTTCATTAAAGTTACCAAAAAACAAATTTTTCCAAAATCTAATAGTCAATTCTCAGTTCACAACAATTTGCTCAAAATTTCAGCAGCATATGACATAGCTTATTATTCTCTCCTTCTTGAAATACTTTCTTCTCTTACTAGTAGTTTCTGGGACACTACCCTCTCTTGGTTTTCCTCCTAACACACTGACCACCCCTTCTCAGTTTCCTTTGCTGAATGCTCCTTATCTTCTCAATTCCAAACATTGGAGTGTACCCAAAGTTCCCAATCCTTAAATTTCTGCTTTTCTTCATCCATATTTACTTCCCAGATGATCTCATCAACTCTTATAGCTTTAGGTCATCCATACACTGATGACTTCCAAACATGTATTTCCAGTCCAGACCACTATGTGCACTCCAGAACATTCCTCCAACTTTCTACTCAACCACTAATAGGCATCTAAAAACACAACATTCCCCAAACTGAACTCCTGATTTATTTCCCCAAACCTGCTCTTCCCAGTCTTCTCCATGACACCTCCATTTTTCCAGCTGTTCATGCAAAAACCCAAGAGACATCCTGACTCCTCTGTTCCTGCCACGTTCTATGTCAAATCACCAAGAAATCCTCTTGCTCCTTCTAAGTATACCCTGATCTAAACCATTTTCATTTCTCACCTATTATCACAACAGATTCCTAACAGGTCTCCTACTTTTGCCCTTACACCTCCCACCCCACTCCAGTGTATTCTCCACATAACAACCACAAAGCTCCCTCTGAAATATAAATCAAAAACTTGTTGCCCTCAACAATAGTAAATTAATTTGGACCAACACCAATACCAAAAACAATGTTGGGTTAAAAACAAGAAAACCTTTAAATGCTAGAAAGCTATAAGATAATAAAGAGTCACAAAATAATTTTCTTTTCAAAACTGAAAGGAAAACCAGAACTCTAAGAGGTAAGTAGAGAACTGTGGGATCTCCTACTACAAAGTCATTTGACAATTCAGGCAATTCTAAACTTTGGTTTCAATGACCTCACAATGAGAGGGGGCAGAATTAAAAGTTCAAAGTTCATCCAAGGTACAGGGTCTAATAGAAGGCCCTCTTCACATTAAGTGGGAACCTCAATAGGCTATATATTCAGGGTATAAACCAGAAGGATGAACTAAAAGCAAGCAGCCCTCACATGAACTTGCAGTTAGAATTCACAACTGGATATTCCCAAAAGCCTCAGATGTGGATGTAATTTAGTATCTGGGCTCCTTACAGCAGCAAATTCAAAATTCTCTGCAGAAAAGCACCTTCATCCTAGGTCTCAAATTATTTCTACAAATACTTTTTTCAAACATAATGAGTAGCACATATAGAAATAAAGTATGATGTGTGGGAAACAGCAAAATACAATAAACACCATAAATAGACAAGCCAGACTTTAAATAATGTAATTATCAGACATGGACTATACAGTGTGGGGCAAAAGTAGGTTTAAAGTTGTGAGTATGCAAAAACAGTTTATTCTTGCATTATTATTTATTAATATTGTATTATTTACTTGTTTTACAACTATAAACCTACTTTTGTCCACCCCTGTATGTTTAAAGAAATAAAATGTAAAAAATAAATAAAAATAAAAATTAAAAAAAAGAAATAAAATGTAAGTTTGGGAAGATATGCAAGGAATAGGAAACCATAAATAGTGACATGGCAAATTTAAAAAACAACCAAACAGAACTTCTATAAATAAGTAAAGATATATATACATATTTTAAAAATAAAGTATTTACTGATGAATTATGATATCTGGACTGGCTTCAGAATAATCCAAGTTTAGGGCAGGGGAAAGAGAAAATGAGTCTATAAGGGTTTTTTTAGCCATCATCTAAAAATAGATAAAGATGAGTAACAGATATGTCACTATTCTATTCTACTTTTACATATGTTCAGAATTTTCCATGATAGAACACTTAAAATTAGTTAAGTCCCAAATCAACAAGATGCCATATACTCTGAGTATATACATACTCAAGCAATGTCAATTGCATGGCCCCTCTTACCTCATCATCTCCTACAACCTTTTCCTCTGATTCTGCTCTAGGCACAAAGGAACACACAAGCACATTTCTGCCTCAGGGCCTTTTCAACTATTATTCCCTCTGCCTAGAATACTCTACTTCCAGATATTCAGAGACCTCCTTAGTTCTCTAGTTTAGTTTCATGTCGCTCTAAAATCACACTTTTTCTCACACACACAGTTACTCTAGCCTCTTCATAGCATTTAATATCACTTATTTGTTTACTATCTCCAACTAGAAATGTAAGCTTCTTGGAGAAAGAAACTGGCTCTGGTAAGTATCCAATTAATATATGTTGAATGAATAAACAATGAAACTAACGAAAGAGTATCTGAAGATAACCAAATATTCTAGAATCTATGTATTGCCAAAGTTTATGTAATTTACTTTGTATCTGTTTCTGATTTGTGCTTCATCTCCATGATTTCTACCATGAAGAGATCAATAGGATAACCCGGTCTTGTAATAGCCAACACAGAATCCACCACGGCCTGAAAGAGAAATGAATGAGAACAGTAAGTTATTTGGACTGCTAGAGAACACCACTGGCCCAGGTAATCTATCATCAGACTAAGCAGGCGAAGAGCTTCAGGCTCCAAAACACGGGGCAAGGCCAAAAAGGGCCGCTTGGCAATAGACATTAATAATTACAGCCTACAGGGATCTCAGAGATCATCAAGTCCAAACCCTTTATTTTACAGATAAGGAAACTAAGACAAGACTTTAAGAAGTTATGCTCTTGCCCAGCTGGCATGGCTCAGTGGTTAAGCATCAACCCAAGAATCAAGAGGTTCGGTTCCTGGTCAAGGCACATGCCCCAGTTGCAGCCTCAATCCCCAATATGGGGCATGCAGGAGGCAGCCGATCTTGATGTTCCTCTCTCATCAATGTTTCTTTCTCTCTATCCCTCTCCCTTCCTCTCTCTCTAAAATCAATAAAAACATATTTTTAAAAAATAAGTTATGATCTTAAAGATCTTAAAACAAGTAGTAGCCAGCCAGGACTAGAATTCAGGTCTCCGGAACTGCCAAGCATCTACTGTGCCAACACTGCTCAAACTTTTCCACCAAAGGACACCTTAATAAAAAAGAAGGGAATCTAACATAAGGGTAGAGCTCAAATTTGCTAGCTATTAACAATAGGAAATTTTTAAGTCTTGTGTTTTATCATGAACACTTTCCATGTATTGACATTATACATACATGTTTGTTTTAATGTGAAATAATACTTTTCCCCAAAAATCATAAAGTAAAATTGACACTTCAAAAAGATGTGTTTCATTTATTCTGTTAAATATCGCCAGGTATATGCAATTTGAGAAACATAGCCCAATACACCCCATTGTTTAGCTCAGAGAGTAACATAAAATGACCACAGAAATAAAGTGCTACAGTATAACCATCCTAAAATGTAAATAACGCAAAAAACAAAACAAAACAATTTCTTAGAAAGATTACTTGATGTAGCATAATATTTGGTTTTGGAGCCTAATAGGATATGACAAAAAAAATATTGGATAGTGAGAGTATCAGTGTTTGTATAACTCCAAAAGGAAATGGGGGGCCCTAACCAGAGAGCATGAAGATTCTGAGCAACTTGCTATATGTATTCCAACAGCAAAAAATACAGCAGAGTCTTTATTTAGACTCTGCTCAGTAAGAAATTGTCTGATTGTAGTCTGATATCCCAAATAGGTTTTCCTGTTGGTAAGGAGAATTTACCAGAAATAACAACTGTTCCAGTCCATTTGGGATTTATATTCCTCAAAGTAACTTAGTATGACAGCATTCTGACTTATATGTTAATGTCTTGTGAATTTGGTTATGAAATCATCATTCCTAATACATTAATATATTCAAATTTCAAAAACTGCAAAGCTAAGGAGCAATGATATAACCAAACTATAGCCCCTTGATAAAAGGCTTCCCAAAATACCTAATCTTGTCCTTATATTACATACATTCTACCTTTAGAAGTGATCAAAACAAATTATGCAGTTCCCAGAAGTATTAACAAATCAATCGTGCTTCATTAAAGTTGCAACCTTAACTACAAAGCACACTGCCAAAACAGCCTCTCCAGGTATAACCTCATGTTGTTAATATGGACCTCTAGGTATGAGACCAGTACTTCACTCCACTGGCTTCCACAGGGGATGAGCCAGAGGCAGCCAAGGACCCCCCAACTTACAAATTAACTTAAAAGAAGGCTTAATGTGATACTGTTGAAAAAAATTATACATACTGTTCTGACCAGTCAAATCTAGTAAGCAAGTCTATAATGTTTATCTTCCATAATTTAACATTCAAAAAACCACATGCAATAGTTGAATATCTTATAGGAAAAAGAAAAATATCACCATGTGTCAGGCTATACTCTTTCTGAACGTAAAAATTAATCACATACCTCTATTAACACTTCAGCCAGTTCAGCATGAACTTTAGTTTGTAGGGATGTTCTAGCCACCTCTAAGAGGATATCTCTTTTCATCTCTTTTTTAATTTTAATTTCTTCCAAAACATCAAGTGCTTTCTTCTTTGCAGCTTCAAACCCTTCAGCTATTATTCTAGGGTGCAAGCCCTATTAAAACAACATAAAACTATAAATTATAAAGTAACTCATCCAAAGTAAAAGTAACCATCCTTTCCTATTAATAGGTATGTCTGCAAAAAGTAATAGTACATCAATGCCACTAAATATAAGTGTATGGATATAATTTATAAAAGTAGTTTTTCAGCGCTTCACATTTAAAACAATCTCAAACTTACAGAAAAATTCTAAGTCTAGTACAAAAAAACTACAAAAGTCCTTTTTATTTCTGAAAATTATGACACATTGATATCATATGGTCTTAATATATCATAATGGGCACAAAAGAAGTCCTTTTAATGCAGAGAAAAAGAATCCGCACTGGCTTAGAGAGAAGTGGCAGACAGACACCACCCTCATTTAATGTTCAAAATTAACTCCACAGTCATGGTACAAATAGACATGTGCCTCATGATATGATGCATCGAGAACACTACAGCACTTCTATGGCATTCCTGCCAAAAGTTTATAACCTGAGTCTAATCTGAGGAAACACTCAAATCCAAATTGAGGGACTTTCTACAAAATAAATGGCCTGTACTCTAAAAATAATACTATCGTGAAGCACAAATGATGGCTCAGGAACTATTCCAGCTTAAAGGAAACTGAAGAGACATGACAGCTGAATGTAATGCAATAACCTAGATTTTCTTGTGCTATAAAGGACATTATTGGGATAAGTGATGAAATTTAAATAAAATCTGTATCAATTTGTCAGTGTTAATATTAATTTCCTGGTTTTGATCACTATACTGGATTATATAAGAGAATTCCCTTGTTTTAAGAAATATTTAGATGGTCATATCTGCAACTTATTCTTATAGCATTCAAAAAAAATGTACCTTATTACATATATAAAGACACATATATACATTTATTTTTTTTATCTGAGAAAGATAAGTATCATTCTTTGAAATATTCTTGCAACTTTTCTAGAGCTGACATTATATCAAAATACTTTTTAAAAACAGTGTGTTTTTTTTTAAAGTAATACACAAACTTACTGAAGCTGGGACTGGATCTAATTTATCCCCTTCCTCCATTCCTTTACATCAGTCCTATAACAATTTCTAAAAGTTGCCATCTATTGAGCATTTGAGCCAGACACTATTCTAAAGAGGTTTACATATATTATTTAATTTAGTCCTCTGGACGCTATGAATTGGGAGTTGTTATTATTCCTGTTTCACAGATGAGAAAATTGAGGCTTAAAGAAATAATGTAATTTGCCTTAGCAGGCCTGACTCCAGAAGATGTTAATAATGATTTTCAAAACATTTTTCCTGCCAAAACCGGTTTGGCTCAGTGGATAGAGCGTCGGGCGGCGGACTGAGGGGTCCCGGGTTCGATTCCGGTCAAGGGCATGTACCTGGGTTGCGGGCACATCTCCAGTGGGAGATGTGCAGGAGGCAGCTGATCGATGTTTCTCTCTCATCGATGTTTCTAACTCTCTATCTCTCTCCCTTCCTCTCTGTAAAAAATCAATAAAATATATTAAAAAAAAAAAAAAACATTTTCCCTGTCTAGGACGGACTTCACAATTCCTCACCCAGACTACTCTAAAAACCTCCAGTCTTTTGATTCCCTTAAAACTGTCCCCCAAATATTTAAAATGCAAATCTGACTATATCACTCATTAGTACGTTAATATGAATAGTATTCTTCTTGCTTAGTATACCATTGCTATCTATGATCCGGCTCCCACCTACTTCTCCAGCCGATTCACTACTGTCCACATCACTTTAAACTCCACCAGAACTAAACTTCTTATAGCTCTACACCCATATTGTGTTGCTTCTCTTCTCTTGTGCCTTCCTCATGTTTTCCTTCTGCCTGGAATGCCACTCCCCTAACTCCCGACTCTTTCATCTGGCTCACTCTTTCTCATCCTAAAGATTTAGCCCAGGCCTTGTTTTCTCCAGAGAGTGCTACCCGACTACCCCCAGCTAGTTTAGGACATTCCTCCCTGTGCTGCCACACAGTTTCATAACTATGTTAACGTCTGTCACATCTCCCCCTTTCCGAACTTCATTTTCTCTAACCCAACCTTCATTTTGTTTAGGTATCCCTCATCCTCCAGTGCTTCAGGGGAAGCTGACCCTATCCCTAGTTCAAGGGTTGGGCCCTGCTTAGATTAAGTCAATTCCCTAAAAACTGTTATTGGTTGGGATGACATAAAACCAAAGTTGGCCCAATCACTTAAAGCAGTGGTTCTCAACCTTCTGGCCCTTTAAATACAGTTCCTCATGCTGTGACCCAACCATAAAATTATTTTCGTTGCTACTTCATAACTGTAATGTAGCTACTGTTATGAATCGTAATGTAAATATCTGATATGCAGGATGGTCTTAGGCAACCCCTGTGAAAGGGTTGTTTGACCGCCAAAGAGGTCGCAACCCACAGGTTGAGAACCACTGACTTAAAGGAAGGACTTTTATTCCATAGTTGGGTGAATGGTATTCTCTGCTCTGTCCTGCTGAGTGTTACTAAGGGAAGGAGGTAGGCTTGATTTCCTCTGACAGTCTTACAGTCAGGATGAAAATAAGCCTCATGATAAAACAACATTATAAGCAGAAGGGCTAAGAGAAAGAAAGAACCTACTTGATAACTGACTGAATTTTTTAATCAACTGGCCCGAGAAGCCTGCCTTATCTCTCTGTGTTCCGTTATAGGAGATCATTTCTTTGTTTAAGTGACTTTTAGTCCAGTTTCTACTGCTAACAGCCAAAAGCATTATGAAATAAGTTGCAGGTACTGAATTAATAGACAATTCCCAATACTAAATGAAACACACAAAAAAGTAATAATTTTAGCACTTTGACCAGATTATGCTTTGCTGAAACTGTCCTTGAAAGAGAGGAAAATTCAAATACTTAGAGAAGACAGGTAACTAATACCAAGTAAAGAATACAGATTGAATAAAGGCACAGAGGTAGAAATGTCTGTAATGATTTCAGAGGCTAGTGAATGGAGGAGTCTGACTAGAGTAGACAGTTTATAAAGGGAAAGAAAACTGGAAAAGTAGGTAAATTCACAATGTGGAAGCCTTCAAAATTTTTCTCGAAAAGTAAAGCCTCTCCAATAAATAGTGTTGGAAAAACTGGAAAGCCACATGCAAAAGAATAAAATGAGACTGCTATTTGACACCATACCCAAAAATTAACCCAGCATGGATTAAACACTTAAATATAAGATCTGAAACATTAAAAACATAGAAGAAAACATAAGTACCTAAATTTACAGACTTTGGTCTCAAACTGGCTGTTATGAACCTGACCCAAAAGCAAAGGAAGTAAAAGCAAAAATAAATAAATGGAACTACATCAAACTAAAAAGCTTCTGCACAGGAAAAGAAGCGATTAACAAACCAACCAACCAAAAAAGCAACCAACCAAATGGGAGCGGTATTCGCAAACAATACTTCAATAAAGGGCTAATACCCAAAATATATAAGAAACTCATGCAACTCAACAACAAAACAATCCTATTAAAAATGGGCAGAGGACCTGCACAGACACTTTTTCCAATAAGACATACAAATGGCCAACAGATATATGAAAATATACTCAACTTCGCTAGCTATAAGGGAAATACAAATCAAAATCACAATGAGAAACTACCTATTAGAATGGCTATATTCAAGAAGACACAAAATAACAAATGCTGGAGAAGATGCAGAGAAAGGGGAATCCTCATTCATTGCTGGTGAGAATGTAAACTGCTATGGCCACTATGGAAAGCAATATGGAGGCTCCTCAAAAAAAAAGGGGGGGAATAGATCTATCATATGACCCAGCAATCCCTCTACTGGGTATCGACCAAAAAAATTTGAAAACATTTATTGATAAAGATATATCCATCCCTATGTTCATTGCAGCATTATTCACAGTAGCCACGACATGAAAATGACTTAAGTGTCCTTCAATAGATAACTGGATAAAGATGATGTGGTACATATATATAATGGGATACTACTAAGCCATAAGAAAGGATAAAACACTGCCATTTGCAACAACATGGATGGATCTTGAGAGTATCGTGATAAATAAGTCAGACAGAAAAGGAGAAGAACCATATGATTTCACTCCTATGTATGATATAAAACAGGAGTCAACAAACAAAACAAAACAAACTCAGAGACACAGACAACAGTATAGTGGTTACCAGAGGAGAAAGGGTGGGTAGAGGATGAAGAGGGTAAAGGGGTGCCAAATACATGGTCACCGAAGGAGACTAGACTTTGGGTGGTGAGTACACAATGCAATACACAGGTGATGTATTATAAAATTGTACACTTGAAACATGTAATATATTAACCAATGTCACCTCAATAAATTTAATTTTAAAAATAGTAAGTTTTCTCCAGGTTTTTTTTAAACCACAATTTGGTTTCAACTTTATCAGTGATGTGTTTTTTTCTTAGGCATTAGTCATCGGTACATGGCTAATTTTGTGCCTTTTAAAATCTCTTAAATTTTCCATTCTAAAAAGAGGTATATAATTCCAATAAAAGGCACTGGGTTTTTTTGGGGGGGAGGGGGGGAGTTCATTATTCTTTTCATTTATAATTGTCCAAAAATATCTTCATAAACATTAACCTTTGCCCTCTAAAATTTGCCCAGCTATTGTGGCTTACTGGTTGAGCATCAACCCATGAATCAGGAGTTCATGGTTTGATTCTGGTCAGGGCACATGCCGGGGTTGTGGGCTCGATTCCCCACTAGGGGGCGTCCAGGAGGCAGCCAACAATGATTCTCATCATTTGATGTTTCCATCCCTCTCTCTGAAATCAATTTTAAAAATTAAATAAAATTAAACCAGTTTACTAGTGTAAAAACAAACCCAAGTTTCCATTCAAAATATAGCACTACATGATTGTGAATTCTACGAAATTATAATACCTCAGAAATGTAACGATCAGCTTGTTTTAGTAACTCCCCAATAATTAGAACATTCGAAGTAGTACCATCTCCTGTAATGTCATCCTGGGCTGTTGCTACTTTCGCTATCAAGGAAGCTGTTGGGTGTTGAATTTGCTGGAAAAAGCAAGCAACAGATTTAAAAAAGAGAGAGAATAAAGAAATAAAGAAATAGTCTACCAAAAATAAGATAACCTAAGGGTCAATAGTAAAATCAAGAAATGAGCCCTAGCCCTGACCGGTTTGGCTCAGTGGATAGAGCGTTGGCCTGCGGACTAAAGGGTCCCGGGTTCGATTCCAGTCAAGGGCATGAACCTTGGTTGTGGGCACATCCCCAGTGGCTGGGTGTGCAGGGGCAGCTGATCGATGTTTCTCTCTCATCGATGTTTCTAACTCTCTATCCCTCTCCCTTCCTCTCTGTAAAAACTCAATAAAATATATTTTAAAAAAAAAAAAAAAGAAAAAGAAAAAGAAATGAGCCCTAGCTGGTTTGGCTCAGTAGAGAGAATGTTGGCCTGCGGACTGAAAGGTCCCAGGTTCAATTCCGGTCAAGGGCATGTACCTTGGTTGCAGGCACTTCCCCAGTAGGAGGCGTGCAGGAGGCAGCTGATCGATGCTTCTCACTCTCTATCCCTCTCCCTTTCTCTCTGTGAAAAATCAATAAAATATATTTTTTAAAAAAAGAAAGAAATGAAATAAGGGTGAAGGCCCGGAGAGGGGAAGGGAGTAGGAAGGGGGGCAGTGGTCAATGGCAGAAGAAAGGGAGACATCTGTAATACTTTAAACAATAAAGATTTTTTAAAGAAATGAAATAAGCATCATTCTACAAGTTCATAAGTTTTGTATTATCAATTATTAATAAATGTCAAGACCGAGAGTTAAAAGTTGAGAACTAATGAGATTTGAACATTTTATAAGTCTTTGCTTCAGAATGCAATGACATTTCCAAAATTAGATTAAATCCTTAAATCTCAAAGATGAATATATTTACTAAAATTGCAAAGGACTTTTCTCTTTTCCATGATTACAAAGAACATAATGTGATGCCTTTAAAAGATTCAACTAATTTGGAAGCATCACTAAGCTATTACTAAAACTATACTAAGATTTGAAAACAGCCACACAAAAAAACATTTTTTATTGAGGTTTAATCCAACAAGTATACCTCATGATTGCAATATTTAGCTGAAAGCCTTGGTTTAAAGATATACAAACTGTATTATGCTCTCAGTTAAGGCTTATTAAGGTTTATTAAAGTCAGCAGCACCAGCTCACCATCTCATGAAGCAGCACATTGCCATCTTTGGTGAGTTTGATATCACCTGCACCAGAAACAAGCCTGTTCAGAAAACAGTGATGTTATTAACTTCGTACGGCCAGAGTCAAGCAAGACATAGCGCTTGCCACTCCACTCTCACTAATATAGGGAACTGGGCTTGGAAAACTTCCATCATCCGGAGAGATACCACAGTAAGCACCCCATTTGCAGCCCACAGAATCACTTTTCCCCAGATGGACTGCTATGGCGATTTCACTCCAAATGGACAATTTACAAGTTTAAGGATTAAGTGCAGTTGGTGAGTTATGACAGTGGTTTGGTCCAGAAGAGTACTTGGAAGTCTACAAGCCACACATTTGTGAATTTCCTGCAGGTTTATTTGGTGAAATGTTACCATTTATTCACTCAGTGTAGTTTCTTCCCTCATCCCTCACATTTATTAGAGCATCAAATTCTGTCATTCTACAACCTAAAAGCCTCTTCCAACTACTCCCTCCTCTCCATTTCCAGTCATCATCATCTGCAGTGTGGACTATTTAGTACCCACATACATCTGAATTTGAATCTACCCTCCATTTATCTTTCTATAAAGCAGGATGACTCAGTCAGCTCACTGATCAAAAATCCTTCAGCCCAGCTGGTGTGGCTCAGTGGTTGAGCATGGACCTATGCACCAGTAGGTCATTGGTTCGAATCCCAGTCAGGACACATGCCCAGGTTGTGGGCTCGATCCCCAGTGGGGCGTGCAGGAGACAGCCAATCAATGATTCTCTCTTATCACTGATGTTTCTATCTCTTTCCCTCCCTTCTTCTCTGAAATCAGTATATATATATATACACATATACACACATATATATATTTTAAATCCTTCAATGATTTTCATGTTCTCCATCATTTTCAAGGTAAAATCCTTACTACTCAGCAATGACATAGTTGACCCTTTCCCATCTGGTTGTATCTATTTAAAATGCTTCATCTACATAATGAAATCTTGTGGGCAAATCTTATGGTTCCCTTAATACATCACGTTTGTTTTTGTTTCTCTTGGATTTATGCCAACTGATTTTCTTGTTCCTGAAGTTGCTCTATCTAAAAGACCTTTGTTCACTTCTCCAGCTGGTGAATTCTAACTCATCTTTCAAGACTCTGATAAAAAATAAAAAAAAAATCCGTTATTTGAATCTTTTCCTTCCCCATTATCCCATCAATAATCAGTCCCTTTCCTTGGTGTTATATATTATATGATTAAAAATACAATGTCTGGCACATATTTTTTAACGTATATATAATATTATATAGAATATACATCACATTCGTTCCTAACAAGTCAGTCCCCTTAAAAACTTAAACTTTATCTTGGTCATCTCTGTGTTCTCAGCATCCCATAATAAGCACCCTCTTTTACTGTTAATGTATTTTGCTCATTCCTGAGGCTGTATCTCTCCTTACATCTTTTTGCCCTCACTCGTCTTTCCTTCACTCTGTCCTAAACGGTGCTAAATACATGCTTAATGGATGAACAGATATGAAGAACCCTAGGCACAGAGCATCCGAGTAACTTGCCAAAGGACTCGCAGATGGAAGGGAAACTGGGATTTGAACCCACAGCTGTCAGGCTCCAAAGCCCGTGCCCTCCCCACACCTGCCGACCATCACCAAAACGAGGGGCCCACAGGCGCACAGCCTGAAGGAGCAGGGGCGTCAGATGGCTTAGGTTTCATAAGAAAAACTGAACTTTCAAACTGCATATGAACCTTAACGGAAAGTTGGTAGGGCGGGAGGGGCGCGACAGGGAGTCACAGCTTCCCTCGTGGGGCCCTTTGCTCGGGGAGGCTTTTCCTCTCCTCCCGCACGGGGCTAGAGACGACCGCAGGGCAGGAATGAGAAGGAGGGAAGCCAGGCCCACAAGTGTGTCCACAGGGCGCCGATCGCTTCGCGGAACGTCGGCCGACAGCGCGCCCGGACACCCGACACACCCCCGGCGCCCTAACCGCCGCTCTAACCGCCGCTCCGACCGCCGCCTCACATTTTCATGGTGCCCTTCGGACCCAAGTTGGTCCGCAGCACATCCTGCAGCCCTCGGGCAGCGCATATATTGACCGCCAAGGCCGCGTGGGCCCGCGCCACCTCAGCCTTGGCGTTTAAGGTCTTGATGGCAGCCATAGGAGGACGGCGGAAGGACCACCTGACCGCCCCAAACAGCCGGAGCCGCGATTCTGAGGTAAAACCCAGCGCCTCGGTCCACGCTCAGGAGCTCCAGCCAATCCTCGCCCGGGACGGAAGTGACGTCATCACGCATCGCCGAGGCGGAAGGCAGGCTCGCCGTGGGTCAGGTCGCAAAGATGGCGTCCCCCGCTTCGGCTCGGCCTTCGGCCGGAAAGCGAGTGGTGAGTCAGGATGAACTGCGGCGGTTGATGAAGGAGAAACAGCGTCAGAGCACCAACAGGAAACGCATAGAGTCTCCATTTGCGAAGTACAACCGTCTGGGGCAGCTGAGTTGTGCCCTGTGTAACGCCCCGGTTAAGAGCGAGCTCCTGTGGCAGACGCACGTCCTGGGGAAGCAGCACCGGGAGAGAGTGGCCGAGCTGAAAGGCGCCAAGGAGGCCACGCAGGGGCCGGCCGCCGGCGCCGTGCCTCAGTCCGCCAAGAGGAAGGCGCCGGACTCCGACGGCCAGGACGCCAAAAGGCCGAAGGCCCCCCAGGTGCCTCCGGCGCAGCCCTCCACGTCCGCTGTGCACACCCACGTTGACAAAGCAGGAAAGGAGTCCACTAGAGCGACCCCCGGTAAGGCTTCGGCACTCGGTTTACTCCCTGATTATGAAGATGAGGAAGAGGAGGAGGAGGAAGAGAAGGAGAAGGGAGGAGAAAGGCCAGCGGGGGACGCCAGCAAGCAGCCGCCCGACACACAGGGCAGGGAACACCCACTTTCCTCCTCGCGGGAGGCGGCAAGCAGCGGGCTGCCGAGAGACTTCTCGACTGCAAATCCTCCCAAGGCCCCTGTAATTCCGCACTCGGGGTCCATTGAGAAAGCAGAAATACAGGAGAAAATCGTGGAAAGGAGAGAAAACACTGCGGAAGCATTGCCGGAAGGCTTTTTTGACGACCCTGAGATAGATGCGAGGGTGCGAAAGGTTGACGCCCCGAAGGATCAGATGGACAAAGAGTGGGACGAATTTCAAAAGGCCATGAGACAGGTCAACACTATCTCCGAAGCCATCGTTGCTGAAGAGGATGAGGAGGGGCGGTTGGACCGGCAGATTGGGGAGATCGATGAGCAGATAGAGTGTTACCGTCGGGTGGAAAAGCTGCGGAATCGCCAGGATGAAATAAAACATCAGCTTAAAGAGGTCCTGACGATGAGAGAGCTGCAGAAAAAGGAAGAGGAGAATGTTGACAGCGACGATGAGGGAGAACTGCAGGATTTGTTGTCTCAGGATTGGAGGGTGAAGGGGGCTTTGTTATAGGATTTCAAGGACCCAGTATTTCTAATACCCATAAAAAAGTGCTGTCTCTCCATATACTGATTACTCCATTCCTGGAGGTTTGATAACCTGACGAGGCTGTTGCAGTACAGTATGAGCCTGTGAAAATAGCACTGTGGAAAATTGGTGTAAAATATTTTTGAGGTAAAGTTTTGAAATTTTTTCAGTGTTATATGTTAAAATGCCAAGTTTTTCACATATATACGGATTTAAATGTATACTTTGGGGTTGGAAAATCTGTCAGCTGTAAATATTGTACATAGTTAAATATATATTTACTTAATTCTGTTTTTGAAATTTACAAATTAATAGGAGGACCAAGACAAGCTTTTTGATGAATACCAAGTGTATTGGGACCCCCCCAGGTCAAACTCAAGCGGGTGGGAGAGCTTTGCGTTGTTTTTAAGAACACTACTCATAGATTCGTAAGTCATTCACAGCTAATCAATTCTCTGTATTCTGTTTCAAACACGTGCTGTAGGAGAACATGGTGAAAAATATATGCCAAACATGACCAGCCTCCTTAACCCAAAGGAGAAATCCATTGATTTCTCTCGAGTAAACCAGTGATTCTTCCATGTAGGTGCACATGAAGATGACTTAAGCAGCTTTTTTTTTTTTTTCCCTAATGTTTTTTATTTCAGAGAGGAAAGGAGAGAGAAACATCAATGATGATAAACATTGATTGGCTGACTCCTGCACGCTCCACCCCCCACTGGTGATAGAGCCTGCAACCCAGGCATGTGCCCTTGACTGGAATTGAACCCCGTCAAAAATGAGTAGTAATAATAATAATAACCAAGGTTTATATAGTTCTTACAATATAAGTGAGACAGGATTCTAAATGCTTTACATAAACTCAGCCTAATTTCCTTAAAGACTAGGTATTATGGAGGAAAGGAACAGAGATAAGGTTTTAAAAAGCTTTGAATGCTATATGAAAGAATTCTTCCTGTAGGCAATGTGGGAGAAGTGGAAGTTTTTGAGCAAAAAATTATATCTGCTAAAAACGTATGGAAGATGACTCAAGTTGCAGTATACACTATAATATCGTATATAATAGGGAATATATGTTCTGTGTAGAATGGAATGAGGATAGATAGGGGGAAAGGAAGCTGGTAAACTACTTCTAAACTAGATGTTTAAAGTATAGTAGACTTTAAGTGTGGATTGAGAGAAAAGGAATAGATGTGAAAGAATTTCACAGGAAAAGCTAACATTTCAGTGACTAGAAATGGGGGGGGAAAAAAACCCTAGGAGAGATAAAGATAGAATTGAAGGGTTTGGCGGAGTTTTTTAGTGTATATGCCTTAAAGAAGTTATCTGACACTTACTGAGAATATTCATTATCTTACTGCTTTTGGTAGAAAGTCTTTGCTTTCTTGAGCTGTCAGCTGATTGGTGATAGCAACTTCAGTTTGATAACATAGAATGGGCATGCCTGCCTCAACTGTATGAAAGAAACCACTTAGAGTTTTCTATAATTCATTGTTTATTATTTCAAAAGATGAGAAGGTACAAAGATGGACATGAATGGTTGGTCCAGTTCTATGTTGGCTTAAGAGGCAAGGCTAATGATGTAGAGCACTGTCCATTTAAAAATACAATGCAAGGCACATATATTTTTTTAACTTTTCTAGTAATTGCATGAAAAAAAGAAATGCGAAATTATTTTCAATAAATTTAATCCAAGTATATCCAAAAAACTAATGTTTCAACATGTAATCAATATTTAAATACTAGTGAAATATTTTACAATTTGGGGGTTCTACATTTATGAAATTTGGATGTATCTAACACATCTGTTTAGACTGGCCACATTTCAAGTACACACTAGCCCTATGTGACTAATGGCTACCATAAAGGACAGTGGAAATTTAAAGAGAAAGGTATACAGGTGGAGCACTGGCCAGTGTCCTCAGTGGTTAGAGTATGGGCCCATGTACAGAAGGGTTTCAGTTCAATTCCCAGTCAAGGGCATGTACCTGGGTTACAGGTTTGATCCCTGGCCCCAGTTGGGAGCACATGCAGGAAGCAACCAATCGATGTGTGTCTCTCACATCAGTGTTTCTCTTTCTCTTCCCCCTCCCACTCTCTCTAAAAATTAATAGAAAGATATCCTCGAGTGAGGGTTAACAAAAAAACAAAAACTGGTATTTAGGTGGGAAAATTAAATATGCTCAGAGGTAGTTGGCAGAACAATTTAACTACAGTAGTGTTCATTCCTGACAATGGGAGTTATTGAAAAGGTAGATTATAAACCATTGTAGAGGCCCTCAACTGCCATGCTGTAAAGAGTTGGAACTTTCTCTAAGTTAACAATTGAGTGCTCTTTTTTAAACAATCGCTTATATATATAAACTATATATATATATAAACTATATATATATATAAACTATATATATACCCCCCCTCCCCCCGGGAGGGAGAGAAACATCAATGATGAGAATCATTGATCGGCTGCCTTGGGCACGCTCCCTACTAGGGATTGAGTCCACAATCACGGGCATGTGCCCTTGACTGGAATCGAACCCAGGACCCTTTAGTTTGCTGGCTGACATTCTATCCACTGAGCCAAACCAGCTAGGGCAACAATTGAGTATTCTTGAGGTTGTTGAGTTCTCGATTATAACACAGTTAAAGAAGAGTTTAAGTACTTCCAGGTATCTAACTACACACATAAACCCCATTGAATTTTTAGGAAGTCCAAAAAAGCTCTCAAAATCTGCTCCCAGTGCATGAGTGATGGGGTCTTGACCAAAATCAAGTGAATCCTTGTTAGATCTGAGAGCCCTATAAACAGCTACACACATTGGAGAGCTCCTTTACACCTTTTTGAACTGGGTCAAATGGGTTTTGGCATTAGACTGAATACCACCAATGTTCCCAAATTGTGAGAATTAGTCCCAAGATTTCTTCCAGTCTCTTGTTCTCTTTTTAGAGAACCCCATAATTTAGCCAACAATACTTTAGAATTATTATAAATGCTACAAAGGTAATCCTCTCACCCACTTAACAGTTTAATACAGTTCCCCTACTTGGAGAGGAAAAATGCTGATTTCCTAACTAGCCTTCAAATGTACATTTTCCCAGTGCCTTACAATCTACAAAATGCTTTCATTTAATGATGGAAGTAATGACTACCTTTTACATGCCAGGGAACAAAATAAGAGGCTGTGGAATTAAAATTGCATGAAAAAGAATATAATTTAGACCTAAAACCTTTAATAGTAACAATTCCTAGATTAGTATGGAGTAACAGGAAGAACAAGAAAATTGGCAAGAGGAAATAAGACTCAAGTTCAGGTTCCCATTCTAGCTTTTAATGGCTGGTGATCTTGGGAAAGTCACCTCTCTGAACCTTAGTTTGCTTCACTGTAAAATGATGATACCTCACAGGGTGTGGTGAGAATCAAATGACGTGAAAGAGTGGTAAAAAGACCAACCTGACTCTTGAAAGTCAGAACAAGAAAGAGGTTTAAACAATTAAATATATTTTGATTGCTTTCAGAGAGGAAGGGAAGGAAGAGAGGGGGATAGAGAGATAGAAACTTCAATGATGAGAGAGAATCTGATCAGCCACCTCCTGCATGCCCCCTAACCTGGAATCAAAGCGCTACCTCCTGGTTCATAGGTCAAGACAACCACCGAGCCATGCTGGCCAGGAGTTAGAGCAGATGGTTTTGTTGAGATTTAACTCTAAATCCTTAATTTTGCCATGAGTCAAGTGGCATCTCAACTTTTAAAGATTTTTTAAGTTGCCTGTCTAAAGACAGAGATGGCCTAAGTACTGTTACTTTTGCTTACAAGGTTTGTCCAGGAAAGTGACAGCTTTCTTAGTGTAATTATGAATAGTGTCCCCTTTCACTCTCAATAGTATTCCTTTTTGGAGAGGAGAAAGCGAGAAAGAGAGAGACTCACCTAAAAGTTAGATATCAGAGAGAGAAAAAAAAAAAAAACATTGGAAAGCCTTAATGGATGTAGTATGTTTCCTGTTTATGATGCACCAATGGGCTAGATCAGGGGTCCTCAAACTACGGCCCGCGGGCCACATGCAAATACAAATACTGTATTTGTTCCCGTTTTGTTTTTTTACTTCAAAATAAGATATGTGCAGTGTGCATAGGAATTTGTTCATAGTCTTTTTTTAAACTATAGTCCAGCCCTCCAACGGTCTGAGGGACAGTGAACTGGCCCCCTGTTTAAAAAGTTTGAGGACCCCTGGGCTAGATACTTGGCTGGATGTTGTATGGGGGGATTTGAGTAAATATATGGGTAGGAATGGTGGCTAGAAAGATGACCTTAGATTTCTTTTAATACTAAGATCTAGAAGCCTATATGATACCAGGAATTTAGAAACTTTAAATTTGAATAGGGAGAAAGAAAAATCCCAAAGCTACATCCTATTTTCGATCTACCTTTCCTCCCTCAATGATCTCATCCATACCCATGGGTTTAAATATCACCTATATATGGACGACTCACAATTTATAGCCCCAGCCTTGACCTTATTCCTGGGAGTCATCCTTCATTCCCTTTTCTTAGTCCCCAAATCTACAAGTATGTCCAGAATCTGTCCACTCCTTTCTGTCTCCACTGGTCCTAGCCACCAACATCTTTCATCAATTGTTGTCTATATTCCCCTCCCTAGCCACAGTCTGTTACCAACAAAGTAGAGTGATCTTTTTAAAATTTAGGTAAGTCAATCTGTCACTTAAAACCATATATTCTTCCATCACACTTGGGGGGTGGGGAGAGGGGGACGGGAACCCTGGCCCTTAAGCCTACTTGGCGCTCAGCAATCACTAATTCAAATGTCTACTACTAATGAACTAATGACCACACTCCAATTAAAGGGGGATAGGAGGGGAAAAGCAAGCATAACTGCTCTATGTTGAAACTAATTGCCATTCAGGAATAGTGGCCTGGATGATCAAGTTGGTGTTTTGGTGTGTGTTTTGTTTGTTTTCTTAACTTTCAAGAACAAATGCAAGTCAAGATTGTTTTTGTTTTTAGTGAAATCTCAAACATGAGGTGGGCTGAATGTGATCCATGGATTCCCACTTTGTACCTATCTTCTAACTTCATCTGCTACACTCCTCCCCTTTATTCTCACTAGCTAACTTTCTACTCAAACATGCCATTTCAGGACCTGTGCCTGTGGTTCCCTCTGCTTGGAACCTGATTTCAAATAGCATGGCAGTCTTCTCATCATTCACTTCTCAGCCCTAATGGCCCTTTCTCAGATGACATAAACGCCATCTTCCCACCTCCCATTACTCACATTATCCTATGAATTCATTAAACTTACGCTATCTTAAATTAGCTTATTCATGCATACATAAATTATGTTTCTCTCCACCAGAATGTAAACGCCACAGGGCAGGGAGCTCACATGTCTTGTTCACAACTTAAAATAACGCCAGGCACATAATAGAGCTCAATAAACATCTGTGGAATGAATAATACCCACATAGCAGAGAGTTGCTTGGAAAAGTGGTAAAAAGCCCAACCTGATTCTTGGAAGTCAGAACCAGAACAAAAGTCCATTGAACAGCTTAAAGGACTTAGAAATCTTTTCCTGGCACGTGAAGCCCTGACCTATTCTGAGGGAAGCAGCATAGAGCATACACAACAGGCCCTCACCTATAATGGGCCGCCTCTGCATCTAGCAGCTAATAAGAATTCCTCATGGCACCAAACAAGCAAAGGGGGATGTCCACATGTCAGCGGGAGCTAGTGGGCAGTTCTGACTGCCTAGAGGCCTCTTAGTGGAGAAGAGGAGGAATAAAGTGAGTCAGTGGCAGAGTGAGACCAGAGTCAGCAAGTACACATTGCCTCCCAGCTGCTCTCAGTCCTCAGTCCCCTTCTCTGCCATCACCATTTTGTTTGGCTCACTTTGCCTGTCACTTGGCAGAGCACTCAGCCACCCTTCAATGAAAGCACTGCCAGTCTGTAGGAGGAAGGGGTTCCATCTGGCGGCACATCCACTTTACTAACAGCATTTGGCAGGCTACAAGCGCACTGGGGAGCCAGCGGTCACCTTTAGGGGAGTTCACAGGACCACACTGGGTGGTTGATGATGGTGGCTATTGTTTTTGGGGTGTGTGTGTGTGTATGGTTTGTTGCTCTGCCAAGAGTGATTATAAGAGAATATCAACCAAGGTTGTCAGGTTATTAATAATAGTTACCACTTACTGGATTCCTACATATGTCTGGCAGTATGCTAGGGCTTGACATACACCCTCTCTGATCCTCACAACCACCTTGTATGTAATCTCTTCATTTTATAGATGAGGAAACATGCTCAGAAGTGAAGGAACTTGCTCAAGGCAACAATTCCAAAGTTCCTGCTATTACCCTCATCATTATTTAACATTACTTATATTTTCAAATCTCAACACCTCCAGAGTAGGTAATATAATCATCACCTCTGTTAGGTTGCTGAAGGAGGAGCGCACAAGGCCAAAAGTGGTAAAGAATTATAAATTGATTAGGTCATCTGAAGACCAGATGAGCTGAGCCCAAAAATGGTTCCAGCACCCAGGGATGAGGAGTCAGATTTTTAAAGGACTCGGGGCAGGCTTTTTCTGGACAGAGAATTCTCTGGGCTGGTCCAGATCCTGGGAAGCAGGTGGGAGTGAGGGGAGAGAGAGATAATGGTCTTAGGTCAAGTGGAATGTGGTCTAAGCGAAAGGGAATGCTGGTTGTGATGTAGTTTAAAGGTCAGCTCCCAGGGGAAGGGGTATTGATTCAATTATTTGATCAGAACTAACAGCCTCCATTTTAGACATCTTGTCAAAGGTCACTCAGCAAATTCATTGCTAAAGTAGGACAAAGATGTATCTTGATTCCCAGTCCAATAGTGTCTCTACTATTTAATAATAAAATGTGGAAAATGGGAGAGGATCCCCCAAAATAGTAAGAATTAAAATTAAGTTGATGCCAAGTTTAAGGGTGCTGTTCAGAGACTTTAGCTGAGTTGGAACTCTCTGCCATCTTCCCCTGTTTCACCAGCAATAAATTTTACTCCTAGTAGTCTCTGATGGGAGCAAGAATAATGACTTCATTTCCCAAACATTCCAACTGGGAAACAACAGTTACACCGTGCCCTGTGCTCCACCACTTTTTACATGCCTTTGGGTAAGTTACTTCACCCTTCATTTCCTCAAGTACAAAACAGGGAGAGTAATAGTTTCTACCTTCTGGGATTACTGAGAGGATTAAATAAGTTAAATGCATGTAAGTGCTTTTATTTTTTATTAATATTTTTTAAAATATATTTTTATTGATTTCAGAGAGGAAAGGAGAGAGATAGAAACATCAATGATGAGAGAGAATCATTGATTGGTTACTTCCTGCACACCCCCACTGGGGACTGAACCGGCAACCTGGGCATGTGCCCTTGACGAATCGAACCCCGGGACCCTTCAGTCTTCAAGCCAACACTCTATCCACTGAGCCAAACCAGCCAGGGCGCATGTAAGTGCTTTTAGTACAGACTCTCTAATAATACTAATTGAATACATGAATGAAGATCTGACCCTACCTTCAAGAAAACTACAATTCGGTGTGTGTCAACAGTATAAGAAATTGGGCACCCAATTATTTAATTATTATTAAGTAGGGCTGATCACGTCTGACTTCCCTCTCCCTAGCTATGTGGTGTCTACCTAGTCAGTTTATTGTCTGAATCTTAATTTGATCCCCTCCGGGCATTACGCTCTCTGGGTACTCCCTAACAGCCCTCCCACCTGTGTATCGCTGTGATACTGTGATCTAGAATAAAAAATATCTGTATTTTGGCTTTCCTCTGGTTTCTGTCACAGAGCTCCTAAAACCCTTGGAATTTCCTAAACAATTAGAGTGGTGAGAGTGATAAAGGTGTCATTTGTTATTCAAAACAAGCCCCTTTCAGCCACACTGGAGTTTATGTTAATGAGGTGACATTTGGAAAGCCCCTATGGGGTGGGTGCTGGTTGCCAGTGAAAACAACTGTATTATTAGAGGGTTAGAACTTTCAGCCCACCAGCACCACCTCCCTCTGGGGAGGGGAGGGCGCTAGAGATTGAGTCCAATCACCAATGGCCAATGATTTAAACAATCATGCCTGCATGCTGGAGCCTCCATAAAACCCCAAAAGCATGGGGTGTAAGAGCTTCTGGGTTGGTGAACATGCAGAGTTGCTCTGTGCCCCTTTCTTCATACCTTGCCATTTGCATCTCTGACATCTGGCTATTCCTGAGTTATAGCCTTTTAAAAAAATATGTATTTTTTATTGATTTCAGAGAGAAGAGAGAGACAGAAACATCAATGTTGAGAAAGAGTCACTGATTGGCTGCCTCTTGCTCGCCCCCTACTGGAGGTGGAGCCCACAACCTCTGGCATGGGCCCTGACCTGGAATTGAACCTTGACCTCCTGGTTCATAGATCAACGCTCAACCACTGAGCCACACCCACTAGGCATTATAGCCTTTTTTTTAACAAACCAGTGATCTAGTAAATATACTGTTTTCCTTGCCAAAACCGGTTTGGCTCAGTGGATAGAGCGTCAGCCTGCGGACTGAGAGGTCCCGGGTTCGATTCCGGTCAAGGGCATGTACCTTGGTTGCAGGCACATCCCCAGTGGGAGGTGTGCAGGAGGCGGCTGGTCGGTGTTTCTCTCTCATCGATGTTTCTAACTCTCTATCCCCCTTCCTTCCTCTCTGTAAAAAATCAATAAAAATATATTTTTTTAAAAAAAGTATACTATTTTCCTGGGTTCTGTGAGCTTCTCTAGCAAATTAAACCCGAGAAGGGGATGGGGGGAGCTCTGGCCTATAGCTGGTCAGTCAGGAGCACAAGCAACATCCTGGATTTGATTATCATCTGAAGTGGTGGGAATGGGTACCCTTGTGTGAGCCCTTAACCTATGAAGTCTGACATTAACTCCAGGTAGACAGTGTCAGAATTGAATTAAACTGTAGGACACTCAGCTTGTGTCACAGAATTGCTTGGTGTAGGAAACTCATGTCTGGTGTCAGAAGTTAAGTAGTATTCAGAGAGTGTTGTATGTAATGGAGATGGAAATGAGTTTCTTCCTTTACAATCACCGAGACCAAGGCTGATACTGAAGACAGGAGAAGGAGGCACACTGGGCTGAACAGCTGGAAGGCTTCAGTAGGAGGGCTTGGGTGGGAGCTCCGAGAAGGAGAGAAAAAGGGTAGGGGTTCTCCTGGTAAAGGAAATGGTGTGAGGAAACAGGAAGGAGTGTGCAACCTGATCTCCAACCTCTGCCACATCAGAGCTAGAAAACCAACTGTCACCAATGATACCTAGCAACCAGCCCGAGTCCAGTGGAAGAGACAGAACTCTAGTTTGCTTTCCAAATAGGCACATCTCTGTGTAAAAGACATTTGCCCTTTGAAATTGATTAACCTGCTTCCTAAAAAATGTAACCACCAGGACTTCACACCAGAAAACCCAACCTAGAAATTCAGGGGAGATGGTAGCAACTTTGCCTCCCTCACTCCATTTCTGTGACCTCAACCCTGCACTAGAAGCCCGTCCCTGTGCCATAGCAGCTATTCCCAAAGGCATACTGGACTTGACTCCTCTCTGCTCTGTCCTACCTCAGCCTGGCAGCCGCAGCACAAAGATATTCACAGGAGAGACCAAGAAACCGCTCTGGTTAAGAACTAGCCTCAATAGCCTTTATTAAAAAAGCCATGAGCCAAAACCGGTTTGGCTCAATGGATAGAGTGTCGGCCTGCGGAGCGTCGGCCTGCGGACTGAAGGATCCCAGGTTCGATTCCAGTCAAGGGCATGTACCAGGGTTGCGGGCACATCCCCAGTGGGAGATGTGCAGGAGGCAGCTGATCGATGTTTCTCTCTCATCGATGTTTCTAACTCTCTATCTCTCTCCCTTCCTCTCTGTAAAAAAATCAATAAAAATATATTTTTTTAAAAAAAAAGCCATGGGCACCCTAGCCGGTTTGGCTCAGTGGATAGAGCGTCGGCCTGTGGATGGGGGGTGGGGGGGAGGTCCCAGGTTCGATTCTGGCCAAGGGCACATGCCTGGGTTGCAGGCCTGATCCCTAGTAGGGGGCATGCAGGAGGCAGCCGATCAATGATTCTCTCTCATCATTAATGTTTCTATCTCTCTATCCCTCTCTCTTCCTCTCTGAAATCAATAAAAATATATTAAAAAAAAAATGCCATGGGCTGCCCGACCAGTGTAGCTCAGTGGTTGAGTGTCCACCTATGCACCAGTAGGTCATCGGCTCGATACCCAGTTGGGGGCATGCAGGAGGCAGCCAATCAATGATTCTCTCTCATCACTGATGTTTCTATCTCTCCCTTTCCCTTCCTCTCTAAAAATTAATAAAAACATAATATATTTTTTAAAAGCCATGGGCTGATTTGAATTATACATCTTTCTACAGTTGTTCCCTTTTAAATATGTATCCTGGCAAACACCCCCACCGTTTTTTACAACGTATTTTAATTGTGTGACTGTTAAGCAAACCAAACCATAAAATCAGTTCTTGGTGTTGAGATTTACATGATTCATAGACCAGAGCTTATTAAAAAGGGGATTTGCTGAGAGCAAACTAGCCTCATGAGTGTCCTGCATGGTCTCTCCAAAGATCTGAAGCCTTTTCCCTATTCCTGCCTATGCTGCCGAGCTTCCCAGAGTAGCATAAAAAATGAGCAGAATCTACCCATTTTCCAGTGATTTTTTTTTTCTTAACAATTCTGATGAATCTAAACTGGCAGTCACGTCATGCTACATTCCTGAAGGGGTGGCCGAAGCTCTGAGAGGCTCACAAACAGGATCAGTGCCCTGGAGGATTTGGGATCTAGGTCTGAGGAAAGGACTTAACCCCTTCGGGATTTTGAGTAACTAGGAATTGACAGGAGGCATCCTGCTTATTTGCCATCAAGGTTGTTCTTGATCTGGATCATGAATCTTCATCTAATAAAACTCCCTTCAAAAATGCACTTACACATAGATGTATAGATAAAATTTCAGGAGGTTCGATACCCCAAAGCCTATCCACAGATCCCCTAGGGGTCCATGAGCTTCACCTTGTTTCTTACTGCTTTGTTAGCACCCAGTGTCCCTTATTTCTCCCCTACATCTGTACAGTAGCCACTAACGCATTCCCAATTTCTCTACACAGCCAGAGTGATAGCAATTCTGTTAAACTCTAAGTCAGTCCTGGCCAGTATGCTCAGTGGACTGACCATCATCCTGTGCACCAAAGGGTTGCTGTTAGATTCTCAGTCGGGGCACATGCCCAGGTTTCGGGTTCATCCCCAGTCGGGAGGCGGCTGATGGATGTTTCTCTCTCACATTGATATTTCTCCCTCTCTAAAATCAATAAAAACATCTTTTTAAAAAATCTAAGTCATATCATGCTACTTCTCTCTTCAATAAATCCACTAGCTTCCCATTTCACCTGCGATAAAAGCCAACATCTATAAGACCCTACAGAATCTATCCTGGGATACCCTGCTGACCTCATCTCCACCTCTTCTCAACCTTGACTCCCGCTGCTCCAGCCACACCCACCTCCTTGCTAGCTCCCAACATGAGACACATCTGGCTTTTGCTTGCTGCTCCCTCTACCCCAGAGCTCCACGTGGCTCTCTCCTTCATTCTTCCAGTCTTTACTCAATTGTCACTGCATTCGAAAAAAAGGTAAAAATAAAATTGAAATGAACTCTAATAGATTTTTATTTAACCCAATATATCCAAAATAATCACTTCAACATATAGTCAACATAAATATGTTATTAATGAGATATTCTGCAGTCTTTCTTGGGTAACACATCTTTGAAATCGGTGTGTACTTTACACTTACAGTACATCTCAATTCAGACTAGCCACATTTCAGGAGCTCCAGAGCCACATGTGCTGGTGATGACAGCACCTGACAGCACAGAGCTAGGGAAAAAGATACAGTTATGGGGATTTTCAAAACAACACTTAAATGCAGTAATAGTGTGTGTACAGGATCACTCAACTGCCAGAATTGGGACTTAAACCTCCAGTGACCTTCTAAACCCAAAGACCTTGTTCATTCTGGGACACATTAGAGACTACCTCACTTCAAACAAGGGGATCCTGGTTGGCCTCAACCCACCAAACTTCCTATCTCCAAACAAAACTCATCCTCTCACCTAGAATGCCTCCTCCGCCCTTCTCATCTCCTGTCAGCTGATGGCACCATTATCTACCTGCTCACTCAAGTCATCCCCATTTCATCTTTAGGTTAATGAGCACTTTGTCTAGAAGATCATTTAAAATCGAAATGTTTATCAAAAAATGCTCCTTTCTCTCCACCCCAACTGAGCATGTTCAGGCCACCTTCATCTGTCACAAGACCCCCCCCCCCATTCTACTGAGATATAACTGACATACGTAAGTTTAAAGTTTCAGCATAATGGTTTGGCTTACATAATTGTGAAATGATTATGAAAATAGGTCTAGTTAGCATTCATTATCTCATATAGATACAATAAAAAGGAAAAATGTTATTTTTCCTTAAAATCATGGACTGCTTCATGAATTTGCTTGTCATCCTTGGACAGGAGCCTCGCTTATGTGTTATTCCCATTTTAGAATATGTGCAGCCAAAGCCAGCACCAAGAACTTGCTAATAGTTCCCTCACTCGGCCTCTCCCCTACACCCAGCTCCAACAGTAGTTACTGCTCCCTACGGCCTCAGGGCTCGCTCTCCATCCCCTACAGATAACGAAGGCCCTACATACAACGCGGGCATAACTCCTCCAGGACCTCTTCCTGGCTCCCTCTCACAATGCCCAGTAGTTTGCCGTTTCTGGAACCTGAACAGGTTCACTGAACCTCCTGAGCCTGCGGCTCTTCTGTAAAAATAGCCATCCTAATCTCTCAAAAAGCTGACCTGAGGTTCAAAAGAAATCATGTAATACATTTTAAACTATACACAACCGGGATTGCTCTCCCCATCACTTCTTTGCATGTTATACCTGCTATATCTACCTAGACTCTAGAGCCTCTTTTCAATTCAATGTTTGTAGAATACTGACTATGCGCTAGGCACTGTGTGCAAACAAGACAGAGGGTACACAGAAAAGCAGGCTGAATGACATAACCGTTGCCTTCCTCAAGCTCATTACAATGCAGTTTCGCAGCCCGTATCTTTAAAGACTAGACAATATCTAACATTATCAGCAAATCAGCGAGTCCTCAGAAGTCCAGGCCGGGCTGCGCTCCCTGGGCCACCACGTCCCGGAACCTCCGCCTTCCCGGGCCCAACCCGAGACAAGCAGCCCCGCCACGCGGAGCCCAGCGCCGCCCCGCCCGCCTCACAATCCCCCACGTGGCAGGCGCGGCGTGGGCGGGGCCGGGTGGCGCAGGCTGGGCCCGCACCTTGGCGCCTGCGCGCTGCGGCCGGCTCGAGGACCCGGATTTAAAGGGACAGGCGATACCACCGCGGTGGCAGAGCGCGGCCTGTGGGCGCCGGGGCCGAGGCCTGCGCTGTGGGCCGGAGCCAGGAAGGCAGGTGAGCAGCGGCGCGGCGGGTCCAGGCAGTGGGGAGGGAGGCGGCCCGGCGCGGGGCTCGGCGCGGCCCGGGAGGCAGCCCCTCAGCTCCTCCCCCGCCCGCCCGCGGAGTGCGGGGCACACCCTCAGTGACGTGGCGGCCCCCCGGGAGCCCATGGGGTTGGCGCGTGGCTCCCCGGACCCCCACGGGTCCACGCCAAGCAGGATGCCCCGCGGGGGCCGCCCCGGACCCGGCCGCGTCCCTTTCCCCAATCCTGGCTGTGTCCTCTGCCCGAGGGGCTCTCTTCCCCGCGTCCCCGGGCCCCCCGGTGTCCGTCGGCCGGGAGCCCCTACCGACTGCCCCGCAAGCACCGCGGAGGGTGCTCCAGGAAAGGCGGCGGAGGCCGTCACTTCCCCGCCCCGTGCAGCCCGCTGAGCCGCGGCGGCCCGGCTGCGTCCGGGCCTCGGGTGCCTCTCGGCCGCCTTTGCAGCTGCTGAGCCGGGTCTGGGACCCACCCGCTTTCTCCAAGCAACGCCGGCTTCCTGGTGGCCCCCGCCCCCGGGGCCTCCCACGCCGAGGGCAGGGCGCGGCGAGGGGCTCCTTCCCCGGCGGGTGTGGGCTGCCTTCGTAAACACTTCTTCGCGGAATGTTCTCCGCTCCTTGGGGGAACCTGCCGCACATACTTCCCTGCACTTCACCTGCGTGGCTCTTCATTTTAAAAACTATGTTTATTGACTTTAGAGAGAGGGAGGGAGGGATAGGAACATCAATGATGGGAGTCATAGATTGGCTCCCTCTTGCACGCCCCCTGCTGGGGGTCCAGTCCGCAACCCAGGCATGTGCCCTGCGCGGGAAGGAACCGTGACCTCCTGGTTCATGGGTCCATGCTCAACCAGGCTCTGTGGGTCTTAATCTTTTGGAGATTATTTTTGTGAATTTCATGAAAATCATAGAGTGCTCAAAAAATAAAGGTGCATTTATGAATATGCACATTTTGTATACATTTCCAAGGCGTTCACAGTGCACCCCACACAAACACACACCAGCCCATCCATGGACTCATTTTAACTTCCCCCACCATTCTGTGAGGTGGGTTTTATTTGACCTGTTTTAGAAATAAGAAAACTGAGACCCAGCCCTAGCGGGTTTGGCTCGTAGGCCCTCCGACTGAAGCATCCAGGTCCCACCCACCGCGGTTGCAGGCTCCGCCCCCAGCTGGGTGCAGGACTCTGGAGTGTGCGGGAGGCAGCCAATTGATGTCTCTCACATCGATTTTTCTCTCTCTCTCCCCTTCCCTTCCACTCTCTCTAAAAATAAATAGGGAAATAGCCTTGGGTAAGGATTAAGAACAACAAAAAACAAACAAGAAAACTCAGACTCGGGGCATTTCTCAAAGATAACATAGCCCCTAAACCCGCGGTTCTCAACCTGGGGGTCGAACGACCCTTTCACAGGGGTTGCCCAAATACATCCTGCATATCAGATATTTACATTACGATTCATAACAGTAGCAACATTACAGTTATGAAGTAGCAACGAAAATAATTTTATGGTTGGGGTCACCACAGCATGAGGAACTGTATTAAAGGGTCGAGGCATTAGGAAGGTTGAGAACCACTGCAACTGTAAGGGCACACTTGCACTCTCATCCCCAATTCCCGTCCACCTGCGTCACATTGCACTACGTTAAGTGAAGTCTGTTTTTCATTACATGTCACCCAATAGCAATGTCACACAAAGCAGTGTACAGGTTGGAATGATTTCCAGTATATTTAAAGTCAGACCTATGAAGATACTTCAGAAAATAGGAATCTAAGAAGATGAGGGGATACCATGCACGTATTATTCCTGCTTCCATTGGGATTGATTTATCAGCTCCTTTGATTCTGGCCGCCCAGATACTTCAGCATCCCCTGATTCGAGTTTCTGAAGTATAAACAGGCTAATTGCCCCTAGGGAGCCTCTCTGTGTGCCCAGCTCTGTTCTAAGGCTTTACTCTTAGAATGACAAACCCTTGAGTTTGGCACAATTATTCACACTTTACAGTTGAGGAAATTGAAGAAAGGAGAAGTTAAGTAACCTACCAAGGTCACACAGCTAATGAGCTAGGATTTGAACAGTCTGATTCTAGGCTTCCTTTAATTGCTTCTCGAAATAGGGCTTCTGATTAAATCACAGATCTATATAGATGTGGCTTAGTTTCCAAGGGTGACCTATATCTATACTTCACATTAAAAACATGGAGCCCGGCCTGCCTGGCTCAGTGGTTGAGCATTGACCTATGAATCAGGAGGTCACAGTTCAGTTCCCAGTCAGAGCACATGCCCAGGTTGCGGGCTGGACCCCCAGAGGGGGTGTGCAGGAGGCAGCCAATCAATGATTCTCTCTTATCATTGATGTTTTTATCTCTCTCTCCCTCCCTTCGTCTCTGAAATCAATAAAAACATATATTTTTTTAAAACAAAACTTCATGGGCATGTAATTTTTCTTGGTGATTAAAAAAAAAGCTTTGTAATACTTAAGGGTCATCATTTATTTTGAGTATCGGGTGTTGCTGATGGCCTGAGAAAAGCTTTTATGTAATTTGGATTCTCTTGATTGTGATTTACTAATTATATATGTGTACATTAGGTAATTGAATACCCTTTTGCAGACTGAATTTTACTGTATTAGAACTCTTCTTCATCCTCAGAGGCATTAAATCTTTTATACATTGGAAAGTGTTTGATGAGTCAGCATAGACTATGTAGGACCTTGGCTTTTGAGAATTTGAAAGCCAAGCTCCTCATTTATATCTCACCTTTTCTGCCTCTTGCCCTTTCGTGCAGCTGTATGACTTTGGCTTTCAAGATCCTCTTCCCACCAACCCTCCGTGTACTCAGCCGAAAAGAAGTGCGTCTATTCCAAGAACATCTCTGGCCAGACATAAAACAATTCAGCCAGTGGAAAGAAACAGGTTGGCTTCCTGGGCGCTGCCTCCTCCAGAAAAGAAAGCCCATTCTGTCATTTCAAAAAGGCAATCTAAGACCACGTGCCACCTGCCTTGCCTTCTTGCCAGGGTCGCATGTGGGGCTCTGCAGCGGGTCCTGTGAGATGGCCGAGCAACGGTTCTGTGTGGACTATGCCAAGCGTAGCACAGCTGGCTGCAAAAAATGCAAGGAAAAGATTGTGAAGGGTGTATGCCGAATCGGCAAAGTGGTGCCCAATCCCTTCTCAGAGTCGGGGGGTGATATGAAAGAGTGGTACCACATAAAATGCATGTTTGAGAAACTGGAGCGGGCCCGGGCCACCACAAAAAAAATTGAGGACCTCACAGAGCTGGAAGGCTGGGAAGAGCTGGAAGATAATGAAAAGGAACAGATAAGCCAGCACATTGCAGGTGGGGTGAATACTGCTTTCTCATCTTACTGGTGCTGAGAAAAAAATGATAAGGAGAGTAGAGTCCAATGTTTATCTATCTATTTGTCTTCTGTTAACTTTACTTGAAAATGACTTCGAATTCACAGAAAAGTTGCAAGAATAAAAATAGTACAAAGAACACTTATATTCCCTTTACCCAGATTTACCTTTTGTTGACATTTAACTGTCTTTGGTTTATTGTCTATGATTATGTATGCTCTCTCTGTTACTCTCTCCTTACACACACACAGCTTAAGAATAGGAATATTCTCTTACATGACCACACTACATACAGCTAGCAACTTTAGTAAACGTATTCTTTAGTAAATTTATAATACTGTAATCTACCATCTGTATTCCAGTTTTATCCAATTGTTAAAATAATATCTTTTATAGCATTCCCCCCCCTCCAGGATAGAATCCCTATCTTATGATGTGGTATTGCATTTAGTAGTATCTCTTTGGCCTCCTATAATCTGGAACATTCCATAGTCTTTGATTACATTGACATTTTTTTTTAAAATATATTTTATTGATTTTTTACAGAGAGGAAGGGAGAGAGATAGGGAGTTAGAAACATCGATAAGAGAGGAACATCGATCAGCTGCCTCCTGCACATCTCCTACTAGGGATGTGCCCGCAACCCAGGTACATGCCCTTGACCGGAATCGAACCTGGGACCTTTCAGTCCGCAAGCCGACGCTCTATCCACCGAGCCAAACCGGTTTCGGCTACATTGACATTTTTTAACAGAATATTTATTGGTATATCAGTTTTATCTATCAATTTATTTTCAGTTTGGACTCATAGATTACTTTTTCCTGGTGGCTTATAATTTTACTGTACTTTATTAATTTGGTGCTTTATTTTATTTTTTTTTTTTTTTGAAATATACATTTTATTGATTTTTTTTACAGAGAGGAAGGGAGAGGGATACAGAGTTAGAAACATCAATGAGAGAGAAACATCGATCAGCTGCCTCCTACACACTCCCCACTGGGGATGTGCCTGCAACCAAGGTACATGCCCTTGACTGGAATCGAACCCGGGACCCTTGAGTCCGCAGGCCAATGCTCTATCCACTGAGCCAAACCAGTTAGGGCAATTTGGTGCTTTAATGTCCCATACTTGGCCAGTTGGGAGACACTTTGAGCTGGTTTCTATGTCCTGAGGGCCTTTATCTTGTTTTTTAAAATGTTTTCAAGTACTCCCTTACTGTCTGGCATAACAGGATGCTCTTAGGTTTACCTTTTATGTATCCTCTGCCTGCCCTGGGATCTGCCATTTCTCTGAAGAGTCCTGGTTCCCGTTAGTGCGGAGTGGCATTAGAGACCAAAATCTGAATGCCACATGTCCTTGTTGCCACGAGTTATCTTTGCTTTTAAGCCCTTTCAGTGGACTAGAACTAGAAAATGTGTATGTATAGACATAAAACACATATACAAACAGATATAAATAGTAAAGGCTCACATACATGCATATTTATATTAATGCCTATTTTAGAAATCATATACTGATACTTCCAAATCCAATTAGTCCTTTATGACCATCAGTGAAGTAATATTTAAAGTAATATTCATATCTTCAATTAAGTATAGTTTTTGTCACTGTAGGAGGACTCTGTGGCTCTAAAAATGGACATCTATCCTTATTTTGTTTTGTTTCTATCCTTGTATTATGAGAGGGGAAAAAGACATCAGGAGAGAAAACTTATATACCTTTCTCAAGCTCTCCATCTTCCTCTGCCCTCCCTTAGCCATTGGCCTCAGCCTGTTACTCCTGGACCCATCTCATTCCAAGGAAGGAAAACATAGTCGCAGCTCCAATAACTCAGCAGCCAGAAGTTTTCTTTCTCTGTCCTTTTCACTTACTTTCTTGTACATCTATAAATTGGGGCTAATTCCATGGAACTGAGGTTCTCAAGTATTATCTATTGAGATATGATTTCTGATTTCCCCCAAATAATCTGGAGCTTATATGTGGAATAAGAGGTAGAGAGTGTTGATGAAAATGTAAGTTATTATAAAGGGTAACTGGGTCTTTGTCCCCGGAACACCCTTTCCCAATACCATATGACCAGGTACCTCCACCTAGGCAGCAACCAGCCTTGGGGTAACTTACCAGGGTGACCAAGCAAGGCTGTAAGAGCCGCTGATAGGGCCTTTGGAAGCTTTCTCGGGGCTCTTCCACTGGCGCATACTTTCCTTTCTTTTGGGTCCTGCAGATCTGTCTTCTAAGGCAGCAGGCACACCGAAGAAGAAAGCCGTTGTCCAGGCGAAGCTGACAGCCACGGGCCAGGTGACATCTCCAGTGAAAGCTGCTTCATCTGTTCCCAATACCAATCCCCGGAAGTTTTCTGGCTTTTCAGGTAAGATAGGTTAGGTCTACGTTAGCTGTTATGGTCCTCCTTTTAATTTGTTATCCTATTTGGGACTGTGGCTAAGAGTGAAATTCTGCCTCAGTAACTTGCTTCCGTCTGAGCAGAGACAGATAATGCTAATTCGCAATGCCCCACCTATGTAGCATTTTTTTGTATACTTTATTGTAACAAAGATATTTGCTTTGTCATGATACTTCCCTTTGAAGTAGTTACTTGGGTCAGACAACTTATTATAACCTGCCCTTTACTGCCTTGTTTTTTTGATAATGAAAGAATTTTGAAAAATTGCTTCCCTAAACTTGCCCAAACTAGAGATGAAAGGGAGCAGGCAGGTATCATACGTGCCTTATGTAACTGATAGCATTGGGCAAGGTAGTGCCTTTACATATGCAGTTTTGTTTGTTCTTCAGTTAACCTTAGGAAGTTCTTTCATTAGGTCTGTTTTGTAATGAAAAAGTTGATATTCAGGTTCATTATGGAATTAATATGTATACTGAGGTCCGTTTAACTCCAACACGTGTGCTCGTTTCCCCTACCTCCTCTTGTGTCTTATTTGGAAACTTTCTGTGACCAGCTCAGGTAAGGAAAATGAAGCCAAAACACATGGACACAGGAGTTGTTTGGGAGGATAGCTTTATGTGAGTAAAAGAAGCCTAGACTTGAGGTCAGAAGACCTGGGTCCTGGTTCCAGCACTGTGACCCAGCAGCTTGCTCAGGGGATCGAGTCACTTCACCTCTGAGCCTCTGTGGCCTCATCTGTGAAGTGGGAATGGCAGCACCTGCCTCCTGTATCCCACAGTGTTCTCACGAGACTACAAGAGATAAGGCTGTAAAAGGGTGCCTGAGTCTGTGGGATCTTTATTAGTTTAAAATTCTGAGGTGCTTTTTTTGTTGTTAATGGTAAGCCGAAGGTAAGGAACAGGTCAGGTGACCATAAAGACAACATGTTTCTGGAAAGGCCCTGGTCCTGGGGAGGGAGTTTGGGAGAAGTTGAGGGAAACAATGTGTTCTGGTTCTGGCAACCTGCTGAACATCGATGCTCTGGAGACTTGTCCACTAACGTCCTCTTTAGACTCCAGGTCAGAGATGAGGATGCATTTATAATTTACAAAGCCAGGCAAGCAGCAGTTTCCATCAGCAGGCTGCTTGCTAATGACTCTGCTGCAAGCTTGCAACGTGAAATTTGTTTTGTAAATTGTCACAAAGACATAGAGGGGACCACTGAAGAGTTGTACAGTTATTTTGGGGTGTCTGGAAGAAAAGCCCTGCTCATTGGCAACCTTTAAGAAAGAAAAGAAAGTGGTGATGGGGGTGGCAAAGGGCTGGGAATGTCTCTCTTCTCAGGCCTAGGTCTTCTCATCAGGAGGAAGAGATTGAGCTGCTAGATAATATTACGGCTTCTTCCAGCTCTGACAGTCTGCGGTAGCAAAGATTTCACATTGACTAACACGTCCTTTGATTTCTTCCCCCTTCCTCATCCCAACTTTTCTGGGGTCAGCTTCACATACAATTGCTCTGAGATCCTCCTGGCACTTTGGCATGAAGGTGGCTTTTGTTCTCTGAGGCGCTCATATAAAGAGGCTCCTCACCTGGTCCTCTGCTTGGGTGTGAAGCCACTGTTTCTTTGCCATTAACAGCTGTGAGATTTGGGGAAGTTACTTGACTTTCATTTCTTTACCTATAAAATGTGATATATGTACTCCAAAGGGCTATTTTGTGGGATTAAGTGAAGCTACATATAGGGCACCAGCAGAGTGCCTGTTACTTTCCCTTTCTTCCTTCTCAGCAAAGAAATGTTGTTTCCTGATGTTTCCTCTCCAACAGCCAAGCCCAACAACTCTGGGGAAGCCTGCTCAAGCCCCACCCTTAAGACAAGTCTGTCCTCAAGCAAATGTGACCCCAAACACAAGGATTGTCTGCTACGTGAGTTTCGGAAGTTGTGCGCCATGGTGGCTGAAAATCCTAGCTACAATTCAAAGACCCAGATCATCCAGGACTTTCTTCGGAAAGGCTCAGCTGGAGGTGAGGCCTGGAGCATTCTGGGTGGGCTTTTCCTCAAGAGAGCTCAGAGCCATAACCGGATTTATGGGCATGTGAACTGTACAGTTGCACAGGTTGAATTCTCTGCTATTGCTGGCTTGAAATTCTTTTTTTCTTATATATATATATATATATATATATATATATATATATATATATATATATATATATATACACACACACACACACACATATATATATTAAAGCCCGATGAACAAAATTCGTGCAAGGGGCTCAGACCCCGCCACTGCGGCTGCCTCACCCTCGGCACGGCTGCCGGGGAGTTGGGGGGGCCCACTACGGCTTTGTCCAGTCTAATTAGCATATTACGCTTTTTATTATTATAGATTTATTGATTTCAGAGAGGAAGGGAGAGGAGAGAGAGAGATAGAAACATCAATGATGAGAGAGAATCATTGATCAGCTCCCTCTTGCATGCCCCACATTGGGGATGCAGCCCACAACCCAGGCATGTGCCCTGACCAGGAAGCGAACCATGACCTCCTGGTTCATAGGTCAATCACTGAGCCACACTGGCAATACATTTTTATTGATTTTGGAGAGGGAGGGAAAGATAGAAACATCAATGATGAGAGAGAATCACTGATTGGCTACTTCCTGCATGCCCCCTACTGGGGATTGAACCTGCAACCTAGGCATGGGCCCTGATGAGGAATCGAACTGTGACTTCTTGGTTCATAGGTCGACGTTCAACAACTGAGCCAAGCCAACTGGGCCAATTCTTAATAATTTTGAACAAAGAGCCCCACATCTCTCTTTTTTCACTGGGCCCCGCCAAGTATGTAGCCAGTTCTGCTTCGAGCACATTGGCATCTCTCTTCCCCTGCCCTTATTCCACCCCAGGAGGCCAGAAGCATCCATCCCATATGACCAAGGGGAAGGTTCACTGTCCTGCATGTTTGATTAAGTTTTTGTGAATCATTGCACAGCTTGGAGTAGAAAGTTCCAACTCTGCTTCTTTCATTCATCTAACAAGTCATCATTGAGCATCTATATTGTGCTCATCACTGGGGACACTAAAGTGACAGTCATGGCTCTGCCCTGTGGGAGTTCATCCAGGGGCTACATTAGGGGAGGCAGACACATAAACCCCCCCAAACCCCGTGACCTCTACTACTGTCGTGAAATGCACGGGGTGCTGTAGCAGCACAGGCAGCAATGTAGACATCTCTCCGTTCCTTGAGTTTATATATTTATTTGTTCAAGCTCCTTTCTTCTGTCTCCAGATGGTTTCCACGGTGACGTGTACCTAACGGTGAAGCTGCTGCTGCCGGGTGTTATTAAGAGCGTTTACAACTTGAATGATAAGCAGATTGTGAAGCTTTTCAGCCGCATTTTTAACTGCAGCCCAGATGATATGGCACGAGACCTAGAGCAGGTCAGAGGAAAGGGAGGGTAGGCGGCATTCCAGGTGGGGTTCTGCCAAGCCAGGCACCTGCGATCTCTTTTTTTCTGGTTGGGGCACATGCTGTTTTAGGAACCGAAACCCATGTGAGGAAGCTTCCGTTATGAGAGAGCCGAAGGGGAGGCCACAGCTGTTAGTTTCATAAGGTTTTGAGGATTGAAGTCATATTACTGCTGAGCCACGAAACCCAGCACTCGAGGGTCAGGATTTGAGACTTGTGCTCTCTCTCCTGGGGCTCTTTTTGGACCCTATTTTTTCTTGCTTCTCCTCCTTTCCCCCATAACTTGGGCTTACCATTCAGCTTTGGTGTGTCCATGGCTCTAGCCCTGGCACCATGGGAAGTTTCTATCTGAGCACCCCCCATTATCTGATGACCATATTTGTCTCTTAGTTCCAATTCTAATGGGAATCAGATTGGCTCAGCCCTGAATTAGTCTTTGTGTCACTTTTCAGCTAAGGCAGGTGGCCTGATCCTTTGGTGAATGGAGGTACTCTTTCCAGAAACTGGGTGGGATAGATTCTCTAAGAAGCGAGGTCAGTGTGTGTGAGCTGGGGATAGAAGCAGTGATTGGAATCTCTTCAGGTCCTAGGGGATTGGGCAATACACTTGGCCACTTTGGGGTTGCAGCAGTGGCATTTTGGTTTTTGGAGACAGGGTGACGTGTCAGAGACAATCAGAGTCTTCTTTGAGCAGAGCAAGTCTTTCCCCCCAGCTGCCAAGAGCCTTCTCACCATCCAGGAGGTGGACGAATTCCTCCTGCGGCTCTCCAAGCTCACCAAGGAGGATGAGCAGCAGCAGGCCCTGCAGGACATCGCCTCCAGGTCGGGGAGCTGCCCAATGGGGATGGGCTAGGGAAGGTGGAATCACTAGGGAAGGAAGGTTTGGGGATTCAGAGCTCTTCAAAGACCAAGTTGAATGTGCCTCATCCCCTAGGTGTACAGCCAACGACCTTAAATGTATCATCAGGTTGATCAAACATGATCTGAAGATGAACTCAGGTGCAAAACATGTGTAAGTACTAGCTCCTCTGACAGCCTAGGCTGCCAGTTTCCTTTGTTGCCAGCTGGTGTCAGGACTTTGGAGTCCCGATCTGGATTTGAATCCTGATTCTGCCTTCTTCCTTTCTGGGGGTCCTGTCACTTGGCCTAGCTCGGCCTCCATTTCCCCATATGTAAATGGAGATAACAGTACCCTTCTCACAAGAGGGAATTATGTTCAGTGAGCATAATCTGAGTCAGTTGCCCACTCCAGCCCCGTCTTGGCTAGAGTAGCATCCACATAGGCACAGTGTCTCAGAAGAGCTGCGCTGTCCAGGAGCTCTTTTCTCCTGTGATAGCCTTTAGACAGAGGACACAGCCCTTTCCCCTCTCTCCTCTGTGAGGACGGCCTGCTAGCCTGAGCAGTAAGGTCAAAGGCGGGGTTTGTGTGTCTGTGCCCCTGTCCACTTTGGCAGGTTAGACGCCCTCGACCCCAATGCCTATGAAGCCTTCAAAGCCTCGCGCAACCTGCAGGACGTGGTGGAGCGGGTCCTGCACAACGAGCAGGAGGTGGAGAAGGAGCCAGGCCGGCGGCGAGCTCTGAGCGTTCAGGCCTCACTGATGACCCCGGTGCAGCCCATGCTGGTGAGGATGCTGCTCGGGCCCTGCCTCTCCCCCTCTCTGGGTATCCTCTCCTTCCTTGGGAGATCTAGGAGGGTGTGAGTGCTGATGGCCTTACGAGGTGATTGAGGAGTTTGGGGAAGGAAGAGTGGAGATGTAGAAGGGTGTTTCTCAATGGGGAGGTAAAGGCAAAGAGAGGACACCGTGATCTCGTGGGAATACCTGAACTCTAGGCCCAGCTCTGCCATCGCAAGTTAGTGTTCTTGTCTGAATGATGTATGAAACCCTCTGAAGCATCTCCCTAGGATGGTTTTTCCGTCATCTTTCCTGAGGACAGGTGGGTTTGTAAGGAACTCCTGAGGTTCTGTGACCTGCCTCCAAATAGCTCGTAGCTTCCCATGGCAGGGTGACTTGGGCACCCTTTTCTTCTGGAGGGAGGAAGCTTCGAGAATGAAGTCCAGCTCTGACAGATCATCTTGGGGCTCCGCTCATTTCTAAGAAATAGGGTTTCCTTCCTGGCATCGGTTTTCCCTGTATGTGTGCTCCAGGCCTACTATGAGATCCTCTGGGTTCATTCGTGCAGTGCTTTTTATGAAACTGTCTTGTGTATTCTACTGACGCCTAGGTTTAGGATTTTATGTGTGGGGTAGGGAAGTATTCTCTCCCTCCCTCCTAGGAATGTGCGAGGGACAGCCAGCACCAAAATAGCGAGATCTCTATCCCAGGGACGTACCCCGGTCATCTGCAGTAGTGGCTTTCTGACTTTTATTAGACTACTTTCTGGAGTCTGTTCTACAAACTGTCATTTGAAGAGTGGCGTGGGTTATATAGTTCAGTGGTTAACCATACACCTTTGGAGCTGGGCCCAAGTTCACACCTAATTCCTGCCATTTACTAGCTATGTAATCTTAAATGAGCACTTAACTTCTTTGAACTTCAATTTTCTGACCCATAAAATGAAAACAGTATTATCTATCACATAAGATACTACATCGAAGATGAAAGGCAATGTGTATGCGATCTGACACATATAAATATCCCCCAAATGGTAGCCGTTATTGTTTGCATCTGGATGGCACAGGTATCTGATAAGCACTCCTGTGTCCTGTCCTGTCCTAGGAACCCCTGGTCACTGCCACCCTGCCAGCCTTACTGTCACCTGCACTCTAATCTTTTCTCTATGTACCTCCTGTGCTGAGATAACCAGTATGTTTAATAAGCCAGAGCCCTGCAAGGTCCTAAATTATTGTGGGTGGGGAGAGTGAAATGCTGTTTCAGTGGAATTCTGTTAGCTCTACAATGAATTGCATTCATAGTCCTCAAAGTGCAAGCTCCTGTGTCCACTCCAGATATGACATTACCCAGCCCTTTCCATCCCCATCACCTCGTCAGTCGCCTGCCCTGAGGGTGTGCTTCAGTAGGCATCCCAGGGCCCTTGGGCTGGCCCTGCTGAGCACCCCTCATTGGAAGAGCACCTGTAAATCTCCAGGCTTTTCTCCCCCACCCCCGAGGCCGAGGCCTGCAAGTCCATTGAGTATGCGATGAAGAAGTGTCCTAACGGCATGTACTCTGAGATCAAGTATGATGGGGAGCGAGTCCAGGTGCATAAGGACGGAGACCACTTCAGCTACTTCAGCCGCAGTCTCAAGCCCGTCCTACCTCACAAGGTAAGGTCCCTTCCTTCCTACCAGGACTGTTTTTCCCTTTTGCCTCTTAAGACTCAGGGCCAGAGTGCCATCGCCATTCCAGCTCTGCTGTGCAGTAGGTTTGTTTTGTATTTGTTGAGTGAATGAATGAATTCACTCATTCATTTTTGGACTCTTCTAATGATGAGGGGTTGCTCAGTAGGCCAGCCAGAGCCCAGACTTGGGTTAGTCAGCACAGAGCCCCAGAGGACATTGATGCTTCCCCTGCCCACAGTGAAGGTGGGACAGAGAGCCTATCTGCAGAGTGACTTGTGGTTGTTTTTTGCATTTCCATTTCCTGTGTGCTCCCCACTGAGGTAAATTATGGTTCAGGTACGAAGGGGCTATTGGGTTGTCAATCGTGAATTTGTTCAACAAATATTTATCAAGTGCTTAGTCTGTGCTGGGCACTGTTCTAGGGGTGGACATAGAGCAGAAAAAATACAAAATAAAAGCCCTGGTCCTCTGGAAGCTACATTCTGCTGTAAACAAAGCCCCCTGGGGGATATCTGGGAGCCCTTAACCGGTGCATTGAGAACCTCATTCCTCAGCCCTCTCAGCTCTCAGGGCCTCTGGGAGGGCTTCCTTGAAGGAAAAGCAGCTGGAACATCTGGCCCCAGTAGCTAGTGAGTATATGGACCGCCTCTCCACGCTGCCCCTTCTGTTCTGGCTCAGAGCCCCCAGGGTGAGAGGCCGTGGTGTGTGCCTCATCCTTCCCTCAGCGGGGCCTGCCTGCGGCACATGGAGCAGTCAGGTGTTCGTCTCGGGTGTCCCAGAGGCCAGCCAGGAGCCGCTTCCCCAGGGAGCCTGAGTGCAGGCTCACGTGCACTGGGCACACAGGGACACTGCTGAGGGACTGCTCCTGGCAAAGTGGCTCAGTGGGCACCTCCTGTTCCCCGGGGAGGAGTCGGAGCCCAGCTCCCCAGAATGCGAGCCCTTTCCCTGCTCTCCTTTATAAAGTTCACTCACCCCTTATTTCTCCTGTGGTTTTGACTTATAAGGGGATTGAAACAGAGTGGAACGGGTGTGCAGGCCTTTCCTGTCCCCACTCTGTAAGAATGACGTGTTTGTGGTCTGCCCCCTGCCAGGGAGAAATTGGACCCCAGTCAAGGACCTCACTGCTGGCATCACTGAGTAGGGCTGCCATGGATAGCAGTGGGCTTCTCCCTCTCGGCAACTGTTGGAAACCTGGGCTCTGCCTTGATCAGGAAAAATCCAATTCCAGGCTTCCTTTCTTACTCTATTTGAAGATGGCTCTGGGTTCAGAGCTCCCACTCAGAGAAGTCTCTTCTCGGGTTTCCTTGCTGCTCCTAAGGGGGTTCATTTCTTCCTTTCCATCTTTTTCCCATCCAGTCTGTTTTCCCCACAGATCTCTGCCTGCCCACCTTTCCTGACTCTCGGCCTGTTGACCTGCCCCCAAGTATTCTCTGTTTCTTCCTTTTCCGCCAAACTCCCCCATAGCCCATAGAAAAGGACTCAGCATGGGCCAGCCTCCTCCTGGCCTGGACAGGGTTCTGAAACGCACCCCTTCCTCTTGTCCAGGTGGCTGACAAGGCCCAGGTCTGTGTCTTCCATTAGCTGGGCTTCCATGTGTTGGTGTTCTGTGTTCCTGCGGGGGCCTGGGCTTTGCTTTCTGTAGCTTGGCTTCAGGTCCCTGCTGCCTACTTCTCCCTCACGTAAGTGACTCTTCTGACTCCAGGTGGCCCACTTTAAGGAATACATCCCCCAGGCTTTCCCTGGGGGCCACAGCATGATCTTGGACTCTGAGGTGCTCCTGATCGACAACAAGACAGGCAAACCATTGCCCTTTGGAACGCTGGGCGTGCACAAGGTACTGGCTCAGGGCAACGGTGCAAAAATGAGTGTGTGTGCGCGCACTATCGGTCTGAAAGTGGAGGAATCGATCACTCACTTAGGGTTGGGCTTATTCTTCATTTCTGAATTAACCCAGAGTTTAAGTCTTTTTTTTTTGGCATAAAAAGGAGCTAGTATTGGGAACTAACTATAATTGGGTTGGTTTCTATTCAGGACCATCTGCTAAGTGCCCTTACAGACCAGGGACCTCAAAGCACAAATAGGAGTTTTCTATCAGGTGCTTCAGAGGGTCTCCAGAAGTAACCGGTGTTACCCATTTCTCACTCCCTCTTACTTATTTCTCCCTCTGTACCTACTACCCTCCTCTGCCCTTACAGAAAGCTGCCTTCCAGGATGCTAATGTCTGCTTGTTTGTTTTTGATTGTATCTACTTCAATGATGTCAGCTTGATGGACAGGTGAGGAACCTATTCTCAGTTCCTGGGTAGGGAGGTGGGGAGTTCAGATTGGAAAGGAGGGTAGAGAAGGGGCTGGATCGCATACCCCTGTGCCCAGGAGCTGGGCAGGGCCAGGGGCAGCGGCAGGAGAATGCTGAGAGGTAGCACACGTGCAACACAGTCAGCTCCCCATTCAGTGTGAGGAAGAGAAGATCTGCCTAGGCCTCGTTTCTGAGAGCCTAAGTCACCATCCCGCCCCCAAACTTTCTCCACTACAGCAGCATGGACTGTTGACAGAAATAGACTGTGAGCACAGTAGGGTTTCAGTTTCTTTCTCCAACAGCACCCATGAGGACATAAGGCAGATGGTTTTCAGCTCAGAGGTTTTTGCCTTCAGAGGAGGCTCACAGCAGGAAGCTCATGATGGGGCGGTGCCACCATCCCCCACACTGGCTGCCATCCTTGAGCGTGGAGGGGAAGGGCAGTGGAAGGGAGAAAGCGGTGTTGGGGGTAGGAGTTGTGGTTTGGGCTTCAGGTCCTGAGGCCTAGGCCTGCTGACCCAAGAAACAGTCAGCCTTGGGCCTGGGATGAGGCAGGTGCCAGGGATAAAAAAAAAAAAAACAAGAGTCGGCTTCCTTTTTTGGGTGGGACCAGAATTCATACAATCTGTTTGGGCTAGACGCCAGTTCTCCCATGATTCAATAAAGTAGAAACAGGAACTATAGGATGAGGTGGCTCTATGCCACAGCTCACACTGTCTGTGGCCACAAAAGGAGCCTCTGTAACCCTTGACGGGCAGAACTGTTAGACACGAGGGCTTGAAGCTATGGCAGTGTCATGAAGCAGTATGTCATTGTGTCCCTTTCCTCTTTAGAACTAATGGGGGTGGGAGGATCCTGGCCTGAACTCAGCTCTCATGCCCCCTTTAGGCCTCTGTGTGAACGGCGGAAGTTTCTTCACGATAACATGGTTGAAATTCCCAACCGGATCATGTTCTCAGAAATGAAGCAAGTTTCGGTGAGAGAAGACCCCACCTAGGCAGCACCTAATGGTTTGAAAGCAGGGCAGAGACCCCTTGGGCCCGATGTGACTGAGAGAATGAGTTATGTTATGGGGGCTGCTGATGTGCATATGTTGTCTCCTGGTCTCCACCTAGGAGGGCAGGGCATGAAACCTAGCTGGGCTCCCTGTGTCTCAAAACCACAGCATCTTGGCAGGGTCCCTGCTTTGCAAACCCTTTGTTCTGTATATTCAAGTCAAGGTGTTTCCACATAGCACCCTCTCAATTCACATACCCTCTCGATTCTCAACATCTCTCCTCTTGTCCCTCAGAAAGCATCCGACTTGGTTGACATGATAAACCGGGTGATCCGAGAGGGCCTGGAAGGGCTGGTGCTGAAGGACGCAAAGGTAAGATGGTCACAGGCTTTGCTTCTGTGTACTGAGCCCTCCCTGCTGGGCCTTTCCAGCCCCGGCCAGGAGATGGCAGCGGTGGCCTGAGGTGTTGGAGATGGGTGCTGAGGGGCATCTTTCCAGGGTTTGGACAGCGCTGTTCTGGATCTAGAGAATGGTATGCTGTGTCTCCTGTAATGCTGGAGCCCAAGGGCTCTTCCCTAGAGTGGGATCGGCAGTTGAAGGTCTGATATGTTGTGTGAAGAGTTAAATCCCGCCCTCATGGCGTTTCCATTCTAGTTTGTGGTTTCTCTCTTGCTTCCCCTCAGGGTACATATGAGCCTGGAAAGCGGCACTGGCTGAAAGTGAAGAAAGACTATCTGAATGAGGGGGCCATGGCTGACACAGCTGACCTGGTGGTCCTTGGGGCCTTCTATGGGCAAGGGAGCAAAGGTCAGGGTGGGCTCTGGCAGATACTTCTTTGAAAGGCACCACTCAGGGTACAGGCTGGCCTTTTTACCGGCTTCACTTGCCAGCAAGGCCAGTATGACTTGCAAAGTTCTGGATCAGCGGTCCCCAACTCAGCCCATGTCACCTCAGCAGTCAGCGACATCTGAGAGCTAAAGACTTGGGCAGGAAGAGGTCAGACAAGAATAGCCTGTGCTAGCCCAACACAAAGAAACTTGCCACCACCTACTCAGGGCCTGGCAGCCTTCTCAGAGAAAATCTCAATTTCCTGACTAGAGGGAAAGCTAGGGTCTGAAGAACTAGTACTTTTAGGACCTACTGTGTGTCCGGCACTGTTCATTTCCTTTTAGTCCTCACCAGAGCCCAACAAATTGTGTGATCATCCCTAATTTACTGAAGAGGAAATTGGGGCTCATGAAGGTTAAACTTATACAGCGAGTAAGAGTTAGACCCGAGCGGTGAGCTCGCACTCTGATGCCCGCTGCTCTCCAGCAGGCTGACTCACGGGTGGGTGGGGCTGGCAGAGAGGGCTCCCTCCACCCACAACTCAGCCCTCCCTCCTCCCAGGTGGCATGATGTCCATCTTCCTCATGGGCTGCTACGACCCAAGCAGCCAGAAGTGGTGCACAGTCACCAAGTGTTCTGGAGGCCATGATGATGCGACGCTCGCCCGCCTGCAGAAGGAGCTGGACATGGTGAAGATCAGCAAGGTAGGGAGAGCTGCTGGCCCTGGCCCTGGCCTCTGAGACAGGCCGCACTTTGGGGACCGCAGGTAGCATTTATCTGTGTTCCTGGGAGCAGTGTTAGGCTTTCAGAGTCTCGGAGTGCCTGCCTACCTGTGGGAACGGCTGCAGGCCCTCAAGGTCACACCCTCTCTGGGCAGGGAGGACCCCAAGAGCTGAGGGTCAGCCTCTGTGCTGAGTCACTTCTTCTCATAGTCCCATGACCCGGAGAGGCTTAAGTCTGGTTTTGGCTTGGGAATAGCCCAAGACAACATCTTTTTTCCTCCAGGATCCCAGCAAGATACCCAGCTGGCTGAAAATCAACAAGATCTACTATCCCGACTTCATCGTCCCAGACCCGAAGGTATCAACCCAGCGGCCTGTGGACCTTCAGCCCATAAAATAAGCTCGCAAATCCTCTAGGTCCATAGAGATGCCTTCTCAACCTCACTGGCAGTCTACCCCAGGGCAGGGATCTAGGCTGTGCAGCCCACAATGAGGAATCCTCCTTAACAGAGAGGGAGAGAGACTACCCAACCCCAATCACAGAGGGTCTGCTCTACAAGTGACCTGGCCCAATCCCCGCTCTCAATCAGAGAAACTGAGACCCAAAGAAGACAGTACTTCCTAAGGTAGCGGTAGCAGCAGCAGCAGCAGCAGCAGCAGCAGCAGCAAGACATGACCCACCCCCCGCCAGCCAGTCAGATATCTGTCTGCACTGCTGGGTGGGAGACGTTGCCTCTTAGCCGCGAGTGACCCAACTTCCTCCTGACAGAAAGCTGCCGTGTGGGAGATCACAGGGGCTGAATTCTCCAAATCCGAGGCTCACACTGCCGACGGGATCTCCATCCGGTTCCCTCGCTGCACCCGAATCCGGGATGATAAGGACTGGAAATCTGCCACCAACCTCCCCCAACTCAAGGTGCCAGCTGCATATGTGTCCTCCACCCGATTGTCCCAGCCTTGAAACCGTGGGCATTTGGCCTGTTCCCATGTGCTCTGTCTTCTTCCCATTCCACTGAGACAGGCAAGGACAGGTAGAAAGGGAGACCAAACTGCGGCAGGGCCTGGAGCAGCAGCGCTGGGCATCAGGCCCCACTGGGTGCTGGGTCCTAGAGCGAGAGCTCTGCTCTCAGCATCTGCTGAGGGCTCGCCCCAGGCTAGTCTCTACGCTGTTAATAAGAACAGGGAATAGTACAGTGATTTGTATGGATTACTCAAGAAAACAGCCAAAGTTTAAAAAGGCGCCCAGGAGGCCAGCTTTTCCCTAGGGAGTTTCTCTCTTCCCTGTCTGTTCCCCAGCCACATGTGCCTAAAACAGACCACACAGACCACCTCTGAGGCCATCCTCCCCCCTCCTCCGCAGGAACTGTACCAGCTGTCCAAGGAGAGGGCGGACTTCACTGTGGTTGCTGGCAACGAAGGGAGCTCCACTGCAGGGGGCAACAGCGGGGAGAATGAGGGCACTTCGGGGCCTGCTGTGCCTCAGAAGGCCAGGACCTCCCCCAAGCAGTCCTCCCCCAGTGCCAAGAAGGCAGGAGGGAAGCTGCGCCACCCCAACAGCAAAAATGGTAAGAAGGGAAGGGCAGCGTGAAGGCAGACATCAAAGGACAGGACCCAGTCTCCCATTCCAGCTCTCGGACCATGATTCTTTGTCCATGCAGCTGACATTAACTGCACTCCTGTTGTGTGTCCAGCCATGGGCAAGAGTCCATTCTGCTGGGCACTCCATTGCTCAGTAAACCTATGACAGGACCCCGGGAGAGCTCACCTCTGGGGATTAGCTACCTCTGAGCTCTCCCTTCTCCCCCTGCTCACAGCAGAGCAGGCCTGGCCCTGTCTGCTGCCCTGACTTCAGGGACCACTGTCAGCTCCCCTGAACCTCTCCTTAGCTCTTACCCCGCGTGCTCCTGCAGGCCACAAGCCGACTGCAAAGCCTTCCCCTGTGAAAGTGGGGGAGAAGCTGGTCACGAAGTCTCCTGTGAAAGTGGGGGAGAAGCGGAAGGCTTCTGATGAGACTCCATGCCACGCAAAGGTGAGGGTGAGGAGTGCACCAGGGGCTGGTTTGGTCCAAGGCCTCATGTTCCTAACACCCTGCACTTGAACTTTGAGAGATGAGCAAAGGTGTTTTGGGGACTAAGGCCTAACCCCTCCCCTCCCGCAGCTGCTCTACCTGTGCCCTCTCGTTGCCTTGCAGAGGCGGCTGGCCAGTGAGCCAAGAGGAAGGAGAGCTGTGTCTGCAGGCAGGAGGTAGACAGCCCAACCCAGCCGAGAGGCTGCAGGGACCCACCACAGTTGACATTAAAGGGGAGAAAGCCCAGTCTGGGTATGGGAGTGCAGCAGTGTGAGTTTGTGCTCAGGGCGGGTGCAGGGCCAGCCAGCAACGAGGGGAGAGGGCACCATTGGCTTAGTGCCTGTCCTCACACCTAGAAGCCTTTTCCCTTTGGTGCTCCCTCAGGTTTCGATTACACTCAACCACTTACTGAGGCTGGTAACTAGGCTCAACCCTGGGGGAGCTGGTGGCCCGAAGGGCAGATAGAGAAGCAAGCCTTTGGTCACTGGAGAGAGTGATCACACCACCCACACCCTGCAGGCCCAGCAGACCTGTAGGACCTTTGCCATCTTTTCCCTACCTGAAGCCCTTGAATCCATCCACAGCAGTGAGCTGGGCTCCTGGCCCCCGTTCTAGCTATCTGTGCAGTGCACTGCTTGAATGAACAACATCACTGCCCACCAGCCACTGGATGGTCCTTGGAGACATGTACTTTTCCCTTCAGGTTCCAGTGCTGGGACCTGTCCCCTCTCCCTTTCCTCTACAGTAAGCATGTCAAGCTCACGGCCAGCGGGCCACATGCTTGCTCTGCAGGGATGGAGGAGTGACATGGCCTCAGCCACACATGTGCTAGGTAGCAGGCATAAGAACCCAGCAGGTCTCCATCCCTGTGTACTCTGAAGTGGCTGGAAGGTGGGGGTGTTGATATCTGTGCCTTTTCCCCAGTAAACCTTTTCCAGTCATGTCCTGACCGCTAGCGAGGCTCCCTACGTCTCACCTCCTATTCTAACCCTCCTCTGGCTTATGCTCATCTGCGTGGAGACCTACCTGCCCCCAGCAGATTGCCCCACTGCAACCCCTCCCTGATCCTGTGCATTTGCAGGTGCTGCTGGATATCTTCACTGGGGTGCGGCTCTACCTGCCACCCTCCACACCAGACTTCAGCCGTCTCAGACGCTACTTTGTGGCATTTGATGGGGACCTGGTACAGGAATTTGACATGGCCTCAGCCACACACGTGCTGGGTAGCAGGGACAAGAACCCTGAGGCCCAGCAGGTCTCCCCAGAGTGGATCTGGGCATGTATCCGGAAACGAAGACTGGTGGCTCCCTGCTAGGACTGCTGCCTTTCCTCTCCCTCCTGCCTACCCTTCCCGGCTGGGGCAGAACCCAACTGGGCAAAGATGGACTTTCTTCTCCAAGCAGCGCGTCTTCCAAAACCCACCAATTGTGCATGGTCTCTCCCCAGCCAGGAGTCAGGTGCTCGGGGTGCCACCAGGGCAGTCACCCTCTCCTGTGGGCTTGTATAGATCTTCCAGATCTAGGTGCTGGTTTTGTTGTCTTTTAGTGTTCTTTAAAAAGGAGCTTTTCTTCCTTTTTAAAATAAAATATCTTGCAGCTATCTCTGCCCTTCCCCCACTCTCACCCCGTAATTTCCCTGGTGATTAAGGAGTGAAGGCTGGGCTACCGAAGGTCTCTCCTTCCTTGCCTGCCCCTTTCACCGCCATGCTCATTTTAAAGTTGTGTTCCTCGGACTGCCCTTCCTCAGAAATGCTGCGTTTATATTTGGCAAAACGTGCATTCAGTCTGGCCCTTTTGCCAGGAATGAAGCCTCATCTGAAAGGAAACAAAATTAATTTTATGACTTAATTGTCTGGTTCTCCTGGTATAGGTGTGGGTCTGCTTGAACCAGGATCAGGTAGGAAAGTGGGGCCTTTATGAAAAAAAGGGAGGTTTGGGCTACTCCTTTGGGGGATACAGGCTCCAGGAGGATCAGCCTCCCCAACATCTGGAAATAAGACTGCTCTTTAGGATAACCCCGAGGACAGGCTGTAGATACACAGCCTGCTTAGAGGAAAGACTCCTGTACCACCCAAGGCTGGTTTTTTTGAATAAAGGGAAACAATTTAGACGAGTGTTGTTCAATAGAACTTTTTGCGGCAATGGAAATATGCCATAGATCTTAACTGATCCACACAAGTTAGCCACATCAGCTGTTGAGCATTTGAAATGTGGCCAACACAACTGAGGAGCTGAAGTTTTCATGCTAACCGAACTTGAAGTGATCACATGTGGCTAGTGACTCACCACACTGGATAGTGCAGGTAGACCTGATTCAAATCCAAGTCCTGATATTTAATAGCTATAACTTTACACAAGTCATTCAACATCTATGCCTCCAAAAGGAATGGGGCTAGGAATTGGCCCTAAATCATGGGGTTACCTTAAAGAGTAAATGAACTCAAGGTAAGTTCTGAAAGCACTTAGCACAGCCTCGCTGAGTTGGGAAAATCAACAGTGGCATGCGTGTTCAGACGCTACCCAGGAGAGGCCTGGCTCTAACCACTTCCACAACCTCTTGCCTGTGTGACAGCTCAAGCTGGTCTGAATGCAGCTCATCAGGTGGCCATCTGGTTCTACACTGGCTCCTGTGTTCGCAGGCTGGCTGCCTTCTGAGGGTCAGTTCCCTTTTTTCATATTAAGCTAGTAGGCTGGTGTGTCCTCCCTGTGAGTTAGGTGAATAGGACTCAACCTCTAGAACTTTTGTCTGGGCCTGTAGGTTGAGAACCACTCCCTCCCTCCCACCCAGCCCCGCTCTGGTTTGCTCAATGAAGGCAATATACTCTGCTGGGAGGCTGTTTGCCAGTCAGCTTGGAGGCCAACTTTAACCTGATGGACCTGGGTCTTCACCTGTTGGTTAAAATGTGTGGGGAGGAAGGAGCAGGAGGGGGAGGTGCTGCCATGTCTCTGGCTCAGGACATGGGGTGGTTTTGAATAGGCACCATTCAGTCTGGCTTCAGTATTGGGAATAAGACACCCTTTTTATTCTACCCTCAGTGGAGACAAAAGCTGATCCTCTAAGCACTGACCTACATAAATTTCCACCCCCTCTCCAGCCTCCAGGCCAAACAACTGGACAGGGCAGCAGAACAAGGCACTCCCCTGGAGAATTTGCCAAAGGACACACCACTGCCCTTTGGCCCAACTGACCAGCCCCAACCCCACCTGTCCTTACTGGGTGCCTACACGCAAGGCGCAGCCTCACAGCTGAGGGGTGTGCTCGCCGGGTGTGCTCTTCCATTCACTGTTTAAAGAGTTTTCCTTCCAGTCTCTCTGACATGAGATTTTTCTGAGCTGCTGAGATTACACCATATATACGATTTTGTATCCTTTCATGTATTTCCATAGACCTTGAGCCTTTGTAAGCTGTTGCTTGGCAGCAGATAGAGGTCATCGCAGTGCTCAACGGGTCAGCAGCCCAGAACAATGAGGACAAAAGGCTGTGGCTCAGCCTCAAGCCTTTACACACTGGACAAGTCTCAGTCACAGGGCAGAGCTGCACACAACCTAGCTCTCCCACAGGCTGCATTCTCACGAGTCCCCTCCCCTGGGCACTTGATCAAGGAGGTGTTTGCAGGCCTGTGCACACAGCAGTCTGTCCACAAGGCTGGGCCAACCCCTGAGCCTCTCCAACTACCACAGCTGTCTTTCCAAAAGCCACCATCTCTCAGGGTCATATGAAGACCTGACACTTGCTGTCCTCAGACTCCTTTCTATACATATCACCTTTTTAAAATTTATTTTTATTGATTTCAGAGAGGAAGGGAGAGAGAGAGAGAAACATCAATGAGAGAATCATCGATTGGCTGTCTCCTGCATGCACTCTACCTGCACGCACTCTACTGGGGATCGAGTCCCCAACGAGGGCATGTGCCCTGACTGGGAATCCAATCGTGACCTGGTTCATAGGTTGACACTCAACCACTAAGCCATATCGGCCAGGTTATATGTATCTTTAAGGCCCATCTCTCACTAAATCAGTGGCAATGTTTGATCTCACTGCTTCATATTTGATCTTATGATTGGTCCTTTTTCTACCCAGCTCCATCCTCATCTAGGCTGTCCCAGGCCTCTCCCCCATAGTAGTGAGCTCGCAAACAAGTCACAACAACACTTCAGCTTCAGTTTCCTCCCTTGTCTGTCGAACAGGGCTATCTTGACCAAAGCCACAAGACATGAGCCAAGCATCTCCAACAATAATGCGGTCTCAAGTGCATACCTGTGTGCAAACGCCTGGGATTAGCTTGTTGGTTGATCAACTCTTGTCAATCTTAACTATCAGATCTCTGGCAGCCTCACACCAGATCGGACAGGCATCTATAATGAAACTTTATTACAAAATTAAAAAGCAGAGATCTGTAACAAAAAATACACATTTGGGTTTGTATTACACCCAAGTCTGAGAGAATCTTAATATAAGCCACTTGAAGTAACACATTCACATCCAAAAAATTTCAACAAATTTATACAATATTATTGAGCACTAATTCCTGTACAGCTTATTCTTACTAGTTTGGATCCAAGTATTCAAACATGAACCAGTCAGCTCTTGTTTTAAAAGTCTCAACTGAAGTTTCTCAATCACAGCAAAAGCCAAGAAATAACTGGAAGAATCATGTTTCCATGATAAAATTAAGACCAAAGATCCATGAGGGGCCGGAATGAGTATTCAAGGATAAAAATCAAGTTTTCTACCTACATTAGATAGTAACTAAAATGGGATCCTGGAATTCCCAACTTTTATTTGGTGTAATAGAGAAGATACAACAAAAAGAAAAAATCAGGGTTGCTTGACACTATTTTTCTTAAGTGAAAACCGTCACCAAAAGAGGTTAGAAGACTTAAAGGCAAGTTCTTTCTCCAAAATGAGTAAATTACATCAGTTCTAATTCTTACTGAGGTTTCAAACCAACCATCACCATAATATCTTTAACTCAAGTTAGGAGGGAAATTGGGAGGCAGGGGAAGGTAAGGCCTGAGCAAGTTTTAAGTAGGAAGAGAACCAGCTTCTACCCTGAAGTTATTGCTAGAGTTTAACTGAGTTGCATATACATTGACCTGCTTCACAATGGAACTGAGTAGCTGAATCCTTTGCTAAACTGGCAGGCATTGTAAACTATAGTATTGACTGTCCAGCAGAAAAATGTCTTCACAGGGAAATCTCCATTCCCCTAGTTCCTACAAAGGCTGTGGCCCAGAATTAAATCATCAGGACTTGGTATAATGTCGAGGTAAGTGGCCCAGTGTTTAGCTGACAACTACTTGATGAAATTTGGTTTTCCCACAGGGGATTAGTGGTTGATGATGGAGGGAAAGCCAAGCATGTCTGTACCAATAAATAGGTCCTCTTAGAGGTTTTCCACTGCTCTCCAGAGTTACGATTGGTTCTTATCTTTGCTGCACTGGGCGGGGGGGGGGGGGGGGGGGGTCTGTCAAGGCCCTTGGGTGTTTAGGGTTTGCATAGATCATCCATTGGTAATGGCAGCACACACAGCTCCTCAGAGCATGTATGTTTGTGCTTGGCCAAGCTGGTCCAGCGAAGTTTTCTTTAGCCCTTTGGTTCTTCCAGTGCTGTAAGCCCCAAAGAGGGCTTGAGAACACAACCTACTCATTGCGCAATCCTTCCTAGAGCCCAGAGAATGCTCCTTCCTCACCTACCCCCAAATCAGGAGACTGAGAAGGGAAATAGGAGGAGGGAGTCCCCATCAAGCTGGGGAACGAAGGCTTCCAGCTATCTGCTCAAGGGCTGAAACCAGCCTCACTCAGTGCCTCTGATACCTCGAAGGGGCTGTGTCTCACAGATTTGGTCCCAGGAACTTATGAGAAGTCTGGCTAGAGAAGAGCCAGGCTCTTTGCCTAAGTCTCGATGCCTTGAGTGAGACCATGTTTAAACCTTGTGGGAAAGAGAGGGACTTCTTTCACCGAGGGAAGGGGTTTAGAACTCCTGTCTGTTGGAGAAGTTGAAGTTAAGCAAAAAGCCTTTGATTCCACCCAACACTTTCCCTTTTCTCCAACTAAAATGAAGGAGGTGCTAAGTCAGCCTCAAGAGAAGCAGAGATGATCCAAGGCACCATCTCACAGAGACACTGGAATTTCCCAGCAGTTTGGGAACCAGGTGTTTCGTTGGCTCCCAAGGTCAGGTTGGGAGACAGACAGCTAATCCCAGCACTGAAGCAAGCAGCTCTTAATGACTTGGAAGTTTTTCAATAGCATTTGTGTTTCATTTTTCACCAGAGAGAAGTTGACTGGTCCAAATTCTGTCCTAGGGAGAATCATTATTGGTCTAGTAAGCTAACATCTTTTTGGTCTAAGGAAACAAATGGATTTTAGGCAATGCAGCAAGAAACCTTAGCAAAGGTAGGTTAAAGCAGAGAAAGCCAGTGAAACCAGAAATAAATCCAAATGTGCTGGGGAGGAAGAGAACCATTTCTACCAGGACTTCTGATTGGTGAAACACAGCCAGCAGCTTAGGAGGTGGGGTACAGGAGGAAAGGGAGAAGATACAGACCAAGTTCTGGAAAGTCCTCTCTCCATCAGTGATCATCACCCAAGATCACTGAAATGGGACTTGCCCAAGCGATCGACACCAGTCCTCACCGCCTCGGGCTCTGCCAGCCAGGAGGGGCACCTCGTGGCAAGACAGGCATACTCAGAGGTGACAGCATCTTTGCTTGCCCTGGTCTTGGGAACACTGCAGGTTTTCTTGTCAGCCTGCCCCTCTGCAAGCTGCCAACCCTGAGCCCAGAAACCTCGCCCTGTGTCCCTGTAAGGCACTGAAGAAGCCGGTACCAAGCCCTCAGGACCGGAAGACGTGCACGGCTCGGACCACATACTGCCGACAGATGGGACACTCGTTCATACGCTTGCCACACTTGGTACAGGTTACCATGTGGCCACACTCCAGCAGAACACAGTCAATGGGTGAGTCCATGCAGATCCTGCATAGGTTCTCCTCCAGGCTGGGTGGCACTGCTCCCCCTGGACAAACACAAGGCAGGAGAGGGGCAGAGTAAGTGTGTGGAGGTGGGAGAGCACAGGCACACTATGAACAAACCCTAAATCCACACACCGCCCCTCAAATAGGACTCCAAGGGGCCACTCCTCCAGTAACCAATTCCAGTTGCTCTAATCCGCACCTCCACAGACCAGGCTTTAGATGTGAAGAACAAAGTATCTGTAGATCAAATACCCCCCAGAACAGAACTAAATAAGCCAAGTCCTCAAAGCTCAAAAGAAATCATTTTCAGACAATTGATGCTGTAATACAGAGAGTCAATGGCACTTAGGGACTCATTATCCCCTGAGGCAAAACATGCTGAAAAGATAAAAAATGGTTCAGAAAAGTTTAGGTAAAAATGCAACTGTAATGAGTGATTAAGGATCGTAAGGCTTATCTGTAAACATATCCCCAATTTAATAAAGCCAAGGACCAGGGGGCCCTGTGCTATCCACAAACTGCCCCCGCCTCCCAGGCTTCCTCAGAAACTTCCTCGTACAAGAGCCAACAGGTCACATAGGTCCCTCTTGTGGGCTGCACTGCACCCACAGGACTGTATGCGAACCTCCAGGAATGCTCAGCGCACTGGGTTAGAATGTCTGAGTTTGCCTATTTATCTCTCCCACTACACCGAGAGTTCCTTAATTCAACAAATTCATTCCATTTCTACAATTACATGCTTAGCATTTGCTAGGTGCTCTGAGGTCAGGTATTCATCTTTGAATCCCTAAAACGCCAGTCATGTGGTAGGTGTTCTCAAAATGTCTAATAAATTAACATCTCCCCAGGGAATAACAGCTCACACTTACAGAATGCCTGCAGGTACCAGACAAGGACGGTCCTGAGAGCTTTGCATATTTTAACTCATTGAATCCTCACAAAACTACGAAGTACGTTCTCTTACTACTCATTTTATATATGAAGCAACTGAGGCCAGAGAGTTACGTGGCCTGCCCAAGGCACACATCTGCTAAATAGAGAAGCCAGAATTCAGATCCCAGGGGGCCTTCTGGGCAGTGGCCTAGGGGCAGGGACTACCACGATGGTATTAAATGCTCAGTGCATAGAGTTCCTAACAGCTCACCCTCTTATCTGAGTGGTGAGATACAGTGGGCATGGGCAGTATCCTAGTTTAGCTGCACAAACAGAAAAACCTTCATGTCCACAACCCCAGACACCCCAGGCAGGTAGCCTGGACGAGGTAGCCATAAATAGGGAACTGGACTGACCAGTCACCTCTACCATTCCCAAAAGGCTCTGTTGCTTCTGCACTTTCTTTTCCTGTTTCCTGGACTATTCAAAAAGTTAGGAAACACTTGCAGTGGGCTGGCTATGAAAGGTCATGAAACCTATTTACCCTTTTGAGGAGCTATTAGCCCTAACAAGGAAGGTTTGGAAAGGGCTGAACTACACAAATACCTAAAGTGAGCAGGAATAATTTACAGAATTTCATCACTGACTACTTCTCTCAGGAATAACAATAAACTCATCAATGCAGGGAATCAGAAAAAGAAAGGAAGACACCAAGGAGATTAGCATGATCTTGGCACCAAGGCGAGGAAGGAGATCTAGAACCTCAAATGGTTTGGGGGAACTGACAAGAGCTCAACTCTTGATAAATCATCAGCCAGAAGACTGTCCCATTTTAAGCAAAAGACCATTTTACTAAGTAATTTGGAGTCTTCTGAAAGTTTTAAAATGCTCTGCAGTCTCCTACACTACTCAGAATGTTCTCTCCTGGGGAAAAGCTCACAACCATACAGCCTTGAGGCTTTCACAAAGGTATACCAGAGCGTTTTAGAATTATGCCAAATCCTCTCAGACTCCCGCAGTGCATTCTGGGAGTACCCAAAGGCTCAGGTGGTCTTTAACACACAGGTGGATGTGTGGCAGCTGAGATGGGATATGCATCTTGTGCCTACAGAGCACCATGTGTGACACCTTCTGATCTGTCCCTAGGGCAGCTGGAGCCACTGGTCAGCCCTGGACAAACAAGGCTCTCTCAGATAATCCCTTCTTGGTGGGTATGGGAACTGTTAAACAACCCAAGTGATTTCCCTAAAGGCACACAGAGACGAGAACTGAGTGTAGGGGAAGGTGTGCCTTAGTACTAGGAGTATGAAAAATGAACCAAATGTGGCACATGCCAGCACTCGCTTTGGTAAGTATTTCACAAATGCTGGCTTCTGAGTTCCGGTAACCCAGAGATGTGCCAATCAGTCTGCTCCCAGATATGCTGTCCTGGGAATTTCAAAAGATGCCAAGAAGCCCTGGCTCTCAGTGAATTTCCTCACACCCTCTGTCCAGATGTTGACATGCTCAGACTTCTTGGACTGTTATCAGGAACTGGAGGGGAAGGAGAGAAGAGCTAAGAGCATGAGCCATTCACAAACAGAAACAAATACATACCATTTTGGTCTTCGGCACCACACACTGAAAAGGAAAGAGAAAGAAGACGTCTGAATATGTGATGATCCCAGGAAAGTCTGCAACCTCCCTGACTTCATTTCTGATCTCTGCTCTTTCCCTGCTGGGAACCAGGGTGGACGAGAGCCCAGAGAAACACCTGCCCTCCCCACTCACTGCACACGCTGAGGACTCAGAAAGCTCCTGCTGGTGTGTCTGGTCTAGTCTCAGAACAGAGGGGCTCTACTGATTTGCATGAACAAAACTGCCAAGCAGGAAGGATACTGCATAAGCACAATATCCCTTGCTATTTTTTTTTTTATTGATTTCAGAGAGGAAGGGAGAGGGAGAGAATCATTGATCGGCTGACTCCAGCATGCCCCCTACTGGGGATTGAGCCCGCAACCCGGGCATGTGCCCTTGACTGGAATTGAACCCAGGATCCTTCAGTCCGTAGGCTGACTTTTATCCACCGAGCCAAACCAGCTAGGGCCCATTCCTATTGCTTTTAAAGCTAGCATTAAGTCAAGAAAGAAGGTACAGTCTGTTCCAGTCAGCCAGGGCATCCTGATGAAGTTCCCCTCTGGAGTTCCCATCTCCTATTCTCTCTGTCCTCACAAGTCTAGGGCGATTCTGGGGACAGTCCCAAAGGGAAGAGTGAGCCTGATCAGGTGACTGGCCAGACGTCCCCTAACTCTGATGAATTTGAGCTACGGGGAGAGGAGAACCTGAAATCTGACTTCAACTACCGTGTTTAGCATGCAAGGAATCGAAATGTTGATTGGCAGGAACTAAATCAGTTGGGGAGGAGAGGGAAAGAGGGGAGGGGGAGAGAGTTCTAAGTGACATCATTTCAGGAAATGCAGAGTTCAAAACAGCTAAACACATTTCTCTTCTGCAGGACTTTCTGCCTTTACTAGTAAAGCAAATTCGTAGTATCTACCACGAATTAGTAACGGGGGGGTGGGGGTCATAACAAAGTATTTTTTCCAAACTAATTTGATCACAGACCTAGATACTATACTGGCTGCCACCTGAAAATGATACCATGTAGAATGATTTGGGAAATGAATAAAAGGAAAAGCCCAGGTATGACAGTCTCTTCACAGTGTGCGCAAACATTTGCTTCCTAATCTCCCTACTGGTTAAGTATTGTTGGAGGTAGTAGGGAGTGTGGTGGGGGTGACATACAGTGGGAAAGGCCATGAACTTAGACCAGGAAAGTCTCAATTCAATTCTGGGCTCTAAAACAGAAAGGGGATGAATAATGCCTATGTCATAGGCTGCTCTGAGGACTAAATAAACGTATACAACGCCTAACCCAGTCCTGGCACTCAACTCCAAATGACAGCTATTACTAGATGGGGCAAACGTGTAAGGAGACTCCTTCCTTGGAAGATGCTATTATGCTGTGGAGTGACAGCTGCCACTCAGCCCCTCACCCAGGTGTTGAAGGCCTTTCTGATCCTTGTACAGCCGAGTCACCCTCTCCATCAGCTCCCACTTCTCACAGCAGCCCTTGTAGTTGACGAAGTTACGAGCCAGGATCTCTTTCAGCTGCCGCACATTGAGACCTTCAATGTCTTCCAGGTCGGTCAAGTCAGACAGAGAAGCCCTCCGGCCCGGGACGAAGCTGTCCTCTGAGTCGACGGACTAAACAGGCAGAGATGAGACTGGTGGGCTAAGCTCTGAACTCCCCTGGCTCTCTCCCCAAGGACCCCAAAGCACTCTCACACCATCTCTGGTGACTGACCTCAGAAGCAGGAACAGAGGCAGGGAGAGTGCCTGGCACAGTGCTTTGCACTGAAAAAGCCCAGTCCCTGCCTGACCCACAGTTCTGTGCTCAGGCCCAACAGCCACAAACCAAGCAGTGCATGTAAGAGAGGGAGCACGGATTGGAGTCTGATGACCCTACCTTTGAATCCTAACTCCTCCACTGATTAATGCTAAGTAATATGTGGTGAGCTGCTCCTCTCTCGGAGCCTATCTGCCCCCGCATGAAGGAGAGAGCAGTGCTAGCACACTGGGTTCCTGTGAAGATTAAATGTGACAGCACAAGAAGCCTCCTCACATGGCGCTGGCCTTTCTCTCTCCCCACTGCAGAGATTTCTGCTTTCCCAGGGAAGAGGCAGACTTCCTGGGAGCACTCCTCTGTAGGCAACCTTGACCGTAACTCCGTGGCCCCAACGGCTATGTCCTCTGGACTGGCCCCGCCATAGCTGAGGCCTGCCTCCTCTCAGCTTTCCTCCTGATTATCTGACCTCCTTCCCCTGACAATGGCTACTGTGTGCTTGAAGCAGAAGGACAATGAGATCTGCACAGCAGCACCTGGAGCCTGCACTCGGGCAGTTCTCAGAAAGTCAAGAGACTGGAAACTAAGGGCCATACGGCTCCCCAGTCTCCGCTGTGACCTCACAACTCCGCACTAACATTCTGATAGTTTTGAAGGAACACTAGCACTAAACCCCAGCCCTGAAACAGAATTTCAGAACTATCATCACAGACTGATTCTTCTCTCCACCTCAGAGTCTGTTGAAAGGTTCCTAATAACAGCCCAAGAACACGAGGCAAAGGGCAAAGGGCAAAGGCAAAGACCCACACCCAGACCAAGCAGAGACCCACCTGGGTCTCATCCTCAGCAGGTGCCCTGGCTGTGCTCTCCGGGCGGATGGGTTCTTCTTGGTCCTGAGACACGTGGCCATTGGCCTGTGGGAAGAGAAAGGTGCCATCACATCTGCAGAGATGCCCCAGGGATTAGCAGAGCATTGACCTGTCCTGAGCTCACACCATGTCCCATGACTCCCGCCTGCTCCCGAAATCTGTAGTCTCGCACAACAGCCTGACAAGCTTGCTCTCTAATACTGACTGTGTTAGGCAGAGAACCAGAGTGCATGAATTCTGCCCACCGCCAGGATGGCATTAGCCCACTCATCGCTGAGGTACCTTCAACACTCTGGTGGAAGGAAGATCCTGTGTCCACTGCAGGAGGCTGCTCGTCAACTGTCACTGAATTGTTTCTTGCCACTGACCCCAAACTGCCTTTTCTATAATGTCCACCCTCCATCCTTGGTTTGCCCCTCAGACCAATGTCTACTGCTTTCTTCAAACTGTTCACAGCATGTCTTTCCTTCCTCAATACTAAATCCTCAACTGGCCCAGCTGAAACAGTTTCCGGACCCTCACCACCTTACTCCCTCCCTTCTGGCCCATCACCACACTCACATTCTAGAAATGGGGTCCAACCAGCCCGGCAGGGCACACTATTACTAAGAGCTGCCTGAAACCTGGTCAAGCATTTATTTTAAAGCATCTAAGAGCCGACTAGCCTAAGACGACAAAAGACAAATGCTTATGCTTACAAAGTTTCACTCTGCTTAGAATTCTAACTTCTCAAACAGTTCTTCTTAGGTGCTTCTTCAGGTTTCACCAAAGGCTACTCAGAACTATGAGTCTCTTAATCCCATCACCATTTAAGCCACAAGTCCCTTAACTAGATCCTTTTCACCCAGTACTCCCTCCGGGCAAAGCCTCCTGTGAGCCCAGAGCAAAGAGTGTCTGAGCCCACAGGCCTTGTCCAGCAGTGAGGCACCAGCAAAGGGACAACCTAGGAAACCGGTCACCCGCTGGCCCCAGCCACTCCTCCCCGATTAGGATCCGTACATGGAGCTAATTAAGAAGAGGCAAGCAACTACAGCAAGAATGGAAAGTAGAAATCGCCACCACCACCCAAAATGCCAAGAGAGGATACAATCACGTGTGTAGCAGAACAGGTACTGGGAGGCACCCAAAACCATGTCTTTATCAACACTCTCATTCTCTCTGAGCTTTATGCAGATGTGTACGGACTGGCCTCCTGGTGTCACCTGGGAGTTACAAAATCATCTTCCAGAACCTAACCTGTTTCTAAATAGGCAGCTTTTGTAGGTCCGTTTTTTTTCTTGGAAAGAGAAATTGGATCTCATGCTGCAAAGCATATTGCCTTGGCCCACTGGCTAAATCAAAATCTACAACCAGCATCTGTCCAGTTTTGCTTATTCCATACACTTCCCTCCCTAGCAACGACTGCCAGGGCACTAAAGGTAAAGGAAAGAACCCCGGTGGAGGAAGCACTATGAGATTTGCACACTAGTGCAGCTCACTGTGGAGCTGTCAGGTGGCCTTGCACATGTTACTTGACTTCCCCCATGTGTGTTTTTCTGGCTTGCAAAAGGTAGCTCTCACCAGAACAGAGGATGTGAGCTGACGTGAAGGCCTCCAAGAACATCGGAGATCAGAGAAGTGCCCAATTAGATCTGGCACATACTGTAATCTGTAGGTGCATCTGAAAATTTCCGGTTTATGACAGGAACCTTAAAACCTATTCCTTTCATTGAAAAACCCACCTGAAGGTTCTTTAGGGGAAAATAATTTACTCAAGTTGCTCTCCCAGCTCCCCCTAAACAGAGAGGAGTGCTCAACTAAGCACAGGGAGGAAGTCACAGCAGGAGGTAAAACCTGCCCAGCAGAGAGAGCCAGAGCTTAGCAAAGAGTTAAACTCCAGTTGGGTAGAAAACATGCTCAAGCCAACAAGGGAGCAAATGAGTTCACTGCAGGTAAAGTATGCTATCACGCTGGCCTTCATGCCTCAGTGCCCGTCAGAGCTGAACCAGGGGGCCCAGTCCTGGCAAAAGAGATCATCAACGGGCAGCAGCCATCCACTCCCCGGGTGGGAATGTGAGTACTATGCCAGCTCTAAGTAGCTCAAAGCTCTTTGGGTGTGACATCACACTAGTCAATCCTCCCACCATCTGGCGAGAACGAAAGTGGCCTGGGATTACTCACCTCATCTCACTGTTGAAGGCTCAAAGTTCACCCAGGGTGACCAGAGAGTCAGTGACCAATTGGGTGTGGATCTTCTAGGTCCTAATCCCCCCACTAAGGCACTTAAGTTCATCCATAGGACACCATCACTCCTTACACAGTGGTCAACTCCACCTGCCTCACGCTTATCCCACTTAGGTCTGTGTGCCCACCTTTCCTCTTAGAGAGGCTCTCTGAGGGCAGAGACAATGCATTACTCATTTCTGTACTTCCTGTGCCGGTTCATAACTCAATGTGCTGCTCTTAGCTTATCATTCCCAGTCCCCACTGGGATGATGATAAGCAGTGTATTTTTCATCCGATGCCAACCACCCCTGCCCAAACAGTGAGTGGCCAGAGAAGCCGTGCCCTTGTCTTGGTTACTGTGCTTCCTGCTCTCCCTTCCCTCTACGTGCTTCTTTCCTTCCTATGTGCCTTGGGATGGTTACTAAGGAACCAGTTCCCTACACAGCTAAGAAAGCCCACAATAAAGGTGAGTCCGTGGGAGGGCAATTTGAACAGAACTAAATTTGGAGAGTTAACTGAGTTTTCTCAAGTATTTCTGGAACAATGAATTTTTTTTAATGTCTAACTGGGATATGTATGTATTAAAAAACACCAAAAACCTGGGACTGTGCATTATTACCTCTGAAAAAAGCCAAAACCTGAGTGTGGTGTCAAGGAAATACCACTCATGCATCAGTAGGCAGAAAAGTTTCACATCATCAAGACACTTAAGCTCACACCCCACTCCCACAAGCAGGCAGGAGGGGAAGTGAGCCCTCCAACTGGCAGAGACTGCAGAGCCGTACCTGCTGATTTTCCTGAGCCTGGGCGGGGGGGACAGAAGTGGCTTGTGAGGGTGCAGAAGGGAGGCTGGGTGAGGTAGGAGGTACTGTGCTGGCATGAGGCTGGGTCAGGAAGGCCTGCTGCTCAGGGAAGTCCGGGGAAAAGGTGGGGGCATGAGTCCTGCCCTCCTGGGAGATCACAGGCTGCTGGCCAAGCACCAAGAGCACCAGCTCCTCTTTTTCCCGGCACATTTCAGTAGAGATGTCATGGAGGTTGAGATAGTCCCGCAGGTCCTTCACCTTCATCTTCATGAGCTCCTCCCGCTGAAAGGCTGTTGCTCGGAATCGTTGGCAGAGAAGGCAGAGGCGGGGCCCATTTCCCACTTGGCTCGAACAGGTCATGCAGAAATTCTTCTTACAGTCCAGGCAGGTCTGCTGCTCAGAGCAAGAGGCAAAAGAAACCACATCAGATTCTGAGAACAAGAGAGAGTGGGCTGGGAGCTTAGGGCTGCCAAGCCTAGCCAGACCGCCAATCACGCTTTAACTAAGCTATTTCCTATATCTAAGGATGCAAGCTAACTTGCAGATTTCAGGTTAAAAGCACTCAGATGGCAGACCCTCTGTATGCATCTGTGTATCCATGTACAGGACACTATGTTTATTATCCCATGTGAGGCTTTATTTACTTTATTGAGAGAGAAATAAAGGCTATTAAGACTACCAGGTTTAGAATAAAAAATCCCTACATTTTGCCCTGGCTGGTGTGGCTCAGTTGGTTGGGTGTCATCCCATGCACCGAGAGACTGGGGTTCAATTTCCAGTTAGGGCACATGCCAGGGTTGTGGGCTCGATCCCCAGTAGGGGGTGTGCAGGAGGCAGCTAATTGATGTTATGCTCACATCGATGTTTCTTCTCCCTTCCTCTCTCTCTAAAAAAAAAACCAATAAACTATTCTTTAAAAAAAAAAAAATTCCTACATTTTTATTGTCTCCCTCCTCCATTTCTTGTGGTGTCACCTTGGGTGTGTAACTTAGCTTCTCTGGCCCTCAGTTTCCTCATCTGTAAAATGGGGGTAGTAATAATATCTACCTCATAGGATTGTTGTAAAGTTAAGACATAATGCATGTAGCACAGGGGTCCACAGTAAGTGTAACTGTTTTAATTATTATTATTGCTAGGAAATATAAGCTAATGATGAGAGGCAGGATTCAAATCCTGAACTATGATGGTATTTATTGCTGAGATAAGAAAGCAAATGCAGAAAGGTTGTGGTGGTGGTGGTGGTGGTTATTATTACTATCATTAATTAAATTTACTGAGGGGCCATTATATGCTAGAGCTATATCTCGCTTTCATTTAAATCTCAAAGCAACCCTGCAAAGTAGGTATTCATGTACCTCTGTGTTTCACAGACAAAGCAACTGAGGCCTAAAGTTCTGTGGGCAGGTAGCAAGCAGCAGAGCTAGGATTCATACTCAAGGTCTGTCGGAGTTTAAAAATGCCCACAGTCATGCTCTTTCCACCAGGCCATGTTGCCTAACTCAGTCCCATTCAAGCTGACAGTGGTACTGGGTCAAGAGCCTGGCTCTCCATCTCCAAACTCCTAACCCAGTGCCCCACCCAGAGGCTGGTGCCCAGGCTCCCCCCCCCCCCCCCCAGGAAGGCCCACTCAGAGGGCTAGGAATTCAGTGGGGCAGGAGAGCACATTCAAGACAAATACTGAGATAGCTATGGGAGGCCCTCTGGACCTGATTGAGGGAGCTCTCGTTCGTGAAAGTACAGAGTGTCTCAGAGGGCAACAAGAAGGCTTGGCAGGCAAGCTGGTACCGCCTGGCAGCAGCAACTCCCGCAATCACAGACAACACAATACACGGTGGCTTGCTCAATTCAGGAAGCAAATCCCCAGCCTCTTGCCCCACAGGCTGAGCGAGCACGGTGACATCTGACTGAGCTTTTGCAGCCAGGAGCAGGTCACACTCCAACAGGAGAGGTCATTCCTGGGCACACTGGGATGATCCTAAAGGGCACACTCACTAATCGTTTACAGAAATAAAAACCTTTTCATCCTGTGGTGACTGAAGTATTAACCTACACATTTCTGCTCCCCCTTTTCTATTCAAGCCAACAGGAATGCCCAAGAGACTTAGATTCTCGCAGGCAAAATCACAGACACTTGTGTGGGGCTGAAGCACAAGTCTGCGTAGCGGAGACAGCTATATTTAGTCTTGTCTCAGTGTCATTCATGTAGTAAGGGGAGGAGGGCATAATGTTTACCACCCAGTTTGACTATAAATACTTAGAAGGCATTGCGAAAGGACACATATCAAGTTCCCTATTCTCCACACAGTTATAACCAGACGATAAAATGTTCAGAAACTGACTTCAAAGGACGCATGGCTGCACTCGCTTCCTAATGGTCTGGGACCAATAGCAACTCAGATGGAAAACGGATATCTTGGGGTTTAGGGGGTTCATTCATACCAGAAGCTTTTCTATTGGAAAAATAAAATGTGTTTAGGATGACTGATAGTGAAATGAAGAGGCTTCAATGTCATAACACTGTAGGTCCTGACATGGACCATTACTTGTCAATGCACTTTGACAAGACCTAGCTTGACACAATTAAAAAGCCCTGAGTTGCTCAATCAGCCCAGCTCTAAACAACGCTCTACTCTTTCTTCAAAAGTGTGTGGAGTCCTAGAAACAGAAAAAAAAAAAAAAGTGTGTGGTTTAGCCCAGCCAGCATAGTTCAGTGGTTGAGCATCAACCCATGAACCAGGAGGTCGAGGTTCGATTCCCAGTCAGGGCATATGCCCGGGTTGCTAGCTCAATCCCCAGTGTGGGGTATGCAGGAGGCAGATCAATGAATCTCTCTCATCACTGATGTTTCTATCTCTCTCTCCCTCTTCCTTCCTCTGTGGAAAAAAAAAAAAAAATATATATATATATATATATATATATATATATATATATATATATTTTATTTTATTTTTTAATGTGTGTGGTTTATTGGGTGCAAGATCAGCAACCCAGCTTCTATGCCCACCACCCTCCAACAGGGACTCTGAAGTCAGCCTGCATCCGAAACACACCCTAAAAGAGAAAGAGAGCTCGAGGCTAAAATCCCAGTCGCAGAGGCAGGAGAGAACAAAGGGAAGGGAAATGCAGCTGGCCATCAACAAATGTGGGCAGAACGAGCCAAGAATCATGCACGTATGAATTCTAGCAAAGTGTGCAAGCCAACTGAGTAACAAGGCAGCATGAAAGATGAGTTGGTGGAGCCAATGTGGCTGCATAAATGCCAAGAGGACACACACATCCAGCATTTAAAAAGCCAGCAGTGGAGCCTCAGCTAGACACTGCCCTTCATGGATGCCAGGTGAGATGCTCTCCTTTCCTAACCCACCCCTCACTTATTCCTCCTCCTCCCACCACCCATATTCCCTGGCACTTTCTCAGCCTCCCAGTGCCCCCTCCTCCTAGCCCTTCCTATAGGAAGGCATTCATTGCTGCATCCCCCTGGGAGGGAAAAGGGCAGCCAGGAGTGACGCACGTAGGGTAAGTCCTGGCTGTCCGCTTTCTAGCTAAGGGAATTTGCACAAAACAGATAACCCCCCAGAGCATCAGATTCCTCACCTGAAAAGGCAGGTGGTCTGTCGGCCTAAGGACTACTGGAGGAATCACATGAGATCATGTATATGAAACCTTAGCATAAGGTGATATGGTACTCACAAACAGGTTCCTTTTTGCCTCATCTCTGAGCTTTTGCAATACCTAGGAACCCAGTCCCTCTCTTTCCACTCTGAGATTTGAATACCTCATCCATGTTTCCAAACACAAACTCGTCTTCCTCCTCAAATTGATCCAGCTAAAGAGGCTGAATGCCAAACTCACTACAGAACTGTCAGGGCTGCTAATGCCGGTAGGTATTAGCAATACAGATGGGACATGTGGCTTGTGGCAAAAACAGCCTGCCATTTCTCTACAGGACTGGAAACTCTGGGAAGGCAGGAGATACATCTTTCTTAGGTTTCCTCTGTGAAATCCTTAATGTTATCTGTGCTTTGTACCGAATGAGCATTCAGAAAGTACTGACCACATGAAGAAAAGAAAGGTAGTAGGATCCATGTAATCGTTTCAATTCAACTGCTTCAGACAAGACATTTAAAAAGCCCATGGCTGTTAAATGCCAAACCCTTCCGATAAGAACGCTGATCCACTTAAGCATGAAATTACAAATGAAAATTTCTAATAGGAGAAAACATCCTTAATATTCACAAAATTCACTGTGAATCACACAAAATTATTTCTTACTTTTGTAACAAGAAAATATCCAAACTAGAACTTGCCTTCCCCCACCCCCCGCAAAAAAAAAAAAAAGTATTCTTGCTTTTGCTTTCTTATCTTCTTTGTATGGCTATGCATTTGCTCCCACCTTCTGTCAGACTGCAAGCTCTCTGTTAGGCAGGCATGACTTACTTCATCTCTGCCTGTCTAGCCCAGGCAACGCCTGACACACAGTAGATATTCAATCATTTATTTTTCCAATAAATAGGGGGGAAGTTCCTTATTTTGATCATTTGCGATGCTCCTAGGCACACTGGCCAATATCCTGTCATTTTCAAATTTACCTTCTTCCCCTACATTTCACCTGTGTTCATATGCAAGTAACTTAGTGTCTGGGTCTCCTATTTTTCATCTGTAAAATGGGTTAACAAGTACTACTTCACAGAATATGGCATGAAGAGGTGCTCACTAAATGAGCTATATGATCAGTCTCAGCCACCACCCTAGACCAGCCTCTGATCACGTCTCGCCAAGTGTCAAATGGGCAAGTGCTACACCTGTTACTAGTGAAGCCATGTCTACTACCTAGAACAGGACTGATCAGGTCTTCCTTTGTTTAAAGTCGTTCTGATGGCTCCAAGCTCCTTACTAAGTCAGTCATGGCCCTTCACCACCTCATCCCACCTTCGTTCTACCCTAACTTCCCAAGTATCCTACACTCTGGCCAAACATGCCATTCACAATTCCCAAATAAGCCTTGCACTTGCCTCACATCTGGTACCTTCACTTCAGCCATTGCTCTGCAAATCAATAAACCTTCCTAGAATTATCAGCTAGAATGACCAATTTACCAGCAATGCCTGATTCCCCAGTACTTACCTTACCCAGCTAACTGTTAGCAGTTCTTTGCAAATGTGGGTCTCCTTAATCAGAGAGGAAGCACCTGAGGGAAAGGCCTAGGTCTTTCTCTCCTCTCACCTCTATCTCCACAAGCTAGACCTCTAGCAGCTGGCAGGCTGCCGGTACAGGACTGGCGCTCGATGAAAATCTTCAGCATGGAACTGTCGGCCACAAAGCAATGAAAGTAGAAAAACTCTGGTCTACATTCTCTTTTTGAAATTTTTCTCACCTCAACTGTCCATTATTTATTTAAAATTTTTATCGCCTAACTACTATGTGGCAGTCACTGTTTTAAGCACTGGGGATAAAAGGTGTGAACAAAATGGATAAGATCTCTGTTCCTATGTACCATCTGAGAAGGCAGGCAACCCACAAACATATTAATGTCAGGCGGTGATCACCACTACAAAGAAAAATAAAGTGTCTTCCCTTCCGCACCCAACCATCGTTCTCCTGTCTCTGGGGAGCTTTCTTCACTCATTCGCATTCTCCCTCTGGATGAGAAATGTCAAGAACTCACTAGATCCCCTGGTTCTCCCAAGGTTTCAACATGCTTGACCCCAAGCCTGGATCACCATCACTGTCCTCTGCTCTTTCTCTCTCCATTTCCACTCCATAAAGTATAACTAACATGTTTTAAGAAGGCAGTCACTATCTCCCACAGATACTGAGAAACAGTAGTTAAATTTGGGGTGAGTCAAAAGCTATACATGTATCTAGTATTCATGACTGTACAGAGGATGAGGGGAGGTTGTCAGCACTCCTAACCCCCATATTGTTCAAAGGTCAACTGTAAGTGTGTGTGTATGTGTATATAGAGAGGTAGATAGCTATATATAGATATCCTATATAATAAAGATATAATATGCAAATGGTCACTACACTGTGAAGCTAACGACCGACCATGCAAGGACCAGATCACGGATCAGCAGGAGGGTGGGGCAGCAAGTTACAAGCAGGCGGCAGAGAGCTACAGGAGGGGGCAGGGCAGCAATCTATGAGAGGGGAGCGGGGGAAGGGGAGGATAAGGGGAGCTACAGGAGGGCGGGGCAACGGGCGGAGAGCTACTGGAGGGCAGCGGTGAGCTACTGGCACACGGATTCATGCGCAGGGCTATTAGTCTAATCTAATAAAAGACAAAAAGGGTAATTGACCGTACCTTCGCTACGCTTCCCATTGGCTAATCAGGGTGATATGCAAATTAACTGTCAAGAAAGATGGCGGTTAATTTGCATATGTAGGCGCCAAGCAACGGAGCGAAGCCGGCTGGCCCTGGGCAGGAGCAGCGAGCGAAGGCCGGCATGGCGAGCGAAGAGCAAAGAGAGAAGCCCGCCGCACCGGCCTCCGCCACGCCCCCGGGGCCCACGTGTGGTGAGCGAGGAGCTAAGCCCCTCGCCCACTGCGCCGGCCCCTCCCGGCGAAGAGCGAAGGCCTGGATTCCGGGCGCCAGAGGAAAACTGGTGCCAGCAGCCAGGGGAAGGGGCCCCCAAGGAGCCCCAGACTGCGAGAGGGCACAGGCCAGGCTGAGGGACCCACCCGAGTGCACAAATTTTTGTGCACCGGGCCTCTAGTAGATATATAACAGTAATGTGGAGGTAACTACCAAAAGAACCAGCACAAAGAATTTAAAGTAGTTGACTCTGAGAAGAGCGAAATGAGAAGGGGCTTCTATTGTTTGTAACAAACTTTTTGAACAATTTGACTCTAAGTTATATACTTATGTAACTGTAATAATTTTTAAATTGTTGAATAATAATAAAAAGTTATACACTACCAGGTTAAAAAAAAGGTTCAAATAAGCCTTCTAAAATTCATGCTGCTCATTTACACAAGGGTTTTTCCTATTCCTTCTTGCCAATTACTTTGCCACTTCTATCAGCAGTTGCTCCTACCATTCCTTGCAGTGTAACTGTGAGAACAGCAGCTCTTTGGCTATCTTGATGTACCTGAGGAGTTCTTGAAACTACTGCCTTAGATAAAGAGAATAATTTCTTCATCTGTAAAATGGGAATAAATAATAGTACAGATTTCATAGGCTTTTGTAAGGAACCAATGAAGGCATTTGAAATGCCAAACTCAGCACCAGGCATGTGACAAATACCCAAGAGCCCTCTTTCCATCTCAGCTCAGATCCTAACTGCACCCCACCGTCTCCATCACTGAGAAGACTGAGGCCATGTGGCACCAAGTTCCTTATGTTTTCCACTTCAGTCTCAATCTACTGACTCAACTTTTCATCTGAGTACAAAAGGAGGGGCACCTCTGCCCACCGAGACACAGCTCCCTGACGACCTGCAACAGCCTCTCTGGCTGAATTCTTGGGGAGCTAAGCAAATCACAATAAAGCTCTGCCAAGTGCCCGCCTTTGCTGCACTACAGTGAAGTGCAGGCAAAATACAACCTACAAGGTAACATGCCAATCCTCCATCATTTACAGACAAAAAGGGTGGGGGGGGGGAGGTCAACACTTCAAGCTACATTCAAAGCTGCAGAAGTTCTGACATGTTGAATGTCTCCTGGGAGACAGTGTAAGGGTCAAAGACTTGGTCTGAATCCTGATCTTGAGGTTCTACCTAAGGAGGGACGAGAAGCAGTATTTTAATGTCTCTTATGCTATTTGTCCGGAACTTCACACAAACATTTTCCTTTTAACTGTTAAACTCTAAGCCTTAGTTTCTTATAAAATGGGAGTTTAGGAACCCTAAAGCCTACATCACAGAGTTATTATTGTGAGGATTAAATGAAACAAATCTAAATTGCTTAAAACAGTCCTGGCATACAGCAGATGGTTTAAAAAGGGTTTCTTCCTCTCAATTTTCCTATTATCACCATTTTAACATCCCATTCTGGATTGCAAACCTCTCCTTCTACCGAGGAATGCAGAATACAGTTCTTTCTCCAGGTCAAGGTTCACCGTCAGCTCTAATGGCGCTTGGCCAGAGAGCACACTGCCTCTGGGAGCTGACAAAGGGAGGGCCCACTCCCACACACCATTACCCAGCCAGTAAGTTTCCTTCCTGCTCGCTAATCTGGAAAACATGCCATGGAGCATTTCAAATGAAATCGCCATTTGAAATAAGCTCCCATCTGTGTTGTTAAGGTCTTGATGTACTGAGAAGTCCGTGGCATTGCTTTCACTAAAATGAACAAGTTAATCTGCAGTCAGGCTCTTTATGAGGGCAGCTAATGAAGGAAATAGTATGGAGTGCCTGCTACATTCCAGGCATTGTACTGGCCTTTGCAGCTTGTCTCATTTTATTCTCCCAACACTGTGAGATGGGTACAGCTATTACATCCCCATTTTATAAACGAAGAAAAGGATCTCAAGAAAGGTTAAGTCATACAGCTAGTAAATGGCAAAGCTGATATCTAAATTCAGGTCGAGCGGGCTTCCAATCTACGCTGAGATGCTTTGATTTTGCTTGGTTAGTTTTTCCTGTATTACTTTTGTGAAACGAATGGGCCTGGGTTATGGGCATTGCATAAGCAGAGGCAAGGCAAGAGGCAGGATAGAAAGGGCAGTGAGCTGGCCCAAGGGCCTGAGGTGGTCAACACTCACCTTCCTGGCCATGTTTGTGAAGTGGGCCCCACAGGCCTTGCAGCTTGGTTCCGAGCCTGTTGGGGAAGGAAAGGAGCTGTACCCAGGATTGGAATAGGCCTGCGCCCTGGCTCCCTGGGGTGGTATGGCCTCCTCAGGCTGTCCATCCACGCAGAACCAGTTGCAACAGCTTGCCCACATGATAAAATCTGGTGAACGGGAGGAAAAGGAAAAAGGTCAGAACTAAGACACACCTCTAGTGCATTCCCATTCCTGAGGGCACAGGTGAGCTGGGACACTCAAACCACTCCTGCTGCCAGAGTCAAGGCACAATATGTTGGGCCACTGGTTTCCTGCCACCTCCTGCACCACCACCTTTGCACATAAGAAGCAACTATAGACACCTGATCTGCCAGGACAGCACGGGCGGCCAAGTTGGCACACTACCTTTGAAAGGTTGCTGATCCCTGTTTGGGTTTAATCTGAGATCTAACTTCAAATAAAATCTCTTGCCATAGTGATTACAAGGGGCCTAACACCCACTTTATTCAGGAACATGACCTTCCCCTAGAACTCACAGACACACACACTACATAATTCCACGCTCACACTGACTATGTGAAAAGGTTTTATTTCCTGTATATAGGTGAGAAGTCAAGGTCACACACTAATATATAGAAAATCAAGATTCGGAAAACCCAGGTCCTCCTGACTCTAAACCTAAAGTTCTTCTCCCTGCACCATGCTGCTGCCCCTCGGTTTCCCCTCCCACCAGCCAGCAGAACTAACTACTCTTACATTTGTACCTGCAATCCCATATAAGCTTCCATCACAGCACCTATAGCAGCTGGTTGCACAGATACGCTCACCCCTTGTTTTCTACCGCTAAACCATACATCCCTCGAGAGAAGTAACCACTTATTCCCGTCTGTACCTTCCCCCTAGCAGTGTCGTGCACAGAGTAGATGCTCAATAAAATTTAGCTTCATTGCTCAATCAGTGCCTCTGTGAGTTTATTAAAAAGTGTTGGTTTAGCCGAGACCGGTTTGGCTCAGTGGATAGAGCGTCGGCCTGCGGACTAAAGGGTCCCAGGTTCGATTCCGGTCAGGGGCATGTACCTGGGTTGCGGGCACATCCCCAGTGGGGGATGTGCAGGAGGCGGCTGGTCGATGTTTCTCTCTCATCAATGTTTCTGACTCTCTATCTCTCTCCCTTCCTCTCTGTAAAAAATCAATAAAATATATTTTTAAAAAAAAAGTGTTGGATTATTATTCCCATTTGACATACCAAATACAGGTACTAGGAACAAAGGGATTGGTGGTGGTGTTTTTTTAATAATCCTGCAAGTCCCCCACTGGGGATGGAGCCCACAACCCAGGCATGTGCCCTCAACCAGAATCAAACCTGGGACCTTTCAGTTTGCAGGCCGATGCTCTATCCAAACTGGCCAGGGCAGGATTGGTGATTTTTTAAGATCACAAAACAACGAGGAGTTAATCTCCCAAATGTCAGAATAACCTAAAGATGGCAAGACAGTCCACTAAAATGCCAAGTAATGCCGTGATAAAGTAAGAGTGTGCTTTTCTCAGTAGACCAAGGCAGTCAACATGGACATTTTGAGCCTGAACTCTATGTTTACCGAGATAATAATGGAACATTTAGTGTTATTACTCAATAATCAGTTCCATAAAAGAATGGTACTTTCTGCGCTGCCTCCTGACTTCTTGAAAGTGCCTTTGTGAAATCACAGTTCAAAGATATGATAAGCTGGAAGGAACTAAGAAGCCAACAGGTTCAACCTTGGTCCTTTTATAGAGCAAAAGCAAAAGGCCCAGCAGAGGGAGTAACTTCCTGGTTCACACAGCGATAACGTCAGGCCTCTGACTACTCTAGGGCCTTTTTAGCTTCCCAACACTTGCCTCCAATACACCTGTGATATAATTCATTCGCTTTTGTAGGCGGATCCAATTTATATCTGCCCCACCCCAAACACTTGCCTGTGACCCCAGGAGAACAGGGACCATTAGTAATACAGTATTCAGCAGATAGGTACTCAACAAGTGCTACTGAGTGAATGAATCACACACAATATTTAAATCTTAACTAAGCACACATTTGCTCCATTTCCTACACATCCCTCTCTGACTCACTATTACTTGCATGAAGACTCTAAGACTCTTACTTTCCACAGACTTGTGGGGTGGAGAGGGATCTGCCTTACTGGTAATTAACAGTTTAAATGGAATAATGAAGTAAAGAGCAGTTAATTAAACAAGTTCTTTGCTGTCAAGAGAATGGAGACAACAGTGGGGTAGTAGCCCTCTGAAGGAGGGATTCTGTAATTCTTTAAATCATCAGTTGATGGAAACACCTGTGACAGTGTCATAATACAAAAAGCATATAGGATCCGGGTAAAACAGAGGTCCCAAGCCCCAGTGATGGGCTATGCTACCCAAGTCATAACCTTTCTGTACTTCATTTTTCTCATCTGGACATCTCTGGCTGTGAAGCACTAAATAAACATTAGTTGTTGCTACTATCATCATAACAATATTTTAACTACAACTTCTCTGGGAATGCACAGGCAAAAAGCACTATGATTTGGCTTTCTGGGCTTGTCCCAAGATCTTTGCCAGAATTAGCAGTCTGTGTCAATGAATTGAAAAGGTAGGGGAAAGGAGAAAGAAAACAGTCTTGGATGAATCCCAGGGACTCTGACTTGCACAACAGGACAGACAGTGGAATCACTAACGGGGATAAAGCCCTCAGGAGGAGGCATGTACCTGTGTGTGGAGGGGGCAGGTTAAGATGAGGAGTTGAGTTTTGTTCTGTGGGACATGCTGATGTATGCACAGCACACAGGGGTTTGGTCTCAGTTGAAGATGAAGGTTTGGGAATCCTTAGCCTTCTACAAGTATGTTAATAAACCCAGAGTGGGGCAGAAGACTGATGGATGGTGAAGGGCAGGAAAGAGGCGGGTCTGTGAGAACCCTTGGGAAGACCGGATCTACAGGGCAAGCAGAGGAAAACTAACCAGCAGGGAAGAGAAAGGAAGAATGCTCAGAGGTGGGAAAACTGAAAGAGTGTTATGAGTTTCAAGAAGAAATTATCCACACTAGCTAATGACCCAGAGGGTAGAACACAATAAAAAATGCAAAACGGACCTAGTTTTAGGAAAATGTGGGTATGCCCTTTGCCTGAGTAGTTTAGGAAGATAACCACAGGTTGGGAAGTGAATGAGAAGTGAGGATTTGCCAGACTCTAAGCATAAATTATTCTTTCAAGAAACTTTTGACTGTGAATAGGAGAGAGAAGGCAGTAGCTGAAGATCCAGGTCACTAAAATAGAGAGAAATGTAGACATATTTGAAGACTGTAGAGGAAACCCCCAAAGATTAAGAAATTATAGAGGAAAGAAGCTAATGATAAATTATGGGAGTAAAGGCCAGAGTAGCAGGAAACATGGCACCTAATGGTCAGATTCTGGGTGGACACTTCTGGGCAGGAGAAAAGTCACCTCTCACTAGAGAGTGGAACAGAAGTAAAGACAGATATAACCAAAGATAAGCTTACAGCATTAGCAGAGAAAAATGAAAAAAGGAAATAAAAAGGAAAAGCAGGGGAGTGATAGATTTAACCATGAGAAAACACATTTTCTTCCACACTAGGAATACACATGCTGCAATGGTTTCCCCAGAGATAAGAACTCTGCCACAACGGGTACGTGCACGTGGTGAAGCACAATCTGGAGGAGCCTGTATGTTTCCAGTGAAAGCTGGCCCGCTGTATATTGTTTCAATTCGCGCTTTATTTCAGATGCACCAGCTGTGTGCTGGGCACAGGGGTGACCAAAAGTGATTCTGACAAGGTCCCAGCCCCCAGGGGACTTAAGCCAGGAAGGCACTAGAGCTCCCCCTGATACAAAAGCTAAGAAAGCTCTTCCTCAGTTGGGAGTCAGGAGAATGAATCATCCTCAGCACTACTTTCATTTTAACTTTACATCTAATCTTCACTGCCTCCTCTAGGGAGCCTTGAAAGAATAGCCCTTGGCCTGTTAAGTATCTGGCTACTCTTACAAGGTCTTGGTTCTGTGAGAAGACTTGAAATTTGTCGCTGTTATTCCATAGCCCCATGTTTGAGTGATGAACAGTCTTACTATCCTGGGGATATGTATGTGTGGGAGAAGGGGTCATTATGAGAAGGGCTAGGTGGAAAGAATCCTCAATGCTAACATACCTCACACCTGCTCACTCAAACAGAACATGTTCACTAGTCAACAGACCAGGCTTTTACTCATTTTGACATATATTTCCATACCAAAAAGACACATGTCCTAATGTGGTCAGTTAAAACTATTCTCTTGCCCCCTGACCAGTGGTTCGGTGGTTAAAGCGCTGGCCTGTGCACCAAAGGGTCATGGGTTTAATATCTGGTCAGGGGCAAGTACCTGGGTTTGCTAGTTCCATCCCTGCCCCAGTGGGAGCATTTGCATGGGCAACCAATGGATATTTCCTTCTCACATAGATGCTTCTCTCTCTCTCCCTCCCTCTCTTCCACTCTCTCTAAAAAAATTACATACACACACACATATCCTTGGGTGAGGGTTAAAAACAAACAAAAGTACTCTCTTGCCAAACTGGAAAACCCTAAGTCTAAAAAATAACTATCTTCAGGGTTATTTTGGGGAGTGAAAGGGTTTGTAATTTTAACATTGCCATACAAACTACACATTTTTCTCTTGGGAATATTTTTTCCATCCCTCAGCCCTAAACAGATTCACATACATGGCATCTGATTATGTAACTTAAAGGACTGAAAGTGGAACCAATTGTGAGGTGTATAAAGAAGTTTCCCGATGTTGACAACTTTGAAAGTTTCCTTCTCAGATCTGCAAACCTCCTTCTGACCATGAAAGAAAATTATCAAATCTCCACTGAGGGCTTGAAAATCCCTTCTCCAAATCCCCTCACCCTCTTCAGAAAAGGGACTGAGAGATTTAATCCTCAAATACGGTCTCTGGCTGCTCTCCCACTGAGTGTGTTTGGAAACTGCCAGGCTCGCCTCCTCCACTTTGCCTGCAGGGGAGAAGGAGAGATGTAGGGCTGGGGTGAACAAGAAAGCTGGCCATTCCCTGGGGAAGAGTCCTGTGGTGTGAGGCAGGAACGGCTAGCTTGCTCACGAGATTCTGTCAGCTTAGTAAGTATTTCTGGGGAGACTAATCCCTGCTGAACAGGAAAATTACAGTGGTAACCCAGGGTAAGATAGAGGACCTATCCCAGGTATAGTCAGTTAGAGGCAGGAGGGAGGTAATGTGATTTCCTCCTACACCTCTTCACTTGTTCACCTGATCAAGTCAAATAATTTTAAATGGATCAGTGGTTGTCATGGGCTTTACCATGGAGCAGAGAAGGGTCAGAAGGGTCCCATGGCCTGGCCGGCGTGGCTCAGTGGTTGAGCGTCAACCTATGAACCAGAAGGCCATGGTTTGATTCCCTGTTGGGGCACATGCCCAGGTTGTGGGCTCGATCCTCAGTGTGGGGCATGCAGGAGACAGCCAATCAATGATTCTCTCTCATCACTGATGTTTCTATCTCTCCCTTCCACTCTGAAATCAATAAAAATATATTTTTTTAAAAATGGTCCCATGGCCTAGAGGGGTTAGAATGTCAGTGTCCTAGTAAAATTAGTGCTATGCGCAGTGCAACTCCAAAACCATCTTGCTAACCACCAAACTCTACAGCAGTTAAGTCAAGTCCCCAAGGTTCTCATCCAATCTGTTGTAATTTTAACTGACTGGTCTGTGTGTCAAGCCTGAAGCAACAGGCTTCACAAGGATGCAGAGACAGCAACATTTTGGAATTAACATATTTATGGTGAATGCACTGTATAAGACTTTATAAAAATCTTTTAAAGACGCCTAATTAAAATGCCCCCAAATCCTCAAAGAAGCACCTTTCTGATCTGGCAAATCAGAAAATGTCTAGATGGCAAGCCTTACAGAATCATCTCATTTATTGAGTGGTTTGGCTACTGTCATACCATATTCCTGGAATTATTAAAAGCATCTATGCTCCAAGTGCATAAAGAAAAGTACCCCACGTTATGGATCATTACTACAGAATGGGCTTTGCTTCATCTTGCATATTACCCATAAAAAGCAATTAAAGTACAATTGCAATGGCTTTGAACAGCTATGAAAAGCCTAGCAATATGGCTGAGCTATGCCTCTTTGAAGTAATTGATAAATAATTACATATTTTAACAAGTAAAGAAGTAGCCATTCATTGGAAGACTGCTCTTATCTGCCCGGCACTGAGCTGGGTACCACCCATTGTTATTTCATGTTATTTCATCCTCACAACAATTCTGGCAAGGCAGATTCGTTCTTCCCAACTTCAGGTGAGACAGCCAAGGTTTAGAGAAGTTAACTGACTTGCGAAAGGTCATAGCTAACGGATAGTAGCCAGGATTTGAACAGACAGCACTTAAACCCTGAAGCCTATTAATTCATCAAAACCTAACTTACAATTTGTGGACTTCTCTAGTTATATTTCAATTAAAAGTTTATTTAAGAGAGGTTTTTAAAGCATCTAGGATAATATTGTAATTTGTAAAAAGAACAATAACAAAGAAAACCATATTGAGCCCATGTCCCCACTCCTTGGTAAAGACCTTTTCCTCTGCTCTCCTCTACATCAAAATTTCTCTCAACATTTGACTCCACTTGCTCAACCTATAATTCACTCTTCAGCCTTCTCCAATCTAGCTTGGCCTAACCACTGCACCTAATCTCTGCAAGATCACCAAGGAATTCCAGGTGACACTTCTGGATCTCCTGCAGGACACAGGGACCCTCCATTCCTCCTCCCTGAAACTCTCTCCCTGCTAACCATTTCTGAGCTTCCAGAACTCCGCACTCTTGATCTCCCTCTTACCTTAAAGCTGCTTTGCTGGTTCTTCCCCCTCCCTCTTTTCTTAAATGTTGGGAGTGCCCAGGCTGTCTTTGGTGCCCACTCTCTCTCCCAAGGAGACCCCCAATCAGTGGCTTTAAATACCATGCTTAAGCTGAAGACTCATAAATTCCCATCCCCCCCACCCCTGACAATGGCCTAAATCACCATCTCTCCTCTATTACATTTCCCTCCTTAGGCCCTTTCAACTTGCTAGTTGTTCCTTCTGCCTAGACTCCGCTCCAGACCTTCACATGTTTGGCTCCTTCTTGTCAGTCCCCCCTTAGTCTAAATATCACTTTTTAATCTCATACATGACACTTAGTACCAGCTAATATTATCTGCTTACTTGTTAACTGCGTCACCTAACTGAAATAAAAAATCCATGAGGGCAGGGACTCGGTGCTCTACTGCATTTCCAGTCTAGAACAGCCTCCTACCTAGATTCCCAGCTTCAGTTCCTGCCCCTCTCCGATTCTTCCTCCACAGGCATCATCCATTTCCCTCCTCCCCTCAAAACACACACACTTAAAGCTCTTTAATGGATTTCCACTGCATTTTAGGAGTAGAAGACCCTGCGTGTGCCCTCAGCCCCTGCGTGTGCCCTCAGCCCTTGCGTGTGCCCTCAGCCCCTGCGTGTGCCATCAGCCCCTGCGTGTGCCCTCAGCCCCTGCGTGTGCCATCAGCCCCTGCGTGTGCCCTCAGCCCCTGCGTGTGCCATCAGCCCCTGCCTACCTCTCCAATTCACCTCATGCTCCTTTCCTCACCACTCACTAAGCTTCAAGCCATGGTATCCTTTCCGTTCTTCAAGCACAGAAGCTCCTTCCTGCAAACTTAAAAAGCTTGTTCTCCTGGCTCCTTGTCATCCTTCAGGTCTCAACTTGAATACTGCCGATTTAGGGGATCCTCCTCAGTCACATACACTCTCATTGACCTTTTCGTTTCCTGCATGACAACTATCATCATCTGTAATTATATTTATTTTGTCTTCACTTTTTTACTGGCATCATCCAAGCACACGGCCACTTCATAGCAGACACTCAAATACTTTGTGGACTGAACAAACTGAGACCAAAAGAACATTCAGTATTTTATCAATACAGCTGGTGAAGCAAGTACTAGTTATCTCTCCTTAGAGCCCAAAGCATTTTATCAATATTTATATGACATAAAGTGACTATGAAAAAAAAAAACCCTTATCAAAAGCTAAGGGTAGCTAACCTTGGGCAAGTTAGGTAAGCTTTTTAAGTCTGTTTCCTCACCTACATAAGGGAGATAATACCTCCCCTGTTAGAAGGTAATTGTAGGGATGAGAGGTAACATAAATAAAGTGCCAATAAATAACTCATTAAAATAAATTACCACTAAATTGTAAGTTACAATTCAAAAACGGCAACAGCCTAGATGTTCAATAGTGGCGACTGGCTGGAAAGCCAACGTCCGTCTCTCTCTTTGTTTACCTAAAGTCTACGTCTCCTACCAACCAAGGGACCTGGGTAGGAGCTCTGGCACCGTTGATCACATCACCCATACAATAAAGAATCAATCATTATTTTGAGCACTCACCTGAAATTTAAAATCATCTCTCCACGTCGAAGGCTGCTTACTTTAAAAAATAAGTTTGTCGTTTTGAAAAGAAACTTGAATGCCCTTTGAAACTGTTTAATTCAATACAGACTCTCAGAATTGCAGTTGGAATTTTCCAGTAAACCTGCCCGAGGTGTCCACCTCGGAAGGGGAAGATTCACAATGCTGGTGGCAACACGAGCATCAAATAGGGCAACTGTTGTGTTTGTAAGTAAGCAACCCATGGAGTAAACCATACTGCAGACTGGTCTCACTTGCTGGGTGTGGGACAATGAAGCATGTTCTCTGTGATACTGAGATTATTTCTGAGCTATTTATTTGAGAATAAAGAATTCAGAACACCTAAGTCACAGAGGGCACAAGTATATTGTGGAACTTTAGAACCCAAGGCCTAAATGAGATCCACAGCCCTGCTCAAGTGGTCTATGGGCGGGACATAAACAAGGCTGTTTCACAAGGCTGGCACACAGCAGAGGAAAACAGTCCCCCAGGCTCTAAAACCTAGCAGACAATTTGCATAGTCCCTAGATAAGAATTTCACTTTAGGGCTAAATATTTAGAAAACAAACCAGTAAAAAAAAAAAAAAAAAGTTCCCAAATAAACATTTTACTTTGCTTTTAGACTCACAGTCACACCTGACCTTAAATCCCGGCTCTAACACAGTAACTGAATGAGCTTGAGAAAGTTGCCTCTCTGAGCTGCAGTACAACACGAATGGATGTACCTATCTGTCACAGCGGTAGACAGAGTAGGTGATCAGGATAGAGAGCATGCCTTTGCTGGTCAAGGCATGAAGCAAGTTACCAGGATTTCAATCTTACAGAAAAAGCAGAAGGCAGCACTTCAGTAAATGGCAGGCATTATCCTAAGGCATGGGGCTAATCTACACAGTGGGGCCTTGACTTACGAGTGTCCCGACTAACGAGTTTTTCAAGATATGAGACGTCTCTTAGCCCATTTTTTGCTTTGAGTTGAGAGCTCAAATTCGGGTTACAAGCCAGCTTCAGATACCCCACCGCTAGTTGGCGCAGCAAACGTCACAGTGAATGCCACAACATCAGCCCAGCATCACGTGTCTCACTCGTTCACTTTATGATCTGACATACGAGTAATTTGAGTTACGAACTCTGTCATGGAACGAATTTAAACTCGTAAGTCAAGGCCACTGTATATATAAAAGCCTAAGTGACCGTTAGGACCGAATGACCAGAACGACCGGTCGACCAGTCGCTATGACGTGCACTGACTACCAGGGGGCAGATGCTCAATGCAGGAGCTGCACCCTGGTGGTCAATGTGCTCCCACAGCCATCTTCTGCGGCTGGCCAGCAGCATCAGCATCTGGCATCTGTTCCTTCCACGCCCGACCCAGCAACTGTTGCCTCCTCTCCTGACCCCAGCAGGGCCTTCAGGCCCCAGGCTGGGACAGGGAACTGGGGGTGGGTGGTGGCAGACACAGCCCCTTTCCCAGGGGGGCCAAGGGCCGCTCCCTCCTCGGGGCTGATGGCCAACCTCCCATGCCCCATCACTACCCCCATCCAGCAGGTCCTGTCTAGCAGGCCCTGTCTGACCCAGCCCTGATAGGCCCTGATCATCAACCAGACCTAGGGACCCCACCCATGCATGAATTTCGTGCACCAGGCCTCTAGTGTTAAATATGTGCCTCTCTCCCAAACAGCTTCCAGAGCCTCTATACAAACTGACATGGTAAAGATTTCAAAGACCCTAGGGCTTGGGCTCAGCCTTCTCTCTCCACCTCACAAGTAATCCTATATAATAAAGAGGTGATATGCAAATTGATCATTACACCCTCACACAAGATGGCCTGTAGGGGAGGGCAGTTGGAGGCGACCAGGCCTGCAGGAGAGGGCAGTGGGGGCAACCAGGCCTGCAGGGGAGGGCAGTTGGGGGCAACCAGGCCTGCAGGGGAGGGCAGTTGGGGGCAACCAGGCCTGCAGGGGAGGGCAGTTGGGGGTGACCGGGCCTGCAGGGGAGGGAGGGCAGTTGAGGGCAACTGGGCCTGCAGGGGAAGGCAATTGGGGGGGGACCAGGACTGCAGGGGAGGGCAGTTGGGAGCAACCAGGCCTGCAAGGGAGGGCAGTTGGGGGTGACCAGGCTGGCAGGGGAGGGCAGTTGGGGGGCAATCGGGCCAGCAGGGGAACAGTTAGGTGTCAATCAGGCTGGCAGAGGAGCAGTTAGGCGTCGATCAGACTGGCAGGAAGAAGTGGTTAGGGGCAATGAGGCAGGCAGGCAGGCGAGTGGTTGAGAGCCAGCAGTCTGGATTGTGAGAGGGATGTTCGACTAACGGTTTAGGCCCTACCGGCAGTTGGACATCCCCCAAGGGGTCCCAGATTGGACAGGATGCAGGCTAGGCTGAGGGACACCCCACCCCACCCCCCCAGTGCACGATTTTCGTGCACCGGGCCTCTAGTACTTTAATAAAAATTATCAAACCTTTAGAACAGCGGTTCTCAACCTGTGGGTCGCGACCCCTTTGGCGGTCGAACGACCCTTTCACAGGGGTCGCCTAAATACATCCTGCATATCAGATATTTATTTATATGACAATTCATAACAGTAGCAAAATTATAGTTATGAAGTAGCAACGAAAATAATTTTATGGTTGGGGGTCACCACAACATGAGGAACTGTATTAAAGGGTCGCAGCATTAGGAAGGTTGAGAACCACTGCTTTAGAAGCTTTAGGAGAGAGAGAGAGAGAGAGAGAGAGAGAGAGAGAGAGAGAGAGAGAGAGACTCTGCTATGCTGTTAATTCCAGCAGCAGACACGAGGAAAACCGGGGGAGTTCTTTAGACTCAGGGGGTCCCTTTCTCAAATGATCCATAGAAAATTTCATTTTTTAAGAAAAAAGTAAAAACACTACAAAACACCTAACATGTGCCAAGTGGGTTGTTATGTTTGCATCTATTATCTCATTTAATGCAATAATCCTGCAAAAATCAGAATTGAAATACTCATTTTGTAAATAAAGAAGATTGGGTAACTGGACCAGGGTCACACAGCTAGAGAGTGACAGAATGTAAGTCCAGTGTTTTAATTAATTTGTAGTCCTACAGAAAGAGGGGTCTTCTTTCACCATCCATACTCCCTACCCTTAGCACTAGGAATTCAAGGGCCTGTGCGCTGGGAGAGCAGATTAATGGACTGCCTGAGAGAGAAGAAAACAGAAATCACATAAAGTGGCTAGCAGGGAGGAAACACCTAATACTAATTTCTAGTCCCTTCTAGGGACATCAAAAAGGGATACCTACCCACCAAGCCAACCTTTCAAGACTTGGAGTGGACAGAAAAACCATCCCTAGGAACCCCCAGCATTTTAATTTTTACATCCAGGAAGTCATCTGCATTTCCTACTTTCAACTTCAGGGTACAGGAGCTATAGATAGACCCCAATTTTCTAAAGATAAAGCCCTTAATAGACATTTAGGATGTGTTTCAGTTTCCATTCTGGCCAGCTTTGTTCCAGCTGAGTAGGGGTTTTTGACCTAACTGTGTCAACTACAACTAATGCTCTATTACCCTCCTTTTAATAAATTTTTCACTGGTAACCATTAAGCAAAACTGAAAGGAAATCCTCAGAGCTCAGGGCCTCCCTCTCCCTGCTCTTAGCTCCAGCTCCCCTACCTTTTCATTCTTTCAGTCCCTCAAATGCCAAGCTTATTTTGACTTCAGGAACCTCCCTCAAGTTATTTTCTCAGCCTCCCACCTACCTCCCGCAGGTGGCCTTTATTTCCTCAGGAAAACCTCTGACCCTGTCTGCTCTCATGGCATCTTGTATACCTCCCGATAACTTTAATTCATTCATCTGATTATTTAGCAATACTGTGTGCCAAACCTTCTTCTAGGTGCTGGGTATTCCAAGAATAAAAACTGGCAAGGTCTCTGCATTGCATGGTGATTGCATTCGGAGGGGATGAGCATTTAAGTAGCACTATATTTAACAACTGCCTAACAATTTGTATAATTCTTTTTTTGTTGTTAATCCTCACCCAAGGATATTTTTCCCATTGATTTCTAGAGAAAGTAATAGGGGAAGGTGGGGGGAAAACTGACATGAGAGAGACACATCCATTGATTGGTTACCTCCTACACTCGCCCCTACCTGCAACCAATGTACATGCCCTTGACCAGGAATCGAACCTGAGACCCTTTTGGTCCACGGGCCAATTCTCTAACCACTGAACAAAACTGGCCAGGGCTCCGTTTATTTTTAGAGAGAGCAGAAGGGAGGAGAGAGACACATCGATTGGTTGCCTCCTGCATGTGCCCAACTAGGGCCAGGAATAGAGCCTGCAACTGAGATAATGAGGTACATGCCCTTGACCAGAATCGAACCTGTGACCCTTCAGTCCTTGGGCTGACATTCAAAGTATAATTCTTTTGAAAATATTCATCTCCCATGGTTAGGTGTGGAAAGTGAAAAAGGCAACAAGAGTGAGTCTACTTTACAGCATTAGTCCCAGCCTTAGTGCCAGGTAAATGTGATCACCAGGTATTTACTGAAGTATTACTAATGGTAACAGCATTAGAGCTTTAAGGGTGAGGCAGAAATTCATGCTTGAAAACTCCCCAATCATGATTCCAGGGTAATCAGCAAATTAAGGGGTTTAAACACATATAACCACATAAATATTTGTAAGGAAAAGCCTACCTCATACATGCTGAAGATAATTTTTAAATGTACTAAGATTACTTGAGAAGTACCAGTAAGAAAAGAGTGGTAACAGACTACTATCCAAAAGTAACAGAAAAATATTAAAACTGATGGTTAATACAGCATTAGAAAACCAGAGAGAGAGAGCCTCAAAGGTAAACAACAGACCATCACTTCAAGCTTCAATGCCCTCCAGGGGCTTGGGTTTGGAATGGTGCTGTGATGAGAATTGCAAAGGACACAAATAGAACGCGCAAAAAGCAAATGGAGAAGTAAAATAACAGAAAAGAAATCCTAGAAATCAAAGAAACAGACCTCCACCAGATACACCAGGTCTAAGCTGAGCTTTGCCTGTTGCTATTGACACGCACAGCACAAGCAAGGTAGAAAAAGAAACATGACAAAAGTATGTATGAAATAGAACAGAGGGTCTTGGAGCATAAAGTGTTAAGGTGGCACTATGAATAAGGGGAAGAAAAGGAGAGAGATTTCACTTGCCACTGGTAATAAATGAGCTCTTTTCCTGAAGTGATAACTGTTGTAAACAACAGAAAAACATACATAATAATCACAAGTAATAAATGTTCTTGGAAACTCCCTGGTTTCAACTAGTCTATGACAAATATCTGCAGAGGGGCCTCAGCATCTGCTATGAAGTTCAGGGAAAAGTAATTCTAACCAATGGAGTTGTGCCAAAATATCACCCTCGGGGTCTGACCAATTAAATGGCTGCTTCTTAGTGTGAAGTTTAGGAGATGACAGATTGAACACTGCAGCAGAGAAACCTACACATTTAATTTCAGCCCAGGCATTTTGCCCCAAAGGGTGAGTCAATCAGGAAAAGAAAGCAGTTCAGAGTAAAATCTCCTAACAATGCTGAAAACAGAATAAACGGACCTGCAGTTTAATTACCACAGGATCCTTCTTCCATCAAAACTGATGACAAAGCTCATCACGAATAAAGAGACTGATCCCCTGCATACTCTCTTGTGCAGGAAACAGGAGTTACTGGATAAGCTTTTATGGACCTTCTAAGGGAAGAAGCTGCTTTCACGAGATATTATCACAGTGACTGACTCATGGGTAACCAGGATAAAAAATGCTCACGAAGCCAGAGACCAGGGGAGAGGATTTCTGGCATTCCTGTGCCCTAAGAAAAGGCAGCCTTTCAAGATAGGCATTCGGTCTAGTATCAAAATTAGGCATTTTACCTTTCCAAAGTGGACTGCACGAGTTACTATAGCCAAATACGCTATAGTATACAGAATTAACAAAGACTAGATTCTAGTGGTATTTAAAGCCTAGCACATAATAGATACTCAATAAAAGTTGGCTATAAATAATTTCATGAATAACTTGTTTAAGGTTCTTTAAAGTTACAAAGTTTATCTGCTATATCCCCCATCTATCTTTTTGTTAGACATGCTGATACCTTTAATCAGACTCAATCTAGTTTTCCAATGATGTTCTAAGAACTAAATGGCTCAAGGCCCCTCCCACCAGCACTTAATTTTCTAATCCCCAAAGAATTCCTCTCTATAAGGTCATCAGAAGTAGTTTATCCTGGATGCAGCCCTAGGCTGTTACATTTCTTCCCAATTCTACCCCAATGCTAAGGAGTTGGCCACTTTTCCCACAGTCCAGGCGGTTTAAACTTTCTCCCTTAGAGCCTCAGCCCCTTCTCTCTACCAAATTCAAAGAACTGAACACATACACCTCTGCCCCCCACCTGGTGCTCCATAACTGCTTGCACTGCACTGAAGTCAGATGGGATTTTGTGATAATCCAGGGTGAATTCAGACTACCCACCCGCTTCCTTCCACAGTCCTTTGGCTTGGTTTGATGTTTGATCTCAATCTGAAAATTATGCTGACTTTCCAAAATGTTTTCTGCTCCTGCCAGGATGTGTGATGCCTAGTACCGATCCCAAGAAGCAGAAATGGAGATTTCTAATTTGTCTAATATCACAAAGAAAACCTCTGTATTCTCACCATATTCTCTCTTGTGACACGTGCTTAACCTGGATCTCTAGGTTTTACTCTTTGCCTATATGTCCCACAACAAAGTGCAAACTGGCTCATCTTTTCTACTCCTTTTTTCCTGAGAAAAAAAAACCTGTAAAGAAAAAAAAAAAAAAGGACACCTGTGCTGATATCAGAAAGTAATGCTATTCTCATCGATGTTGAAATGTGCTACTACTTTGCCCATTTGGTCCTGGAATTACAAAAGTGAAAGGCTAGTCTTCTTTGCAATGTGGCAAGGATACAGAATGCACAAAAAGCAGGACCAGACCTTTTCCTGCCTCGTGCTCATTAGTTTATGGTTTGAGACCTTCAGAATGGACCTGTTCTGAAATAACTCGAGCAGTTATAATAACCCACAAAGATCCCAAAATTAGTTATACTATAGCCAATCCAGCCCCCTGATGAACATAATGAAGCAGATTTCACAGTGGGAAACAATGAAGAATGGGAGGGGGGTTCAGAAAATAGGGGTTCGTTAGGCTGTTCACGAGCTTAATGACCCACAAACAGATTACTTATTTAATCTCCTCTCCAGAAACTTGCCTAGGGGTAAAACAATTCAGCAGTTAGCTTTAGATCCAACCTTCAATCCTCAAAGAAACATTTTCAACTCAAAGACTAATTTGTTACACTGCCCAGATTAGGAACCGGAGAAACACTCAAAAGATGTGCTAGAAATCCTGGAATCCAACAAAAGGAACCTATACTTTGAAAGGCTGGTCAACTCTAGGCTAAGATCTTCTATTATTATTTAAAAAATAATAGCCAACCACAGCTTGAATCCTGCAGCTACCAGACAATCAGTCAATTCAGTGGTTTCATTTTATAAAACACTAGAGAACACTAGAGGCCCGGTGCGAGGATGCAGGATGCATGCACAGGTGGGTCCCTCAGCCTGGCCTGCACCCTCTCGAAATGCAACCCAGGACCCCTGGGGGGTGGGCGCAGCTCCACTGCTGCTCATCCTGGCCCTGCTGCACCTGCCGCCACTGAGCAGCGCTCCTGCTGTGGAAGCCACTGACCACCAGGCGGCAGCTCCTGCTTTGAGCGTCTGCCCCCTGGTGGTCAGTGCACGTCATAGTGACCGGTTGACTAGTCATTCCAATAGTTCAGTCCTAACGGTTGCTTAGGCTTTTATATATATAGATAGGGATGTAATAATGGTACAAGCTAGGAAAACTCACAATGCCTCAGCATCAGGAAGGAAAACCTGATCCCTAGAAGAAAGACATGTTTATAGGCAAGGGCAGTAATGGTCTAGGTACCTTACCTCCTTTTCAAACCAGAAGCAGACACTTCTTCAGCCACACTCAAATACTCAAAGTCTTTTTAACCACAGAAAGTTTCAAAACACAGGCACACAAGTTACAGTAAAGACCAGCACATCCTGTTTGCACTTGACTTCCTGTTCTGGGCTGTCTCTATACAGGGCTGCTCCCTAGCCATAAACAGGTAGGTAAATTTTCATATCTACCAACAACTGGTCCACTGGACAGTATTTCAATGACAATAAAACATATTATTCTGTGAGTCAGGTAAGAGTCACTTGAAAAGCACCAACAAACAAGTATGGGCCTCTCAGTTTCTGGATTTCCCATGCTTCTACTAACATCTGACCTAGAGTAAACAATATAAACACAAAAGTGCTGAGATAAGAAAATTAAGCCTGAAACAAAACTTAGAATATGGGGGCTGGGGAAAATAACAAGAAATAATGGATGTTTTTATTATTAAATGTTGGCCTCTTTTTAAATATAGAAGGAACAATTTTCTGTCAGCCAGTTCCCACTGAGCAATTTCCCAGAAGCAAAACTCCGAGAGTGGTCCAACCTGCTACTAACCTGAGTCTACTTTTCAGCATTGCAAAAGCCTTCAGTTTTAGAGACCAAAGCCTCCACTTCAAGCAAAACTTTCATTGTTTTCAAAGAGGAAGTGGTTCCCCCAAGTCACATTCAGCACTGGGAGTAAACACAAGGCAACGAATATCCCTGTTTTATGGACTTGTCATTTAGCCTTTTTGGGTCTATTTTCTCATCTGGAAAGGGTTGGATTACACTAATCTCTTAATGTTTCTTCCAGCTGTAGAAAAAATTTCAGGGATTCAATGCTAACAGTTAGCAGAAGCTTCTGTGGCTTCCTGCATTATTTCTATGGTCAAACAGGATGCCTCTAACATCCCAATCCCACAGTGTGATTATATGCATTCATCTACCTTCCAAGTACCCAAGGATGTTTTCCCTTTCCCTTGAAATGTCTGTCAGAACGTTTCCCACTTGAAAGCAACAGGCTAGCAAATCTTAAGGACTGTTCTTGACACATGGTCTTTTTGTTAAGATCTTAATGCAACCACGCCGGTCATATGACTCCTGGAGAGAATAGAGCCAGCCACAAAAGGATGGAGAAAATGTGACCAGCAGCATGTGGCACTCCCACACAGTGACTGCTAATGGGGAAAGAATGAGGCAAAATCTGGGTAAAAAAAGGGAGTGGTGAAGACAAGAAGTTCTGTGAGTCAGTGCAAGAGAAAGCACAGCAAGTTTGAAAGAAAAGGAAATGGAAAAGGAGTGAGAAAAGCAAAGAAAGGAGAAATCTAAACCAACAAGCAGACACTTAAATCTGAAATTCTGTTTGTTCATTCACTCATCCAACAGATATCAAATGCTCACTGTGTGCAGGGAACTGAATTAGATACCAGAGGAGATACAAAGGTCGAGCAGATAGACCTGCACAATAAGGTTCTGGTCTAGTAAGAGATAAAGGCATATCCACAAACAACTAAAATGTATGTACTGTGCCATAAAGGAGACAGAAAATAATCCTTTATTATGAGACCCTGAGGAAGAAAGTGATTACTGCCAATGAGGGATCAGACAAGGAGGCTCCATAGAAAGAATGATATTCGAAGCAGAAAACACAGCAGAACCAAGGACACCCAAGTAGGACAATCAAGGCCTTTAGGTACAGTGAATAATTAGATTTGAGTTGAGACATAAGTGGGCACAAAGGGAGGGATGGTAATAATAATAACTAGTGATCCAGAGAGCCATGGCTAAACTGAATAGCTGGAATGGAGTCAGACTGAGTACTTCAAAGTCAAACTTGGAATTTGAATTTAAATCCAGTGGAAAAGGAGGCAGGGAACAAGGGGAGGTTGACAAGTTAGGAGCTGGAGAAATCTCATAACTTAACCCATAAAATTAAGATAATAAAATCAATACAAAAGCAATATGTATAGATATGTAAAATCCCTCTAAGAAGATACAATGTCTTCCAAACCAAAAATAAGGAGAGGAGGACAATGGTATTCACATATTTAAATAAAGAATGTGGCCACATCAAAGTGTGGTCAACAAAGAAACTTAGAAAAATCTTTTCAAAAAGAATAGAGGAGGTCATTTCAACTCCAGAATCACCCACGGCAGAGAAATGCTGAAGCTAGGTGACACCCCATTTTCTCTGCAGGGGGATAAGATCCTTCCCTGAAGCTTAAATGGAAACAGCATACAGTAGCAGCCAGGGATATGGGCTGAGTCAGAGGACTTGGTACCCATCTCAGTCCAGCCTCTTACCATCTTGGAGACAGCCCTGGCTTCCTCATTTGTAAATTGAGGATAATTGCGCCTACTTCGCAAGAGGGCCACTGGGAGAATTAAATGTCCTACTGTATGAAAAGCACTTAGTACAATACCTGGCATATAGTAAGCAATCAATAATCTTAGCTTTTTGTAACTGTATCCTTCCCCACAAACTATTTTATCATATTATTCCATGTTCACCAAGCAAGCTTGATATCATTACATTTCATTTCTCAGATCTTGAAAAGCAATATCCTAGCAAAATCCAGAATCCTGTTAACAGGAAAGGAATCCTTCACTCTAAAATAATAAATTGGCATTCCTTTCTCAGCACAGTCACTCAAATCTAAATAGAACCCTGTCTCCAAAAGACCTATCATTTTCAGGTGCAAAACAAAATACATTTTGTGCCCTGAGAACCAGACCTAAAGCATAGTAACCAAAGCCCTCAAGGGTCATCCTGAGAAGCTAGATAGCACCCACCAGGCCAGCCCTACATAATGCCACCCTCAATCTACAACAAGCCAATATGGATACTACTTCTCCACCTTCCACCTCTATCAGACCCTTCAATCATGGCCTACGGTGAAGCACTGTATCTCCCTCTTTAACCATTCTAGTGGTCAAAGATCCCATCTTATCCATCTTTGCATTCTTCCCTCTATATTCCAATATACCTTGCATCAAATAGAACCACAATAAGTTTATTGTAAGGAATGAATTAAAGCCTGGCTAGTGTGATTCAGTGGTCGAGCATCTACCCCATGCAACAAGAGGTTGTTGGTTTAATTCCCAGTCAGGACACATTTCCTGGGTTGCAGGCTCAAACCCTGGTGTGTGGTGTGGGAGGCAGCCGATCAATGTTTTTCACATCGATGTTTCTATATCTCTCTCCCTCTAAAAATCAGTAATAATTTAAAAAAACAAAAAACAAACTCAAAACAGCCAGAACCGGTTTGGCTCAGTGGATAGAGCATCGGACTGTGGACTCAAAGGTCCCGGGTTCAATTCCGGTCAAGGGCATGTACCTTGGTTGCAGGCACATCCCCAGTGGGGCGCGTGCAGGAGGCGGCTGATCAGTGTTTCTCTCTCATCAATGTTTCTAACTTTCTATCCCTCTCCCTTCCTCTCTGTAGAAAATCAATAAAACATATTAAAAAAACAAACAAACTCAAAACAAAAAAGAATGAATATAAGACACAAATTACAATCTGCCATTCTTGTACCGTGGAGGCTTTTTCTGATTTATTGAACTGTTATTCTGTTTTTCTTCCCCTTCCCTCCCCAACCTCTCCAACACTGGAGCTACCAAGTATTACAGAAAAGTCAGAAGACTTTATTTATTGGATTCCCAACAAATTCATACACTGGGAAAGCAATCACTGGGTTTGAAAATCTTTTATTCACCTCTAGTTGATGTTTCCTCATTAACTTTTCAAAGAGCATTGTTGTTGTGAGGGTTTAGGACATGGGGCCTGAAGTCAAAACTGTCTTCCTGAGTGACCTTATTCATTGTGCTTAACTTACCTAGACTTCATTACCTACAGAGTACCTGGAGGTCATTAATGCAAAGCCTTATACACAAAGTGCTCCACAAATGGGAACTGTTACTATCTTCTACTTTATTTAAAGTAATCTTCCAACCCTTATCCCCTCTTCCACTTCTTTGTCAGATAACCAGAAACCTCCTCACCTACTTTACCAAAACAACCAATTCCATCCATTTATTCTGAGGTAACAGTGGTAAAGTGGAAAGAACACTGGAATCAGGGGTCCGGTGGTTGTCACATACTAGATATGTGGTCTTGTACTAAGTGTTTCATCTGTGTCAGATTCAACAGCAAAATGGCTATTTTAATATATTTCTTATAGAATCACTGTGATAATTAGTTGGAAAAATATGAAAAAGCATTAGGCAGACAAAGAGGGAAAAGACTAAGTGAGGTGATAAGGTTTTCAAAGGTAACTAGATTTCAAATCCCCATTCTACCACTTAACTCGTTGTATGACTTGGACAAGTTAAATTCTCCAGTCCTCGGTTTCTTGTCTGTAAGATGGAGGAAATAACTTCACAGGGTTCCTAGGAGGTTTAAAACAACGTGCAGACTACTTTGCATGTTGATTTCCCATCCTTCTCTCTGCCTCTTTTTTCCTCTCCATCTCAAAAATTCCCCTTTGTTCACTAGACCAATAGAATCCATCATTTTTGACCATCAGGCTTAATCTTTTTTAAAAAATAGCACATCTCCAATATATCTATGTGTAACAGCAAAGTAGACAAGTACTACTATACAAATATACTGCGTTCTATCCAAAATATAACACTAAAAAGAAATTTCAAAGGGTTAAGATAAAAATACAGAAGAACTTACTTTTAATATTTCCTTCCCATTCCCCAAAGGAAGGTCTTACCTTCCCCTATAATTTGGAAATCCATTTTGGAGGTCACTACACTATTAGACAAACTGTTCAAAGACAAACGTAAATGGAATAGACTTGGTATAGCTCCTAGCACAGAGTAGATGCTCAGTAAATAGTGGTCCATTACCGTTTTTGAAAAACCTGTCTTGCTTCACACATACTTCTCTGTGCAGGTTTGCACAAAGTGAACTCTCTGCTCTGCCTCCCCTTCTGTTTCATTCCTAACTTCCCCAACAGAGTAGCTGGTACTCTGCTTCACTTTCACATCATACATGTGTTCTTTCACTCCATTCCACTCTACTGAAAGACCTTTCTCCAAGGTCACCTATGATATTCTGACACCTAAACGCCTGGCTTTTTGCTAGGTCCTTAACCCTCATGACCTCCTCATACACCAATGACCTACGTTCTTCTTTCAGTCTTTCTCACAGGCTCCTTCTTCCCCTTCAGTTCCCACTTAGAGTGCAGTAGCTTGACTCCTTTGACTTCAAAGACCAATCTTCCTCCCTCTTCTTCCCTGATTCCTTCTTTTGTCCTCTAAATGTCCCCTGGGGCTCCATGCTAACCATTCTTCCTGTCCTTCACTAGTCAATTACATTGGTCCACGTTTTAAATAAATCCTGCAAATGTGTATCCCCCTCTCACTATGTCCACTGCCATACCCTGCCTTATATGCCACTTTCTTTCTCAAGAACTACAGCAAACACCTCCATAGTTGCCCCCTCTTTGCTGCTCTATTTGCTACACAGTAATCAGGGTAACCTTTTATTTAAAAAATATATCCTCTGCTTTTTACTCTCCTGCTTTAAAGCCTTCAGTAGCTTCCCACTAAGCTTTTTTGTAAAGCCCAGACTCCCTATATAGCCCTCAAAGGCCCCATGTGTATGGGCCCTGCCTACCTTTCTCACTTTATCTCATGATGTTCTCCCTCTCTACCTGCACCTCACTCTAAGCCCTTGGTGGTCTCCTTTCAGTTCCTCAAAAATAATAAATTATTTATTGCCCCCAGGCCTACACACATGTGGCTCCTTTCCTTCCTGGAACATTCTCCACAGCTCTTTTCACGAAGCTGGTTCCTTTATCAGTCAGACTTCAGCTCACCTTCCCTAAACACAGTTGTCTGACACACAGTGGAAGCTCAAATAAGTATTCACTGAATGAATAGGTTGCATAGTCTTCATTCAGATAACTCCAAATCTAAATATCTGGAATGAATCTCACCCTTCAATTTCAGTACCTCATTTCTAAATGCCTGCTAGATAACCTGACCCCAAATTTAGCATACCAAGTACACTCAAAACCAAACCCTCGTCTCTTCTGAAACCAGTTCCTCCAGTATTCTGAAATTATATGAGCAATATAATCCACACATTCTGCTTCAGAACTATGATTTTCCATTCATTTGCTCCATCTGTCCAAAAGTCTAATCACTCTTTAAAACTGAATTAAACTATCACTTCATTCATTCATGCATTCAATCAACCACTTATTCATTCAACAAATACTTACTGAGTACCTATTATGAGGCAGGCACTATGTTAGATACTGGAAAGCAAAGCAGACCTACTTTGTCTATCACACATCAGCCAAATAATCATACAAATATGTAATTATAAACTAAAAAATGCTATGAAGGAAAAAGTGCTAGAAACTATGAGAAAAAAGTGAAGCATCAAGAAACACTCCTTTGATGATGTGCTGACTGAATGAGATGTAACTTACACTAGGCTGACCGGAAGGTAGAGAGAGCATGCCAGGTGGCGGGTTCAGCCAAGCCCTGGAAGCAGGAGACCAGCAGGCCTGTCTTAAAGCACCTACGTTCTGCCTTAAATATTATATCTATCCGTCTTGTTCCCTTTCCCAACCCCATTGTCATTTTACTGAGTAACCTGAAGGAAAAGACACAGTGTCTCTTATGTGCCAACCCCCTCAGGAGATACCGAGTCACATGTATGGTACCTAAGGAGTCCATGCTTATAAAAAGCTTCCAGATGACTTTGATATGTAGCCAATCATATGCCCAAACTACCTATTCAATAAACGTGTATTGATTTATTCTCTCATTAAAAATCTCTAAGGTTGGTGTGGTAAAATGTTTCCAAAGTTGGTAACAATAATCCCAACCATACTCCATGCCCTTTTGCAGTGTGACTTTGACCCTCTACCCTTGTCCGTGTCCCCTCCCCTTGGATGTGGGCTACACTTGTGACTTACTTAAACCAAATGCATGGAGCAAAAGTGATGATGTATGACTCTCAGACCCAGCCCTCAAGAGGCCCTGCAGCTTCCATTATGGCCCCTTGGAAGCCAACCATCATGTAAAAGGAGCCTGATCTAAATTAATGAATGATGAGGCCAAGAGAGAAATGGACCTCATGGAGGAGAACCAAGATGTCCCAGCCAACAGCCAAGCACTGCGTCCCCAGATATTTGAGTGAAGCCATGATAAATCCTCCAGTCGAATCAATATCACATAGAGCAAAAGTAATATGTCCCTCTTCCCTGAACTACTAAACCCACAGAATTATGAGCAATAAAATGGTTGTCATCTGAAGCCACTAAAAGTTTTAGGGTGATTTGTTACTCAGTAATAGATAACTGAAACAGTCAGAAATTGACACTCTGTTTTAGCAATCATTCAAACGTTTCTCAACTTTGAAGATCAAGAAACACTTCTTCATATTCATTAAAATTACTCCTCCTTCAATTTAAGCCCATTTCCTTTTAAGTCTTTGAAGTACATAAGAACAATTAATCAAAATCCCCCTGGCAGAAACCATTCTTGTACTTGAAGATGATAATCAAGCCATGCCTTAACTTTTCCTTCTCTAGGCTAAAATATTTCTTTTTTAAAAAACTTCTAATGTTGACTTATTTTTTTAAACTTTTTAATCATCTTTATCCTCTCTTAAGTATGTGGAGACCAGAAATAGATGTCACATACCAGTATCTAACAGATTATTTCCTAGCCCTTATGGTTCATCTCTCTATAATCAAATTCCACATAGTCCCAAATATAGCATACTAGAGGTCCACTGCATGAAATTTGTGCACTTGCGGGGGGGGGGGGCCCTCCCTCAGCCTGGCTGGTGCCCTCTCTCAGTCTGGGAGCCCTCAGGGGATATCTGACTTACAGCTTAGGCCCGATCCCCATGGGGAGAGGGCCTAAGCTGGCAGTCGGACATCCTCAGCGCTGTCACAGAGGCAGGAGAGGCTCCCGCCACCACTGTTGCGCTTGCCAGCCATGGGCCCGGCTTCTGGCTGAGCAGAGCTCCCCCTGTGGGAGCACACATTTGAAGCACAAAAGCAAAGCTTAAGAGGTTGGAGTGGGCACACCATTAATTTCCATCAAGGTCTCTTAACATTGTCAGGGCCTTTCCATAGGTGAAGCAGGCTCTGGGTACCTCCTCCTTCTACCTCAAAAATAAAGGGGCCTTGTTAAAGGAAAGAGTTTTAGCATCTATATACCGAGCAAAGGTACCTTTGCTGTAGAACCCAACATTTAACTACAAAGAGACAAACAAGTTGCTTAAGGTAATGTAAAAGCACATTTTCTCTCTGAGTCTTACCTGACTATATGCCTAGATGCCAGAAGTAGCTTTATAATCACCAGTAAAGTAGAAATAATAAAGCCTACCCAACACACGGTATTGTAGGTATCAAATAAAATGATAGAAGGGAATAATTTTATAAAGTACTATAAAAATGTTGAGCCCTAGCTGGTGTGGCTCAGTGGATAGAGCATTGGTTTGCGGACTGAAGGGTCCCAGGTTCGATTCCGGCCAAGGGTACATGCATGGGCTGCGGGCTTGATTCTCGGTGGGGAGCATGCAGGAGGCAGCTCATCAATGATTCTCTCTCATCATTGATGTTTCTATCTCTCTATCCCTCTCCCTTCCTCTCTACAATCAAATAAATAAATAAGAAAAAGAAATTTTTTTTAAAAAAATGTTAGGTGACATTATGGAACTCAGTTTTAGCAAGCCCTATAAATCTTTAAACTAACTTTGAATGGTTAACTAATGGTTTCAGGTGACATATACAGAACAAGGCACCATGGGCTCAAGTTCATCAAACAGAACTCAAAAACATGCCATCTTGTAAGAGAACTTACAAATTTTCTTATACTGCCAAGAGTAATAAAGACATTTGGACTAGTGGTTTGACCCTGAAGACCCACTTCAGCCACTGTCTGATGGAAATAGGTCAGGGGCCAGGAACTCAACAGACTAGTGCCATGGTCGGCAAATTGTGGCTCGCGAGCCACATGCGGCTCTTTGGCCCCCTGAGTGTGGCTCTTCCACAAAATACCACATGCAGGCATGCGTACAGTGCGATTGAAACTTCGTGGCCCATGCACAGAAGTTGGTTTTCAGCCTGGACAAGACTATTTTGAAGAAGTACTGTTGATATTTGGCTTTGTTGACTAATGAGTTTGCCGACCACTGGTACTGGAAAAGACCCATAGTGCTGCAGAAATCTAAATAAGAAAGAATAACTCTATATGAGAAAGTTAGAAAAGGTGTAACATCTGAACTAAGTCTCCAGGCCGGGGGGGAGGGGGGGGGCGGAGCACTTTGCCAGTTAGAGAAAAGGAGGCCACTAGGAAAAAGCAGAGAGTCTGAAAAGGACATTGCATAACCAGGAACTAGAAAGGTGCAAAGTTCAGGAGAGAAATGTCTGGGAAAGGAGGAAATAAGACAGGTAATCGTAACAGGCTGGGCAGGGTCAAATGGTGACGGACTTTACCTATCAGAGCTAAGCAGGAAATAAGGAACCAATGCCACCCTGAAAACCTAAGACGGAAAAGATTGGATTTGGCCTTTAGGAAAATAACTTTGGCAACAATATGAAGAAGGAGCAGAGAAAGACTTATGGAGTGGCAAAAGTCAGGTCAAGATTTGCTAAGGTCTGAACCAGAAGTTAGAAACTCAAATGCCTGGAGGCAGAGTGGGTAAAATCTTTAGTGTACAAGATCTGGGAGAATGGTGGTATCTGTAACCTTTGAAGAGTGCAGGCCCTGCCTAAAAGCATTCGCACACAAAACTGTAAGCCACTGGGTTCGTTAAACAAAACATCTAGTTTTCGACCTCTGGTAAATATAGGCAGTACAGTGGGAATAAAGAAAAGACACACCTCAAGCAGTACTTCAATACAGTAGTAAACAAAAGGGTTTAGTAGCTGTGGATTTAGCATACTTGCAGAACATGAGGCATAAAAGAGTAAACAGGAAGATTTTCTGGATATAATTAACAGAGTTCAAACATACAGCAATATGAGCAGATAACAGATACTGGGTAGGGGAGCTAATGATATGCATGTGCTGAATTGAAGGTGCTTTTGAACAACCTAGTAGGTTTGTCGAATTAGACAAAATCTGTCAAGATTTGTGAAGTTGGAAGTAAGGATCTGAAGTTTGGGAGAAATAGCCGAGCTGGTAAGAAATACTGAGCATAGCTGAATGTATGGGTATATTAGAGATCCTTAGAGGAAGGGGGTGGGGGAAGAATGAAAACATACTCAAGGCAAGGCCTTGACTCACCTCAACATGTATGGGATAATCAAAAGAGAATGAGAAGAGACAAGGGGGCCTCTAAGCCAGATGAAAACGGTTGCTGGGGAAAAAAGAATGGTTTAATAGTGCCAAGTTCTTTGCAGAGATTAAGTAAAATGAAGGCTAAAACCAGAACACTGGGTTTGGGAATTAGGAATTTACTGGTGATCTTCAGGGAGACATCACTAGGATAATGGAGGTGGGAGCCAAAATAAAGGGTTGCTAAGAGGATCAGAGTTGTGGAAGTAGAGTATGGGCTCTTCCTCATTCTACCCTTATTGAGAACCTACTATTTGCCAAGCACCCCGGATATAATTTTAACAAGAGAAGCTGATGCTCAATATATCATATGACTGGAGTAAACACAGGGCTTTCCTGAGTACCCATCAGTCTTGGTGAGTAAGAAGAGACTTCATAGAGGAAGTGACTTCCGGGCTGAAGCCAGTTCACTGAGTTGGGGCAGGGTGTCCAGAGAAGGCTTATTTGTGCAAAGACCTGAGGCAAAAGAGAACATGGATACTTGAGATCATTGTAAGGAGCAGAAGCAAACTTGGAAGGGGGCAATTACCTAGTGTTTGAAGATTTTAAAAGTTTAGAGGTGAAGAGGAGGGAGATAGGGCAATAGCCTCAATAGAATTAGGGATGATGGGAGGTTCTTCCTGTTGTACCAAACCTGGGTTCAGTAACCTTGACATTTGGGTTCTGGCTAGGAAAGAATTCAGAGCCAAGACCCAAACTGTAAGAGAACATTTATTTGGAAAATCATAGAGGTAGAAAAAGTAATTCCTAAAAGAAATGGGCTTGGGAACAAGTTAAAGAGGTAAAGGAAGGGCCCTTGGAGCTTGGGAGTGAGGAAACTAATGGCAACAATGCGGAAGGAGGGGGAGCGAGAAAGGGGGTCCTTGGGCTTGCTGCCAGGAGAGAGAGCACAAAGGGTCCTGTCCTAAGGGTTTTAAGGGTGAGGATTTTAGGGGAGGTCCCAGGGGAAGATCTCAATTGCATATTCAGCAGTTTTCCAGGAGTGTCCTTTCAGGGTTGTGGTCTCCACTGGTTGACTGGCCTGCAGCAGGGCAGGGGGTCATTATACACCGCAGCTGGTCCAGACATGGTTGGTTTTATTGCTTATCTGGGCCTGGAGCTGAAATATGGCTGAGGTCTAATGTTATCTCTAGGGAGGAAAGGTCAGGGGTTCCAAACCTCCTGACCAGCAATATGCTAGGGGAGGAAAGTCACCCTGGGGGTGTGGTCCAACTCTACAATTGTCCTTTGCTAGGCACCTGGGGCTTTCCACCCTGGTGACCTTCTATACCTGACCCATTGTCCTTACTCTGCTCACGTCTGTCTAACTGCCTACAACACTCCTAATACCTCAGAAAAGAATATGGAAACTCACTGGTAGACTGAATTCTCTACAATTCAATATTCATGATCACTAGGTAGATAAGCAAATATGTTTGCCTTCTTTCTTTAACAATAGTTTAATTTGACTAAACTATTTCTCACAAGACACAAAAGAACAGAAAACAAGAGCAAAGATATATAAAGCTGTAAATCTGTTTGACTTCTCTAAGGTTGACATAATACATGGTCTAATTAGGTCTAAAACCACATCCAGATGCCAAATGAAATTAAAACTTTCCCCTGTAAGTCCCAAAGAGTTGAAGGTTTAACTTTAAGATACCCAAAGATAGGGCAGTAACTCACTTCTGAATAAGGATTTTCTAATGCAGCTCAGTCTAGCTAATGAAACTAAGAGAAATGGTCTGGGGTTACCTGATTTTGCCTGTTTCAAAACATTGCCTCGGCAGAAAGCAAGCTGCCTCCAGTTCCTGCCGCTGAGTCCTTGGAGCCATACTCAGATGAGATCATCTCAGGAGCCAACAGCAGTGGCTTTCAGGCAAAGTGAATGGTGCCGCCTGGGGACATATCTTTGGTAAGCAAGACTGCCACAGAGCAGGCAGTTACCCCGGCAGTGCTGACTCATGCCAGGCAAAACTCACATTTCCCAAACAACTCAGCCTGAGCCCACCGCAATCAACTGCAGCCTAGAAAAGAAAAGGTGCCCCACTGATTTTTTTTTTTTTAATCGCATGCTGATTACTGGGGACGGGTAAACTTCATTCCTCTAATGCTGGTCACTCGGTGGACTCTGGAGCCTTTACTCAGGAAACTCCAATGATCACTTTCTGAAATTTCATCTGAGAACACTGGGGCTCAGGACAGCAAGATTACTGAAGGTAGCAGGTTCACTGTTCTGAGGATTTCCCCCAAGAGGCTGATAAAGAAGTCACTTTGCATTTACAAATTAGAAAGCCTGGGTCTGAGGACTAGGGGAGCTTGCTCAGTCATCACAGGCTGTTTAAACCACAGGGTGAGTTTTTGTCAGCTCTAACCAGGCTCTTTGTTCTTTCCCCCACTAGGCCTCCTCTGACCTCTATTTCCTTAGACAACTCAAGTTCTCTAATTAAGACTAATACTGGAGGATTTTTTTCATCAGCTGTCACATTCTCTATACTAAAGCTAAATTACCCACCATCAGACCTATTTAGATGCTTAAGGAATATAGGGGTCTGTGAAAACTGCATTAATACTTGCTTTTAAAAGAAAAATCCCTAAATTTATGTTGATTCTCATTTATTGGCCAGCTTATTTTTAAAAAATCAATTCTAGAATGACTGGCTCATCAACAGCAATTATTATTTAATTTGCCCTGACAGGCTAGAATTGGCGTTGATACTATACAAAGAAAACAAAAGATTAAGTCCTTGCTTTCTTTGTGTTTTCATTTGACCAAAAAAAAAGAAATTAAAGTTCACATGAGATCCTTCAGTTCCCTGCTCACAATTTCCCATGGTCATTAGCTATTTCTTAGCCTAGTCATTCAAGACACCACAGCTAGCCTCAAACTGGACGCAGCTGCCAACCCGATGGTCATTCAATAAATGTTATTAGGTCAATTAAAATATACATGTAGACCATAATTTGGGTTTAAAAAAACTATGCTATTCTATTCCTTCTCAAGGAGCTATTTTAAAAAATGTTTTTTATCCAACTCACTTAATTCCCCTTAATTTATTCCAATAGGTTAGCCATACTGAGCTTGTATAAGGTTTTTATGTTCCCTCTTTTATTTCCTCCCCTTCAGTGTTTCCCTTTTCAGAAAATGGCTGTGTTTAAAGTTTTCCTACAGTATATGCTAATTAGTCCTTTTCAAATGATAAAAGCATCCTTACAGCAGTTAACAACCATTATCTCATGAACCACACTTTAAAAAATATTGCTGTAGTGGATGATAAGTCACAAACATTCTAACATGGATGGAGCAACTCTCAAGGCACATACAGTATATACAAATATGGAACCTCCACAAGGAAGAAACAGTATATATTGTTAGAAGCTCTCGACTCCTTCTGTCTTAGTAAGGAAGGAAGAGAAAATCCGGACGGTATTGTGCCCAGGAAATAAATGTAAATTATATTGACAGCAACATGAGGGCCAGAAACATCAGAACTTTCTAACTATACTAACTAAGATAAACACCATTTAATAGGTGCGGTAAGCTAGCGCACATTATCATTTCCCTGTTTGGGATTCTGTACAGTTCCAATCCGTTTTCCCCAAATATAACCATACTCCATCCTAGTTCCTTCTTTAAACTGGAAAGGCTGAAAATTACACACTTAGAGCTTTAAAAATATGCTAAATTTGTCCTGACCGGTTTGGCTCAATGGATAGAGCGTCGGCCTGTGGACTGAAGGGTCCCAGGTTCGATTCCAGTCAAGGGCATGTACCTTGGTTGTGGGCACATCCCCAGTAGGCGGTGTGCAGGAGGCAACTGGTCGATGTTTCTCTCTCTTCGATGTTTCTAACTATCCCTCTCCCTTCCTCTCTGTAAAAAAAATCAATAAAATATATTTTTAAAAATATGCTAAATTTGAATTAATGATTTCAGCCACTTGATGTTTTATGAGAATAAATGAAAATCATAAGAACATAAAAGTATATGAGAAATTTTAAAAACTGTAGCTTTGTACTTAAGTTCTTTCAATGCATAATCTTAAAACTCAAACAAATAATTCACCACCCAAAGCTATATAAATATACTTTTAATGGGTAGCCACAACAGATATGCTAGGGGGTGTGTGTGTGTGTGTGTGTTTGTGTGTGTGTTTGTTTGTTTGTTTTGTGTATTTAGGTATATACACCATACCCATTGTTTTACTTGGATAGGAATATGTAATGCCATTGATAACCCACATGTTTGTTTTTTTCTGCATTACATATTAACATTATAAACAGTAAGCAGCTGTCAAAATAGAAATAAAAATATTCATTTCTCAGGATTCTATAGTCTTCCAAATCCATAGAAAATTACCAAAAACATACAAAAGATATGGGAGGATACACACGCCAGGGAGGGAACTGCAATGGGAGCAGATCAAGGAGGAATTTTTGGCTTTATCTATATTTGAAATTTTCTTATTTTTTATTTTTATTGATTTCAGAGAGAAAAGGAAAGGGAGAAAGAGATAGAAACATCAATGATGAGAGAGAATCATTGATCGGCTGCCTCCTGCATACTCCCGACTGGGGATTGAGCCCACAACCCAGGGCATGTGTCCTTGACAGAATTTAATCTGGGACCCTTCAGTCCATAGGTCGATGCTCTATCCACTGAGCCAAACCAGCTAGGGCTGAAATTTTTTAAACAACAAGCATATATCCAAATATTACTTAGTAATTTAATATTCAGTTGAAGTTTAAAATTATTTTACCATTTATAAGCTACTTTAATCTTATCCCCTTCTCACTTTCTCAATACCTACCTACTTTCCTGTTCCCAACATCCTAAATGATACTGCACATTTCTTCTTTATAATAAAATTAATCTTAACTGTGTCCACATACTTTTTCTGATTCACAGATGGTGAAATGATAAACCAAAAAACCAGTGGCTGTCTCACCATGTTGAGAATTAGGAACATTGCCAAATTCTAATCTTTGGTGTTCTGGGATCTTATAACCTTTTTTTTGTTTTGTTTTTTTACATTAGTGTACCTCCTTCTTCAAAAAGGACATTATGGCCCTGGCCAGTGTGGCTCAGTTGGTTGAGCGTGGTCCCACGCATCAAAAAGTTGAGGGTTCAATTCCCCATTAGGACACATACCTAGGTTGCAGGTTTGATCCCTGTTCAGGGCGCATATAGGAGGCAACCAATTGATGTTTCTCTCTCACATCAATGTGTGTGTCTCTCTCTCCCTTCCTCTCTCTAAAACATATCCTGGGGTGAGGATTGTTTTAAAAAAGAAAAAGGATAATATGCATGTCAACCAAACACTGAAATTAAACATGAAATATGAACTACATTTTAGGACACTCAAGCATCAACTCTAAGGATACTTAAGAATCAACAGGGGTGCTTATTGAAAATGATCTTTGCCCATCCCAGTCCCAGACACTGAATTCACAAAAGTGCAGGGAGGCCCCAAAGTTGGAATCCTATATAATAAAAGGCTAATATGCAAATCGGCCAACTGGCAGAACGACCGGTCGCTATGACGTGCACTGACCAAAAGGGGGTAGACACTCAATGCAGGAGCTGCCCCCTGGTGGTCATTGTGCTCCCACAGGAGGAGCACCGCTCAGCCAGAAGCTGGGCTCATGGCTGGCGAGTGTAGCAGTGGTGCCGGGAGCCTCTCCCCCCTCCACGGCAGTCGGACATCCTCCAAGGGCTCCAGGACTGCCAGAGGGTGCAGGCTGGGCTGAGGGGCCCCCACCACCACCCAGTGCACGAATTTCTTGCTCTGGGCCTCTAGTTTTTAATAAGTATCCTCCTCTCCCAAGTGATTCTGATGCAGACGGGCCTTGGATCATGTGTTGAGAGACAGGTCATAGCACTGTTCCCAGTAAAACGAAGTTTTTGTTGAAACACTACTGAACTAAACAGTAGTCTCACTGAGCATCTCTTAGACATTAGTTCCCTCACCCACAAGAACCACCATGAACATAACAATTGAACTGAATTTATTTAGTCCGTTGGACCATTATTTTCTTCAAGCCTCCAGAGATAATTATCCTAACTACCTGTAAGGATTTTAGCTGTTACCCACAGTGGTGTGATACTGAGACATTTCCACACCTGGAATGCAGTACAAGGGGCTTAATGGAATTTTTACGCCTGTGAAAATTAAAGTTCACTTAACTCAACAGAATAGTCAAATAAAACAAAGAGAAAACCTCCCCGAAGACAGGGGTTGAAAATAGAGGCTTTTGACTTCCTGATGAGGCAGTTTTGCCCAGAAATTCAAACCATGGGATGCTATATAGCTCATATGTCTTGAGAGTACCCAAATGCCAACTTATCACCACAGCATCAGCCAACGCAGGCTTACTGTAACATTTGGAAGCACAAACCTGCTGTATAAAATGGCCTCTCCTGGGAGACAAAGCCCGTCGCCGTGGTGGAAATCATTCCATCTTGGGGCCAGAAAGACCAGGCAGTCCCTTTAATCTTTAACGAGCCACTTTCATGTTCAGATACAGAACTGGCACTGTGTGAGGTCCAACCCGCTTCACAGCACTCTGCTGCAAAACCACCCCGGAGCTGCGTGAGGGCACACAGGCTGAGCTTGTCCACGCTGGTGCAGTTACCAGAATCTGTGCTGTAATGTAATTGTAGGCACTTTACTATCCACTGTGGTATAATACTTCAGAGTTCAGAAAGGTATCCAGTATCAAGGGGATAGCAACTGCCTGCCTCAGGTGCAATGAAATACCAGGCTCCTAATGTCAGGAACTAAAAGCACAGCAAGCTTGCAGGAAAAGGAAAAATCCAAACTGTCAGGACACAGTCCGAGGACCGGACCTGACGACAACACTGGGAGAAAGGAAGTCAGCAATGTGGCAAACTGCTCACTTTAGACACCTAACAACGGAAATCTCGGCACCATTGGATGGGTGTAATTTTCTATACAGAGCTATTTCTTCATTTTTTTTTCCTGAGCTGCTAATACAGAAAAAGGGCAGGGCAAGGCCCTTGTCATCAAACTCCTTCACCCAAACAACTCCAACACTCCAACAGCTTCATAATGAAATGACTAGTAAGCTCCCGACCTATTCCCCAGTAATCACCCTCTCAGAACAAAGATTCTATAATTCTACTTCAAAGACTCCCTGAATTCTTTACTGTATACCTCTGGATTCTTCTCCTCCCCAAGTATTTTTTTTTCTCTCTCTCTCTCTCTCTCTCTCTCTCTCTCTCCCCTCCTCTTTCATCCCTCACTCCATACTCATGCCCTGCCTCCAATCAGTCAAATTTCCTAAATTATCATCCACAGGATTAAGTTACCTTCATTCAGGTCCTCAAGTCTAGGAGGCCTTTGTTGACATGTGTTTCATCTGGACGGGTGATGCCTCGCCAGGCAGATAAGATTACCTGTTCACATCCAGTTAATCTTCAAACTGACTTCTGTAGGCTATGGAAATAAAAGGATAAGACTGTGCAGCTTGAATGTCCCATCAAGGTAATCAAAGTAATGGAAGAGGGAGAGAAGACAGAGAGATTTCAAAATAAAGACTGAACTGTACTTCAGCAGCACTTAAGAAAACACTGTCTGACTAAGCTACTGAGGAGCAGACAAATACCCAAAGGACTGCACATTCTCTAAAGATTACTGTGCTCACAGTTCTTGCTTCCCTCAAGGTTCTGCAAGAGATCACATCATAAAATCAGATGCGTTATTTTAAAAATGGATAGACATATACTAACATCCAGAATTCTACTGATTTTCTTGCAAATAAAACTACAACCGTATTTCAACCCAAAACCCTGAAACAGGAATAAAATATATTCTGTTTAGGTCTTTCAAAAGTATCTCTCATCCGTTTTATAAGAAAAAAAAAAAAAGTTTAGAGAAAGGAACCCAAAACTCTGTCTCAGGCATTAAGTGCTTTAAAAAAAAGCACAGGAAAAGTGTCTATTACACATTATCCATTGGAGTAAAAAAAATAAATAAATAGGCACTATAGAACAGCAGCTGGGGAATATACACACACAAATATATACACAGGATACATATATACATACGAGGATGGACAAAAGTAGGTTAACAGTTGTGAGTGCATAAAACAGAGTTTATTCTTGTATTATTATCTGTTAATTATTTTGTTATTTTCCATGTGAACAACTGTAGACCTACTTTTGCCCACCCCATATATTCAGAGAGAGAAAGATACAAAACACAGTTAAAATGTCTACAATCATTTCATAGTAGTCATTTCCAGTAGGGATGGTGGTTTACCTTCTGATTTTTATTTATCGAGCAGAAGCTAGAGTAAAATTTAAAATATGTAGTGGAATTTAGAGCAGTGGATCTCAACCTTCTGGCCCTTTAAATACAGTTCCTGCCCTAACCGGTTTGGCTCAGTGGATAGAGCGTCGGCCTGTGGACTGAAGTGTCCCGGGTTCGATTCCAGTCAGGGGCATGTACCTTGGTTGTGGGCACATCCCCAGTAGGGGGTGTGCAGGAGGCAGTTGATCGATGTTTCGCTCTCATTGATGTTTCTAACTCTCTATCCCTTTCCCTTCCTCTCTGTAAAAAATCAATAAAATGTATTTTAAATAAATAAATACAGCTCCTCATGTTGTGACCCAACCATAAAATTATTTTCGTTGCTACTTCATAACTGTAATGTTGCTACTGTTATGAATCGTAATGTAAATATCTGATATGCAGGATGGTCTTAGGCGACCCCTGTGAAAGGGTCCTGCAACTGCCAAAGGGGTCGCGACCCACAGGTTGAGAACCGCTGTGTTAGAGCAAAACCTCCATTTAGAAAACCTGAACTCTTACCAAAATAAAATATAAAAACATTCACCATAATAGCTCTTTAATTTTGTGCATGAACATTTAATGTGTGATAAATGTAGTAAAATATCAATTATTCAGACTGATCGAAGGCCAAATTAAGTAAATAATTGCTATTTCTTCAAGAAAAAGTCATATTCTTTTAAGTATATACAGTAACTTAAACTACTCTGACAAATTGATTCATTGTTGGATTTTAGCATAAGCTCTTAGGATTGACACTTTAATGAACAAAGAACAATAAATCTGAAATAATCAAACTGGTTTCTTTGCAATATTTTAAGTACTTCATTTGTGGAGAATATTTTTCTATATAATCTATCATTTTGTGGCAAGTTAAGCTAGTGAACAAATTTTAAGCCAAAATAATAAAGGAATCTAATTTTTTAAAATTTTAAACAATAATCATTTTTAATATTGCCTTAGAACATAGATGCTAATATTTTCTACAGAAATAATAACACCTGGCATATCTTAATATTTTTATATTAATTATAGCATCCCTCCAGGTATTTTTATCTGAGCCCCCCTAGGGCCATGAACAACAAAATCAGAAGGCAGGAAAAGTAACCCATGCTGAATGAATGCACTGCAATTTGAGCTCAGCATTCAGCCAAAAGTATTCACTTGAAATCAAAAGCATCTAAAAACTGCACCAATTAGACCAGGGGTCCTCAAACTTTTTAAACAGGGGGCCAGTTCACTGTCCCTCAGACTGTTGGAGGGCCGGACTATAGTTTAAAAAAAAACTATGAACAAATTCCTATGCACACTGCACATATCTTATTTTGAAGTAAAAAAATAAAACGGGAACAAATACAATATTTGTATTTGCATGTGGCCTGCGGGCCGTAGTTTGAGGACCCCTGAATTAGACAAATAAATTGTGAAAGCTGTGGTTACCAGGTAGGGCACCTCACATGTGACAGGCTTCTTACTGCAAATAGTTTTTCTTCTTACTGCAAAGTCCCAATAGCTGTCTTCAAAATGTGAGGGAGAGGTCAGAGGAAAAAATTTAAATGATACTTCCTCTGTGACTCTCTAACCCAATCCTCACAGGGCCTCACACATACTGAAAGCAGGATACGTGTCTCCAGTCCAAACAGCAAAGTTTTACTTTCTATACTTACTGATCAAGGCTTCTTACTAAAAGTAGTCTATCACCATTTATTTCACTATCACTCACAACAGGAGGTATCATGGGGTGCCAACATCTTTATATCTTATGTAGAAGCCAATTTATTGAGAAGGCCTATTGACAAACAGGAAAGGAAGGAAGGGAGGGAGGACGGTAAGGAACAAAAACCACCAATAAATTCTCCTCTAACCCAATGCTGTCAAGCCAAATGTGCTTTTAAGGTGACTAGTTTATACTACAATTATAATTTCAGAATTAGGAATAAACTATAAAACAATCCTTCAGTACAAATAGAACTAAAACTAGTAAAACAAGTAATAAGCATTGCTAATATCATCTTTAAATCACATTTCATACAAGGAGGCCCATGTAACAAAAGGATAATTTTAAGCCCACATTATATGAAATGGAACCTATTTCTTTTCTTTTTAAAAGAAATATATTTTATTGACTTTAGAGAGAGAGGAAGGGAGAGGGGGGAAAGGGGAGCGGGGGAAAAAGAAAAAGAGAGAGAGAGAACAAAAAAACATCAACTGGCTGCCTCCTGCACACCCCCTACAGGGCCTGGAGCCTGCAACCTAACCATGTGCCCTGATCAGGAACCGAATCTTTCAGATCATGGGACGACACTCAACCAACTGAGCCACTCCAGCTAATCCAAAATGGAACCTATTTCTAAAGACCTAACAGATGAGCTGATGGAGTGTGAGGCAGCTGTAGCCTGGTGGTTGAGAGCTGGGCCTTTACAGTCAGACTACTTGGATTCAAATACTGTGTGGCCTTAGGCCCACTGTTTAACTTCTCTGTGCAGCATTTTCACATCTGTAAGAACACAGATAATAAACCTATACCTCATAGGATTGCTGGGAGGATGAAATGCGTTCACATAGCCCCTGATACATGGTAAGCACACATTAGCTGCTGGTAATTCTGTGCAAGTGAAATATAACACAAAGAGAACTATCACACAAGAAAATACATGTCAGTCTTTTGATCAGCCCTGTACTAAATTCTCTCATACTTTTATACACAAATAAGCCTTCCACTCCTAACTCCCACTAAAGAATGCATATAACCCTAGCCAGGTGTTCAGTGGTTAGAGCATCAGCCTGAGGACTGAAGGGTCTCAGGTTCAATTCAGGTCAAAGACACATACCTTGGTTATAGGCTCGATCCCCAGCCCCAGTCAGGGCACACACAGGAGGCAACCAATCAATGTTTCTCTTTGTGTGTCTCCCCCTTCCTTCCACTCTCTAAAAATCAATGGAAAAATATCCTCAGAAGAGGATTAACAACAACAACAAAAAAGCATACAATTTCATTCAGAAAAAAGTATTATTTTACACAATGCCATGAGTAAACCCTGTTGAGCATGCTTAACACTCCCAAGCTCTGCTTGGCAACATATCAATAGGAAAGGGGACTGTTTTGTAAAGGTGGTTTTATAACATCCTTCACCAAATGTAATGTTCAACGTGAAAATTCAAGACTTCACATAGCAGGCATGGAGATTTTCAAAAACACCTGTACCCTCACTCATGTTTCCAATCTATATATATAAAAACCTAAGTAATCATTAAGACTGAACGACCAGAATGACTAGAACGAACGGACGAGCAGTGATAGCTATGATGCGCACTGACCCAGACCTTGCTGCTGGGGCCCTGACATCCCCAAATCTGGTTCAGCCACACCCTGGACCCATACAGGAGGAAGGAAGGAGCCCGATTCCTCGCGGAATTGGCCGTTGGTTAGCTTGCTACTGGGGCCAACCTCCCGCAGTCCCTCCCTCTGGCTGGCTAGCCCCCCCAACCGCCCTGATGGGGGGGACCAGCCCCCTCATTGGTCCCAAGCGTCAGTCGGGCCGAGGGACCCCACCCGTGCATGAATTCATGCACCGGGCCTCTAGTATAATAATAAAAGCATAATATGCAAATCGACCGATGGCTGAATGACTGGAGGAACAACCGTCGCTATGACGTGCACTGACCACCAGGAGGCAGATGCTCAATGCAGGAGCTGCCCCCAGCCCGCAGGCCCTAGGCCCTAGGCCAGCCAAGGTGGGTGCCAGTGGGGGGCCCCCCAATCGCCCTGCCGGTCACCCCGCAGAGGGAGGTGACTGGCAATGGCGGGGGGTGGGGCCAGCGAGCACGTGGCACCAGGCCAGCCAAGGTGGATGCCAGCGGCCTCCACCCTCCAATCGCCCCACCAGTCACCCCACAGATTGGCCCTGATCGCCCACTAAGCCTAGGGACCTTACCTATGCACGAATTTCATGCACTGGGCCTCTAGTCAAAGTTATAAGAATCAAAGTGCTTTAGGCACAGCCTACCAACATGCTATCCTACTGAATAGTCAGTAACTAGGGAAAAAAGGCTCTGATGGTTAACAGTCCCATAACAGCCCCCAGCCCCACCCACCCTGCCTCAATTAGAAAGATAATTTGTTCTAGAAATGCTTAAAGAAAAAAGACCTGACTTGAATAACCTAGACACAAACTACACCTTTCTCCATTTCTAGGTTTTCTAACTATTCAGGGAACAACCACAGACATTTTGGAATAGGAAACATAAATTGTTTCCAAAAGTATTAAACAACTAGAGGCTCAGTGCACAAAATTCATGGATGGGTAGGGTCCCTAGCCCTGGCCAGCAATCAGGGCTGATCAGGGCCTTCTGGCTGCCGGCCGAGGCCTTCCTTCATTCTGCACTGCTGCCGGTGGTCAGTGCATGTCATAGCGAGCAGTCGAACTCCCAGTCGGTCGTACTTCCAAGAGGATAATTTGCATATTAGCCTCTTATTATATAGGATTATTATATAGGATGCTTGTCCAAAGGCCCCAATATAGCTAGTAATTTAGACAGCTGTACTACAAGCCACAGCGCTGCATTTTCTAACTAGTATTGCTTCTGAATAATTGAAACTTTCTCTAGCGCAAAGTTCAGACACAGGGAGCAGTGTCCTTGCAAACATTCAAATAGATTCATTATTGTTTAACCACCCAAAGAATAGCTCCAATAATCTATCAAGTTAGACAATTCATCCAACTAAGCAATTAAATCAGGACATAAAACAAGCATGAAGATATTTTCTCCCCTGTTCCAAATCAACACTCATTTTGACATAGTATCCACACAAATAATGCTTATTCATAATCTATATTTATAAAAGCCTAAGCGACCGAATGACCAGTTGCTATGAGACACACTGACCACCAGGGGGCAGACGCTCAACACAGCAGCTGATCCCTGGTGGTCAGTGCATTCCCACAGCGGGAGCACCGCTCAGCTGACCAATGGGCACCAGACGCAGGGCTCACAGTTGGCGAGCACTGCTGCAGCAGCGCAAGACTCTCCCGATCAAGACTGACTGGGTGCAAGCCCGCAGCAGGCAGAGCAGGGCCAGGATGAGCGGGAGCAGCAGGCAGCATTGGACTGCCAGTTTCGGCCCGATCCTCATAGGGCCTGCAGGGATGGGCCAAAACCGGCAGTCTGACATCTCCTAAGGGGTCCTGGATTGCGAGGGGGTGCAGGCCAGGCTGAGGGACCCCACCGGTGCACGATTCCATGCACCAGGCCTCTAACCTACTTATAAAAGGCTTCTAAAAAGCAAATACCAACTGAAGTGCCTCAAGAAACTAGACACCCCTATATTTTATTTTCTGTCTCCCACCTTTAAGTATCTTTTTAAAGTTTATATATATGTTTTTATTGATTTTTAGAGAGAGAGAAAGGGAGAGGGATAGATATAGAAAGATCATCAATCAATTGCCTCCTGCACACCCCCTGCTGGGGATCGAGCCCACAACCTGGGCATTTGCCATCCAGGGAATCAAATCAGTGACCTCTTGGTTCATGGGGCAATGCTCAACCACTGAGCCACACCAGCTGGGCTAAGCATCTTTATGAACTATGAGTAAAGTTACCAGTCAAGAAGTTTAAAGAGAGAGAAAAACCAAGATGGCGGCATAGGTAAACACCGGAGTTAGCTGCCTCGAACAACCACTTCACAAATACAAGTAAAAGACAGAACGGACATCACCCAGAACCACAGGAAAGCTGGCTGAGGGGAAATCCTTCAACTAGAAAGAAAGAGAACAGCAGGGACTCAGAGGAGGCGCAGTGCGGAAAATACAAAGGTGCAGAGGTATGCGCGGAGCGGGCTGGTAGCTGAGGGCGTGGTTGTCCGTTTCAATCGGGATGGAGTCTCAGATTCTGAGCTCCAGTTCTGGGCGAGTCTCTAGGGACCCAGACTCAAACGGGAGAAGCGGGACTGTCTAGCATCGGTCGGAACGCGAGGGCAGCTTTCTCTCCGAGGTTTGCAGCGGTTGCTGGGACTCTGAGAGGGAGAGCCTCTGGGGACAGGACTGAGAGCAGCCATAACTGCTCCCTCCGCCCGCCCTGTTTGATCCCCTGCGACCCGCCCCGCCCAAGCCCTGCACAGAGCCATTTGCCGGATAGCCTCAGGCAAAGGCTAGATTAGCACCTCCCCAGAGGACAGAAGTTTTCCCACTGCAGACACAGCTGATTCTCACAGCCAGTTGGCCTGGAGGTCCAATCCCCCTAGTATTAACTACAACCATCAAGGCTTAACTACAACAAGACTGCGCACAAAGACCACTAGGGGGGTGCACCAAGAAAGCATAAAAAATGCGGAGACAAAGAAACAGGACAAAACTGTCAATGGAGGATATTGATTTCAGAACCACACTTTTATTTTTTTTTTTAAATATATTTTATTGATCTTTTACAGAGAGGAAGGGAGAGAGATAGAGAGTTAGAAACATCGATGGGAGAGAAACATCGATCAGCCGCCTCCCGCACATCTCCCACTGGGGATGTGCCTGCAACCCAGGTACATGCCCTTGACCGGAATCGAACCTGGGACCTCTCAGTCCACAGGCCGACGCTCTATCCACTGAGCCAAACCGGTTTTTGGCCAGAACCACACTTTTAAGGTCTCTCAAGAACTGTCTAGAAGCTGCCGATAAAGTTACTGAGATCCTCAAGAAATCTAATGAGACCCTCGATGTTATGATAAAGAACCAACTAGAAATTAAGCATACACGGACTGAAATAACGAATATTATACAGACTCCCAACAGCAGACCAGAGGAGCGCAAGAATCAAGGCAAAGATTTGAAATGCGAAGAAGCAAAAAACACCCAACCAGAAAAGCAAAATGAAAAAAGAATCCGAAAATACGAAGATAGTGTAAGGAACCTCTGGGACAGCTTCAAGCGTACCAACATCAGAATTATAGGGGTGCCAGAAGATGAGAGAGAGCAAGATATTGAAAACCTGTTTGAAGAAATAATGACAGAAAACTTCCCCTACCTGGTGAAAGAAATAGACTTACAAGTCCAGGAAGCGCAGAGAACCCCAAACAAAAGGAATCCAAAGAGGACCACACCAAGACACATCATAATTAAAATGCCAAGAGCAAAAGACAAAGAGAGAATCTTAAAAGCAGCAAGAGAAAGACAGTCAGTTACCTACAAGGGAATACCCATACGACTGTCAGCTGATTTCTCAACAGAAACTTTGCAGGCCAGAAGGGAGTGGCAAGAAATATTCAAAGTGATGAATACCAAGAACCTACAACCAAGATTACTTTATCCAGCAAAGCTATCATTCAGAATTGAAGGTCAGATAAAGAGCTTCACAGATAAGGAAAAGCTAAAGGAGTTCATCACCACCAAACCAGGATTATATGAAATGCTGAAAGGTATCCTTTAAGAAGAGGAAGAGGAAGAAAAAGGTAAAGATACAAATTATGAACAACAAATATGCATCTATCAACAAGTGAATCTAAGAATCAAGTGAATAAACAATCTGATGAACAGAATGAACTGGTGATTATAATAGAATCAGGGACATAGAAAGGGAATGGACTGACTATTCTTGGGGGGGAAAGGGGTGTGGGAGATGCGGGAAGAGACTGGACAAAAATTGTGCACCTAGGGATGAGGACAGTGGGGGGGTAAGGGCAGAGGGTGGGGTGGGAACTGGGTGGAGGGGAGCTATGGGGGGAAAAAAGAGGAACAAATGTAATAATCTGAACAATAAAGATTTACTAAAATAAAAAATAAAAAAGGAAGTTTAAAGAGATAAATATCATTCCTGATTCAGGCATCCAATGCAAGTTCTATCAATTTATTCTTTAATATATTAAAGGTAAGTGTCCCTCACACCTGACCCCCAAATATTAAAATTATGGTTCTCCGCCTTAACCAGTTTGGCTCAGTGGATAGAGCGGCAGCCTGAGGACTCAAGGGTCCCAGGTTTGATTCCAGTCAAGGGCATGTATCTTGGTTGTGGGCACATCCCCAGTAGGGAGTGTGCAGGAGGCAGCTGATCAATGTTTCTCTCTCATCGATGTTTCTAACTCTCTATCACTCTCCCTTCCTCTCTGTAAAAAATCAATAAAATATATTTTTTAAAAAATAAATAAATAAAATAAAATTGTGGTTCTGATCTAGCAAATCACCAAGTGATGGCACTTCTCTCCCAAAGAAGGAATGGGTATTCTCCATTGGTTGCTTCAGTTACAGGTAGCACAAGGAAGAAAAGGATTAAAAACCTCTGATATCAAGTTCCTAAGATCCTCAGAACCACCTAGAACAGTGGTTCTCAACCTTCCTAATGCCGCGACACTTTAATACAGTTCCTCATGTTGTGATGACCCCCAATCATAAAATTATTTTTGTTGCTACTTCATAACTGTAATTTTGCTACTGTTATGAATCGTAATGTAAATATCTGATGTGCAGGATGTATTTTCATTGTTACAAATTGAACATAATTAAAGCATAGTGATTAATCACAAAAAAACATGTAATTATATGTGTTTTCCGATGGTCTTAGGCGACCCCTGTGAAAGGGTCGTTCAACCCCCAAAGGGGTCACAACCCACAGGTTGAGAACTGCTGACCTAGAACAACACTACTCAAAGTGTGCAGTCGCAGACCCTCCAGGGAGGTCCATGGCAAGATTAATACACAAAAAAATCATAGTAAGTGCATAGGAACTTTTAGAGTACTTTGATATTGCTGTGAGCTCTGAGAGCATGATTTTTCTGGTAATTTATTTTTCTTGTACTTTATAATATTAGTTAACAACAGATTGGAAAAAACTTTACCAAGCTGGCCCTTCCACAGATAGTTTGAGAAGCACTAATATTTCACACTACTAAGTGCCGATTCAGTCACTTATTGCTCTGAAGTTACCAAAACACCCTTTCCCTCTCTATTCTATAGCTTCTGATTTGAAGGTAATTACAGAAACCAATAAGGACATACCATGGTATAATTTAACTAGAGGCCCGGTGCACGACATTTGTGCACTTGGGGTGCAGGGGGGGTCCCTCAGCCCGGCCTGTACCCTTTAGCAGTCCAGGAGCCCTCAAGCGATGTTTGACTGGGAGCGGGCCTAAGCAGCAATCAGACATCCTTAGCACTGCCGCTGAGGTGAGAGAGGCTCCCACCACCACTGCTGCGCTCACCAGCCAGCCATCATGCCTGCCCCGCCCCCCCCCCCCCCCCCATCCCGCTTGTGGCTGAGGAGCATCTGCATTGAGCGTCTGCCCCTTGGTGGTCATAGTGACCGTTAGTTCTGCAGTTTGGTCAATTTGCATATTATCCTTTTATTATATAGTATGGAAAGAGCACTAAATTAAGAATCAAAAGACCTCTCTGCTTTTCTGCAAGAGCCAACTAGTGAGCTGAAGACCCTGGGTAAGTCTGAGGCTCTTCTCTCCTCTGCAAAATAAAGGCAGCCCACCAAGATCCATGTTTATCAACCTTTTTTTTTATGTGTGGTTCCTTCTTATAGTAATATTTTCTCCAAGGATGGTCTGCAGAGATGCTACATCAGAATCCCAGCTTCATTCCCAAACACTGATTCTATAGGTCTGGGCTAGGAACCAGGAATCTCTTATATGTATGTATGTATGTATGTATGTGTGTATATATATATATATATATATATATATATATATATATATATATGTATATATATGTATGTATATATATACATATGTATATGTGTGTGTATATATATATATTTTTTTAATTGATTTCAGAGAGGGAGAGACAGAAACATCAATGATGAGAAAGAATCATTGATCAGCTGCCACCTGCATGCCCCTCACTGGGGAGGGAGCCCACAACCTGGGCATGTGCCCTTTACTGGACTTGAACCCGGGACCCTTCAGTCCATAGGTTGATGCTCTAAATTTTGTACCAATCCCTCCTAAGCAAAATTCATGGCTTATTTTTATAATGTTTGTTGTTTCTAAAAAGATGAGATGAGAAGACAAGGCTGTCATTTGCAAGTGTTTCCTCAAATAACAGAGCAGGTGTGGCTAGCCTGTATCTCAAACAAAAACCAAATTAGATATAACTGTCATGTAATTTTTAAAAAAATATGTTTTTATTGATTTTTAGAGAGAGAGGAAGGGAGAGGGATAGAGAGATAGAAACATCAATGAGAGAGGAACATCATCGATCAGCTGCCTCCTGCACGCCCTGTACTTGGGACTGAGCCCACAACCCAGGCATGTGCCCAGATCAGGAACTGAACCAGCAACCTCTTGGTTCCTGGGTTGATGCTCAACCGCTGAGCCCCTCCAGCCGGGCTAATATTTGTTTTGGTTGTACATGAGGCATGTTGATGTGCTGTATAAATTTTTTTAAATAAATGAAATTTAGGAATCTGATGAAGATCACCTAGAGGTGAAGCTGCAGGACTACCACATTTGTGCCCCACCTTAATCAGCTGATTCACTGTCACTATTCAAGCTACTGGTCTGCAACTTGGTCAATCGTCAGAGTTGGGAAACACAGAACTAGATCAGTGGGTGCTGGCATGATGATTCAACGTCACCTGGAGCGCTGGGTCCAACCATATGGTGAAGGAAGGTGGAGTGCCTGTTTGACAAGTTCTCTGGAAATATTATGGCATGCTCCTCCTCACCTGCTCTGTAGCAAATAACTGGCTAAAGTAAACTTCAGCTTTGACACAGAACGATTATGCAAACTCTTCCATCAATATATGGTAAAATTGTTAGGGGCAGGAGGGAAAAATAGAATAGTGGAGAATAGCTATAGTTATAAGAAATATTAATCATGCTCTGTTAACCATGATTGTTTTATTCTGATTAAAGAAAGCACATTCTAACCTGGCTGAGAGTTGTATGCCCCCAGACCTGGATGCGGCCCATTCTCCTCATCTGAGAGCTGCCTATTATCGTGGAAAGATTAACAACCTTGTGGTGGACACCAGAAGCCCCAGCCCTCTGCAAACCCCCACCCCACATGGCCTGTAATCCGTAACCATTATACCCGTTCTCATTCCTTCTGCCTACTTCTCCATGTAATATTTGTCCTCCTATCCCATCTAAGGAGCTGGTTTATGGAGGGGTGCAGAGCAGATTTTCGTGGATGACCTGATGCTTTCCCATCCTACCCGCATTATTGGAATAAATGCTCATATATACATGATTCAACCCTTTCTCTGCTTGATAGGCTCAAGTAGTGACAGGCAGCCCGGACCCATTTGTTGTCTGGTTTCAAAATGACCACGAATGGTATCTGAAACGAGTCATGCCCAAAAGGTAGAAAATGCAGGACTAATAATTTTCCACTGTGGACTGGTCATGTCCTAGTCCCTTGGTTATTCCTTCCCACCCTGTGCCCCTTGCATAAAATCTTAGCCCCTGTTCCTCTCCATCTCCATAAAATCCAAATTGCCCAAACAATGATTGCTAATCTGCAAAAACAATTCCTCTCTCTTCCAGAACCATCCTTTTCTAAGTATTTCTCAAACTAACTGAACTTCAGTAGACACACTCCTGCTAAAGCCCTAGAAAACATTCTGCCCTCTTTCTCCAAATTAGAATGCTCCTTTTGTCCAGCATTTTCAAATAAAGGCTTATGCTCTAGTGAATCTGCTTCTGCACCATGTAAAATAATAATTTAGCCTGGTCATGAAGTATAATTAATTGGCTATCGGCCCATTCACTCAAGACCTAGGAAAAGGCTGGGAGTCAACAGAAGAGGCTTGGTTATTTCTCAAGCAGACATCTTAATCATTATGAAAATTTAAAAAAAAAAAAAAAAGTTAGATGTGAAGAAAATGCTGGAGGGACCACACAATTTCCTCTATAATTTAGGATAAAAAAATATTGATTCCATGTGCCATAAGTCTGCGTTCAGGACTAAGACTGGAAAGATTTTCCAAAGCAAATGAAGAGTGAAACAAGCAGGAAGATGGGGTGGGTGAGGGCATTCCATTTACTTACCAAAAGCTTTTTTTCCCCTTTTTTTCCCCCAGTTAACATAATCCAGCAGTTACAAATAAACAAAGTGCTGATTACTAACAAATTACATTTAACTACTCAGAGGCCAGCAGAGCCTCCACTTGGCCAAACTTCCTGTAAATTTCAGGATGAGTAGGCAGCATTTCTTTAAAGAGGATCAAGGCAGTGAAAAGGTTTCAGCAAATCATTCTGGTTCCAAACAGTTCAAATGGGGATGGGCTTGCCGTACTCTTAGAACTGGCCTGGTGGAAACAAAGGGCTGTCCCAGGGAGCCCTGACCACTCCACAGGCTGGCCATAATGAAACCACATTTTCATATGCAACTCTAGAAAAGCCATGTGAATCTTAAACTAGGAGATATAGGCGAACCTGTAGCACTGGAAAGGAGCAGATTTAAAAAGTCAAGTAACACTTGCTTAATGAAAAATTGTAAGTTCAAATTCAGCACAAGTTCAAATTCAGCACACGAGTTATAGCCACTGAGAGAGCAAGGCTTCACTGTTTCTTTCTGTAGGAGAGGACAAGGAGAAATGACCAGACCAAGGTCACTTTCCATTATAGAAAAAAGAAAGGTTAGCAGCCTCAACAGATAAAAACCTGTGTAGGTCCTAACTCCACGAAATCAACAGCCTGGTGAGAATCTCTCCAAAATCCTGTAGGAAATTAAGAGTGGATTAGAGTAATTAAATGTAAAGTCTCCTTGAGAACAACTTCTGTTCCTGAAGACTAGAGCCTATGATTCCGTGGAATGTATCATAGAAAAATTGTGAAGTGGATTTGCCAGGCATCACAGCCTTTCCACTTTCCTATCAGGTCTGCAAACACTATGATCTAAAAAGAATAGAGCAGTGATTTGAGGAGGGAATTAAATAATACAGCTTATCTGAGAAAACCGCTCCATTCTCTAGTCTTTGCAAAGTTCACATGCTCATGTAACTGTAATATACTTAGGGGTTCCCACAATTACATACATTTCCTCAAGAGCTGTAGAAAACAATATGATGACAGGGTAAAGGCCAAATACTGTCTCTTCTGAATGCTTAAATAGCCAATTATGTGTCTTAATATATTAATTCTATATAGAGAAAGAGACCATTACAGTAAAGTTGAATAAGACATCTTTAAAAATGTACCCTGGGGCCTACACACATTCAACAGACAGTAAAATCACCCTCAAAAAAGCAGTTTTATGCAACATCTAGTATTTTAATTTCCCAGCTGCCAACAAAAATATATAAGGAGCAGAAATTAAACTAATTATGTCAGCAGCGCAGTGAACAAAACTTTAATTGTATTACACACTCGTTAGACATTTGTGGAATACAACAAAGGCCCTTAAGGGTAGAACTTCTTTAGAATATAAATGATTCCCAGTCACTACGACAGAAATTAGTCTGTTTGGGCAATAAAATTCATGGTTGGGATGTAAAAATTCAACCAACATCATAATTCAATATACAAAATGTATAGTGTAAGAAACAAATCTTTAGAATGAGCTTTAAGTCGCTCTGTGATTTACATATGCTGTATCCTTAATAGGTCCTTTAAACCAGTATTGTACTAATCAGCTTTTTTAACATTCTGCCCACAAAAGAGCCTATTCATTTAGCTGGGAGACAGGTGTTAGCAACCAGCAACCTCTTAGCCTGGAGTTCCAGGGGCCTGCCTTCAATAATGGAAGGCCAATTTGAAAGAGGGAAAGGAAGGAGAGGGAAAAAGAAACAAAAGAGGCCAAAAGGGAGAAAGGAGATGAAGAAAGAAATGGATGTCAGGTGCTACCTAATGGGGACTCCCTCAAAGCCGCCCGGCCTAAACTGAGCTCCTGGTACCACCCAGACACATAAGGCAGAATGTGGATAGTGTTAAGTTATTCCTGCAGACAATAACTCTGGATATAAGCCTACATTCCATGCCTAAAAAAAGTCTGACCCATAATCTCTAGTTCTTAATGTTAGGTCTGATCAAATAATTGAATCGATACCCCTCCCCTGGGAACTGACCTTCAGGCCACTTCACAATGGACATTCCACTTGCTTAGGCCACATTCCACCTGCTAAGACCATTATCTCCCCCTCTGGAGTTTCCCAGAATCCGGACCTGCACAGAGAATTCTCTACCCAGAAAAAGCCCGCCTAGAGTCAGTCCTTTAAAAACCTCTGACTCCCAATCTTTGGGAGCTGGCGCCATTTTGGGGCTCAGCCCATCTGGGTTTCCAGATGACCTAATAAATTCATAATCCCTCACCCTTCTGGCCTGAGCATTCCTCCTTTGGTGACCCTAACATTTAACTCTATTCCTCATTCTTTCATACATCTTTTAAAAAAGCCGAATGAAAGATAAATACCATATTTCACTTGTATGTTGGATCTAAAGAACAAAATAAAACAAACAGGCTCAGATATAGAGAACAGACAGATGGTTGTCAGCGGGGAGGGGGATTGAAGGACTGGGTGAAAAAGGTGAAGTCCAGGCCAGTGTGGCTCAGTTGGTTGGAGTGTCATCCTGTAAACTGTGAAAGGTCTCAGGTTGATCCCAGCCTCCCATCTGTGGGAGGCAACCAGTCAATGTCTCTCTCTCACACACACCAATCTCTCTCTCTCTCTCTCTCTCTCTCTCTCTCTCTCTCTCTCTCTCTTTCTCTCTCTTCCCTTCTCTCTGAAAATCAATGAACATGTCTTTGGTGAGTATATAAAACAAAAAGGTGAAGAGATTCAGAAGTACAAATTGGTAGTTACAAAATAGTCAGGGGGTGTCAAGCACAGCACACAGGATATAGTTAATAATCTATCTATCTATATATATAAAAGCCTAAGCGACCTCAGGACTGAACAACCTATGACACACACTGACCACCAGGGGGCAGACACAACACAGGAGCTGCCCCCTGGTGGTCAGTGCATTCCCACAGCCAGAGCACCACTCAGCTGACAGACTCATCCCTGCGGTCCACCAGCCCAGTGGCAGCCACTCACTCCTTCAATAGTCCTGCAGGTCCAATCTCCGGAGAATGGGCCAGGCACCAACAGACCAGCATCGCTGGCCTGCTGGAAGTCGGCCTCGGGCACTGCGTCCACTTCCCTTCCCTAGATGCTCCGCAAGGAAGAAAAAATATAAAAGAGGCTACCAGGTGGTTCCCGACAACCAGGGCAAATGTCAGTGGAATGGATCCGGATCCCAGGCCGACAAGCGCATCCCACCTCCTGCCTGGAGAGCCAATCGCATCCTGGCCTTCCCACCCCCCTGGGGGACCCCACCTGTGCACGAATTCATGCACCAGGCCTCTAGTATTGTAATAACTACGTATGGTGCCAGGTGGGTACTGGAAATATCAGGGGGAACACTTTGTAAAATATATGACTGTCTAAACACTATAGAGTACGCCTGAAACTAATACAATATAATATTGAATGTAAACTGTAATTGAATAAGTTTTTAAATCAAAAAAAAAGCTGACTGAGTAGATATTCCTAGAGATATAGAAAATGCTAGATTTAGCAAGACATGTTAAGCCTACAGAATAAATAAAAATCTTATGAGAAAGTAGGAGAAAAGAACATTCACTGATTTGCTTACAATGTACACAGAAAATATTTATCTCTCTTAATCCACATAACAATCCTACCAGGCATTATTTTCACCTTGCAGATGAAGAGAAAATGAAGCTCACCAAGGTTAAATAACATGTCTAAAGGAGCTTGGCCAGGAGAGGGAGGAGCTGGGATTCAAAACCACAATTATCTATTTCCTACATTGTTTAGCTTTTCCCAAGTTTAATTCCCTAACATATTTAGTTCCCCAATTCTGTTTTAACTCAGATGGTTCTGTATTTCAATAATTTTTCTTCTTTCCATGAACTCAGCAAAGTATTTGTGACTACATTTTACTGACTATGAAGCATTTTATTATTTTCAATAAGCGCTACAGCTATGTAGAAGTGAAACATCTAGCAAGTTGGCTTTATTTTAAAACCCTACACACAGAGAATTCCCAGGCATCTCTCCTATCCAATACTGACCATAACCAGATTGACTAGTTTTCAGACTTCCAGTTGTTTCCACATTTTCATTCAATTGTCAACTCAGGAAATAAAGGAAGCCACTTTCACCACCCCTCTCTCATGACTCCCACTACATAATACAGCAGAGAGGGCCTCTCCATAAAGCAATTTACATAAAAGTTATAAAAGCTCCTTTTTATCTGTCAGGACTAGGAAATGGGCTATTCTAGCAAATCAAACATCCTGAATACCATGATGCTTTTAAAGGGACTACCAATTTATGAAGAATTTCAAAGCGATACAACAGTGGCTCCCAAACCTGCTACGAATCAGAATCACCTGCGGAGCTTTTGGGAAAGATGCCGGAGAGGTTTTTATAATGTAGATTATGTGGTCATCACTTACTCACTCAATCAAAGTCTCCAGGAGGTGGGACTAGAAAACCTGTATTTTTAAGGAACCCCTCAGTGACTCAGCTGCAAAGGACTAGGTACCACCGAATCTTTGAAAGAGCACTGGCTTTTGAAAATCCCTTGCAATAAAACATACTAAAAACGCTAAAGCTGCACTGAATACCATGTGACCTTCTTTTGATGATTCAGGAGACGGCAGGCTCTTCCAGTGCCTCCAGTCCATCACTATACTAGCAAAAACAGAAAAAAGAAGTTAAGATTTTATATTAGTGGAAAGCTGGAAAAAACAACTCTTGTTTTTCTATGAGATTCAAAGAGCTGTTTTCCTAGAGGAAATGTAGATTTTTATGCTTGCTTTGAAAAAGGAAAATGTTTAAAAAGTACAGAACTCTCTTAACCAACTGCTTAGCTCCAATTTAGAATGTTAACAGTCCCAACGGCATCAAAAATGTGGAATATTCAACCTGAATAAAAGAAAACAGAGAAGCTTCAGACAGTCTTAACTAAGAGAAAAGAGGACAATGAGTTTAAACTAAGAATGGCAGTAGAGGATTAGAGAACCCACTGTCCTGACCATGGCAACTGATAAAACCTGGAACCCAGGAGAGCTGAGGTCTTTGAACACATGAGGCTGAGGATTCCTACCCTACATGGGATGGCTTTCATGTGAGCTATAACAGGATATCCTATTAAGAGCCCAACTGGATTTAGGATTTTAAAACTCCATGAATAACAAAGTCAAAACATGAAAGTGACCGGACCATTTTCCTATTGAAGAAATGGGAATCTGTGCATTTGGATATAAAACTACTGTCCTGACAACTGCCAAAATCTTTCTTACATTAACACAAGTAACTATTATCAATATGCAGTAACCAAACAAAAATAATAATCAGTAACCACAACCAAAAAATAATGATGATGATGAAGCAGCTCACCCCTTGAGACTACAACAGCAATTTAAAGTATATTTTTTTCATTAAACTCTAAATTATATTTTAGCTCTGTATTGCAGGGGTTTTGAAATCCCAAGGTATAGAGGTTAAATCTTTCCTCCCAAAACAAGCACTATGGCCAGCACAAGTTTGATGTCTCTAATCTACCAGTAAAATAACCAGTAGCCCGGCCAGCATGACTCAATGGTTGAGCATGGACCTATGAACCAAGAGGTCACCATTCAATTCCTGTAGGGCACATGGATTGTGGGCTTAATCCCCAGTAGGGAGTGTGCAATGATTCTCATCATTGATGTTTCTATCTCTATCTCTCCCTCTCCCATCCTCTCTAAAATCTATAAAAATATATACATATTTTTTAAATAGCAGTAGTATTAAAGATTCTATTATAAGGATTAAAAAAATGCCAAGCTGGAATTGGTCCCCCTAACACACCTCAGGTTTATGTAAGTGCTTTCAAAAAGTCCTAGGCACAACTCTCTTATAGATGGGTGTGGCTGTATTAAACTCCACAATAAACATGTAATTAGGGGGGAAATTGTCCTTTTTTGTTATTGTTGCTGTTTTGTCTTCTTAAATGCTGGTAACTGAAAATGCCTTTTCCACTGCTATTTTAAAGCTCTTAAAATGATATTCTGATTAGATGGGGTGCTAAGCAGAGTTATGTTAATGGGCTTGGGCTGGGAAAAAGTTTGAAAACTAATTCCTAAGCATTCTGAGAAGGGCTCTCTCTTTTTGTGGGTATTATTTTAGCAACTGGTTAAAGTGAGTCAACTTAGAGTTTACAACCCTTGACCCCAGTGTAAACAGTCAGGTTAACAGCTGTCTACCTGATCAATATGCAAGTTTTTAGTGAATTGATCTTCATAATTAGATAGAGACATTAAAAAGGGGGTGTCCTAGATTACACGGGAATTTTCTTCCAACACAATCACGTTACTAGGAAGCTCTGCCACATCCATTTGCAATTGTTACATACAATTTTCAAACATTTTCAAACTTAACGCCGCTAAGTGAACTGTAATTTTTGAATTGTATTCTGAAGCCTAGAATTATTAGAAAATTTGACGAAGTTTCGGAAACGCACGCCATTACCTATCTCCTTGAATGTGGAAGAGAATGCAATCGGAGGAAAAAGGACAGGTTTAGTTGTCCAGCCTGAAATCCCCTGAGCAGAAAAGAAGTATTCCCGCCAGCTCCCACCCCTAGAACTCTGTACACAAACTCAGCCCAGCACCACATCCCCTGTCTGCTCCTGTTCCTAGAAAAAGGGTTCAGTAAAACGAACAGCCTTGACCACATTTCAGCAACTTGAACTGCCACTGGGAAAACCACCAGGCTCCTCCAAAGGGTGGTAGCACCAGGGGTGACCGGAAGTCTTCCCCGTCCTCCCAACCACTTGTAAAATGGATGTAATGCGGCCCTCACTGTTTTCTCAGAAGGTCATATGCGCCTGGGGTGTTTGCTCATCACGTCACTGGCCTTTTGCCAGGGTGCAAAGTGACAGCCGCGGGTCAAACCCTGTTTCCAAGCAGCAAGACTCCTTCCCTGGCTGCACGGGGAGCGCGTGGGACACTCTTCCTTGATTACACGAGCAAGTTTTTTTCCCCCTGGAACGAATGACAGACCGACAAAAAGGAGAAAACGGGCTGTTCTTATCTCCTGCCAGCCTGAAACCAAGCTCTGAACGGACAGATGCCTGCCCGGCTCGGGCTCCGGGTCTACCCTCCCTCCCCGCCCCCGGTCAAACGCCTCCCGGGCAGCGAGCTGCAGGCAGGCCCCGCTCCCCTCCGCCTGAGCCACGGGCGACCTCACACTCCCCGTCCCCAACGAGCACAGGACAGCTCCCCAGCGCGGAGCCGTGGACACCCCCAAACTTTTCCATCAACCTTCAAACTCCGGCGCCCTCCTCCTCCGAGAAGCCCGCAGGCCTCCTCCCCGGAGAAGCGGGGACCGGCTTGTCTCTTTAAAGCGGGGAGCAGGCCGCCCCGTCCTGACTCAGTTTACTCCGCCGTAAAGCAGTCTCTTCCCCCCACCAGCTGACCCGACCTGCCGGTCGGTACGGCGTTCGGAGAGAGTCGAGATGCCCCGGCCCCCGTTACCGCCCGCACCGGGGAAATGCGTTCTTCGAGGGACTTGTCCTGGGACAGGTGCGGGCTGCCCTGCACGAGACTCTAGCGAGGCAGGAGCTGCCCCATCCCGTGCGGGGCGGGCAGAGTCCCAGGCCGCGTCCCGCACGGAGAAGGCGCCCCAGACCACACAGCCAGGCGACACCCACGGCCGAGCAGCGCACCCCGCCCCCCGGCCTCCCCCTGGACCCCACCCCCGGCCGGGCGCCCCGCGGGGCAGCGCCGCCGCCTCCTCCTCACCTGCCGCGGCCGCCGGCTCGGCCCGCACCTGGGAGGGGAGGAGTGGGGCCCGGATTCGGCGGCGGACGCCTCAGGCTGGGGGGCTCCAGGCTCCGCCGCGGCCGCGTCTCCGGGGCTGAGGGGTAGCGGGGGGCAGTCGCGACATCCTCACCGGCTGCCCCAGGAAGTTGGCCCTCCCCTAGCCATCCCCAGCCGGCCGGCCGGGCTGATCCCGCCCCCCGCGTGGCCCCGCCCCCCGGCAGGACAGGCCCCCCTCTCGGGAGCGCGCCTCCGCTCCGCCGCGCCCGAGCACCATAGAGAGGGGCGCGCGCCGCCAGTACAGCGCGGCCTCTGCGCGCGCGCGCGCCCCCTGGCGGAGCCCAGCTGCCGGAGCCCGAGCCGGTCCAGACGTGGGTACCCGGGTGTCGGGCGTCTGCTCTCCGCGTTCGGTGCGTTGGTCACCCACCTCTACGCGAGGAGATGAGGGTCCAGCCCCGAGTCTCAGCGGGGCCATTGTCCAGATTGGTGACCTTGGGCGAGTCCCTTAACCTCTTCGAGCTCGTTGCATAATAAAAGTTGGAAAGTTACCGCACCTTCGTATCTCCTTGTTCCCCACGATGCTATCAGCAGGTGATGGTTCCCAAGTTACATTGGAGGAAACCCAGGCCCATCGGGGCTCGCTAGCCTCACTATTCAAGGTTCCACAACTGGGAAGTATTATTAGCCAGACCTGTGGGGCCTTGTTAAATAAAAAACTTAACTTCCATGGCTGAAAGCCTTCTTTTTTAAAATATATTTTACTGATTCTTTACAGAGAGGGAGAAGGATAGAAAGTTAGAAACATTGATGAAACATCAGTTAGCTGCCTCCTGCACACCCCCTACTGGGGATGTGCCGCAACCAAGGTACACGCCCTTGACCAGAATCGAACCTGGGACCTTTCAGTCCGCAGGTCGACGCTATACACTGAGCCAAACCGGTTAGGGAGGCTGAGAACCTTTTTAAAAGAAAGGGTTTACTGGGCCATAAAGGACCAGGTCCTGGGGCATGAAGTCTAAACCGGCAGCAGCAGCCTAGGTGGGAAAGGCAACACGTCCCGCAGTCCTGGCGTTGACGGGCCTTTTTTTATTTCTCGTGGAGGGGAGGGAGAGGTGGAATGTAAGGTGTTTGGAAAGAATTTACATTGGCCACAAATAAGGGTGGTGCGATAAGGTGAAGTGAGGGAGCAGTTCTATGACAGCAGCCTCTGTAAGAAAGATATTTACTATTTTTGACTGGTTACAGGCAATAGTCCTGAAAGTTTATGCACATGCAAGATCCGATGGCCCAACTAGTAGTGGGCTAGTAGCCGTCTGGATGTTGATTCAAAGTCCAATATATATTCAGGAATGTGAGCCGTCTGTCACCTGGCCTCAGCTATTAACAGGCTAACTGTTCTGTCTTTCTCCTATTCTCCAGCCTGCTATAATTTAATTTAAAACATTTCAGAATGTTTGTTCTTGTCAATATCAAAACCCTTGTTTGTCCCCCTCCCTCTATAGCACCTCTCTCAACTAGCATTTCCCTGTCTAAACCCCCAGAACTGGTTAGTTTCACCTTAGGAAGGTGAGAAAGCTGTTCCAAGGAGGGCGGTGGTGCGATGAAAATGGCTGGTGCTGAGAGCCCATCCTGGCCCTTCACCAGCAATACCTTTTCTGTGGGGTACTTCATCTTTCTGAACTCATTTCCTCACCCCCGAAATGCAGATTGGTAGGAAGATTTTTTTAAAATAATTCTTTACTGTTGAAAGTAATACATATGTCCCCTTTTTCCCCCCATTGACCACCTTCAGCCTACCCCCACCCCTGCCCCAGGCCTTTCGCACCCTATTGTCTGTGTCCATGGGTTATGCATATATGCATGCATACAAAGGTCTTTGGTTGATTTTCTCCCACCCACCCACCCTCCCGCTCCTTCCCTCGGAGATTCCGCACTCTGTTCCATGCTTGGTAGGAAGATTTAAATGAGCTAATGCACAGAAGGTTTAGTAAACTATAAAGCACCAGGGTTGCATGGGGAATCATTAGCATGGGTTAGAAAAAATACCTATCATGAAAATAATATAAATTTGAATCCTCTGATTAGAGGATTTGAATCTATTGACACTTAATTTTCTTATGCTTTAGGTTCCTATGGAAACCTCCCAGAGGTCTTCTGAGCAATTTGTTTTGGGGGTTTTTTTTTGCATTTTAAATAAGGAATATCACAAGGAAAAGTGAAGTAAAAGTTATTTCACGTGCAGACTGTCACTTTACATATCATTTACAGTCTTCCCAAAAGCCCAGCAAACTGAGTAGTAGTATACCCATGTCATCAATGAAGATCTGCAGATTAAGTATTGACCCAAAGCCACACAGGAAAAGGCAGAGCTGGATTTTGAAACTGGGTCTTTCCACCACCAGAAACTGATGGAATGACTGGCCGCCTAGACGCCTCCCGCACCTGAAATAAATGTGCCCGCCCATCTTTTTCCTACCTGGCTAATTTTGGTAACTTTCCTTGATGCAATTCCCTGCCCTCTCTGTTTCTCTCCGGGGTTTTATTTTCCCAGGCTTTTGTCTCCTCTTTCCCCCTCTCTGGTTCCTTGTCTCTTGAGATGCCAGGGCCTTGTGCAGCCTCTTTTATTGCTGAAATGGATTTGTGATCTGTGATTAAGACACAGCATCTCTACCTGATCTCTCGGCTCTCTCCTCTCCACGTTAATTACTGTATAGTCATAGAAAGTTAATAGGTCTGTGGACGAAAGGGGCCACATGCTAACCTGACAAGCTCAGGGAAGGCCTGCATGGCGGTCTAGCAAACTCAGAGACCTAAAGTCACCACAAAGGATGGTCTGAAATTAAACTTTAAGTAAAAGCAGTTATAGTGGGCAGTTAAGTCCTAGGCCGGTATCTTCACTGACAAGGTCAACCTTTACCTTAACTGAGCCTGTCTTTTTGCATCTATAATAACATACCCTTGAAATACCTGGGTGACTTGTAACTTCCCTTTTTCTGGACCCCTTAGGGCACAACCTCATGTGCCTGGCTGCAAATTATCATGTTGATTGTTCCTGCACCCACCTAAGTATGTGTCTATCATTTTACTTTTTATCCAATCCGAGGGGGAGTACCCCCCCCCCGCACCTCCCCCGCCCCCCCCCCCCCCCCCCGCTTTGTCTTCTCCCGCCTCTCCAGTCTATCACCAATGGATTTCAAGTAACCCACCTACGTCCCTTCCTTTGATTACAATGTATAAAATACTAGTATAGATGTAACCCGCCATTCTCCGAGCATTATCTCAATTTGTTGAGGTTCTGCTTCCTGGCAATTATCGACAGTTGGGCTCAAGTAAACTCACAAAAATTCTTTACAGGTTTGAATGTTTGTATGTTAACAGGTCCAAGTCAAGGATGGGGTGGTGAAGTATGGTACCTATTTGCTTTGTTTAACAATGGACAGGTTACTTTGATTTTCTAAATTGTATAAGTCATCCCATTCGATTGAACGCCTTATCGATTGAATGACTATTCCATTGATTGTTATCATACTGGTCTTAGAGAGCACATTCTGCTGTACCTGGAAACAGGACAGCACAATTACCCTAAATTGTTTTATGGCCACAGGTGGTGCGTTCCAGCTGACTCAGTGGTCCCGAGACCAGGACAGCACAATTATTCTAAATTGTCCTGACAACTCAGTGGTTGGGAGACCCGAGGGCTCTAGATAATGTGTTTCTATCAACTCAGTGATCCGGAGACCCAAAACTGTAATTTAGATAACATGCCTAAGTTTAACCCAGGTTACCCAAGGACTCTAGATAATGTATTTCTGTCAATTCAGTGACCCCGAGACCCGAAACTGTAATTAACATGCTTAATTCTGTTTCTGTAATCTGCTTTTTTGGGAGCCAGGTGCCACATTCCAAACCCTGGGATGTAATCAATACCTTTGTGATTTTTGCTTATATAAGTCTGGTTTTGCCACCATCTTATTGCTATGAGATTTGGGAATGCCCCCTCATAGTCCTGGATTGCAATAAACATGACTCTTTAATTCGACTTCTTGAGGCGTCCTTCTGTGATTCGCGGGGTACATTACAACAGTGGGACCAAGCGATGTCGTTTTGTAAACTTAAGTTTACAAGCTGAGCGCTCAGTTCCTGTAAGGAGTGTGCTTCATCCACCGTTGAGCCCAATCACTGACGTCTGGATTCGAGACACCCTGTGGAAATCAGCTTTCCTGTGTCCTCGGGTCCATATTACAGCTAAAACTTGGGAACGCTGCTAAATAACGTGCCTATCACTGAAGCGGGGAGGTCTCGGAGGGAGCTGCGTTTACCCACACTCCTCCTTTCTCCACCTTTAGCATTAGCGCCATCACTATTTTTCATCTTTATCGTACGCTTCCAGAGAGGCACTCAATAATGTACCCATTGTTTAAGTAATCTGAAATCCTTTTCAGTGAGCAATCGTATTTAGCAGTAATAAAACACTAATTTGTCTACCAAGTGACATATTTATAGGAGCTATTTACTTTGCCATATTTTTATTATTTCTGCTCATTTGCTAAGTACTTCCCAATACATATTTATGAAGCCCATGCCTTTCCCCAAACAGTAGTGAAATAATAAATCATATTATTTATTTTGTTAGCAGCAGCATAGCTTATAAGTCCTAGTGCCCTAATTTTTGTTTGTTCTGGCAACAGCAGAAGAATTCGTGGTGACAAAGCACCTACTATGTGCCTGTGAAAGGCACTTCACAGCGATTATCTGTTTAATTTGCCTGAGATATAGATTTTACCACTAAGACGGAGACATTACCTTGTTTAAGTAACTCCGTGATAAAGGGCCCAGCAGGGTTTTGAACCTAGATCTTGATTCCGAAAGCCTAAATATAATAATGTCTGTACAATATAAAATTCCTTTCTGAGAGAAACTGCAAAGTTTTCCCCAGAATGGAACAGTTAGAAGTAAAGAGACACAGGATGCTAACCCCAGTTTTTCTATGAGAGGTTACTCTCTGGGGGAAGCCATTCCCTGAGAAATCAGTGGAGGAGCCCTAACCAGTTTGGCTCAGTGGATAGAGCGCTGGCCTGAGAATCAAAGAGTCCCGGGTTCGATTCCCGTCAAGGGCATGTACCTTGGTTGCAGACTTCTTCCCGGGCCCAGGCCCTGGTCAGGATTCATGCAAGAGGCAACCAATTGATGTGTTTCTCTACATCTTTCCCTTTCTCTTCCATTCTTTCTTAAAAAAAAAAAACAATGGAAAAATATCCTCAGGTGAGGATTAACAACAACAAAATCAGTGCTGGGGGTATTTCCCAAAGAGAAGAAAAGTACAAGAGTTCTATTCATTCTTGGAGACGGGCCTGGCCACATGCTTTGCGGGGCACTGTGCAAAATGTTGGACCCTTGTTCAAAAAGTATTAAGAACTTCGGGATGGCAATGGCAGAGCATTAATCTAAGCACAGGACTGTGCAACTGCATTGGTCACACTACCATGAAGCTGGCCTTGCTGGACGGAAGGTAGCTGTCACTAGGATCTCCTAGGCATCATAAGTCTCAACAATATGAGTGCTTATTTTGTGCTGGAAAAACATTCAGTACTTTCCTAAGCTATATGACCCTAAAGCAAGTCTACGTAGCAGTTTTTATTTTCTCCATTTCACAGACAATGAAACTAGGGCTTAAAAAGGCCCTAGCCAGGTAGTTCAGTTGATTAGAGCATCGTCCAGATATATCAAGGTTGCAGATTCAATTCCTGGTCAGGGCACATACAAGAATCAACCAATGAATGCACAAATAGTGAAACAACAAATCAATCTCCTCTCTCTCTCTCCCTCCCTCCCATCTTCCTCTCTCTATTAAAAAAAAAAAAAAAGAGCAAAGGCTTAAAGAGGCTAAATCATCCAATGAGATACAGCAAGTGAGTGTCAGAGTTAAGACCCAAGTTATTTGAGATGTAAAAAAATCTTGTCCCTTTATAGCTTTTCAGTACAGTCCTATTGTCTTCTGGCAAAACCTAAGCTTAAATTGAGGCTATTACACCCAGAGACTACAGAGAGTCAGGGGAAAGATAGGACTCAAAGGCTACTCAAGGAATCAAACTTGTGCAGCAGCTAAAGTGCAGCTGTACAGCTTCAGGATACATGGACCTTCCATTGGCTGGGAGAGAGAACTCTATACATGACAAATATAATGGCCAGAACCTGACCTCCCTTCTTCAGGACAAACAGGAAATGAAATGAGGTCTTTACCTTGATTAAATGAGGAACCTACAACATCTTACTTAGTGATAAAATACTGGAAACAGCCCACTCATGTCAGGAACAGGGACAATGGCTATTGTTGCTTCTATTCAACTTAGTCCTTGAAGTTAGTCTAGCCAATGCAATAGGACAAGAAAAAAAATCAGGGAAAGCACTTTTTTGAGAGTGGTGTTTGATGAATACTATACCTAGCTCTATTGTAAGCTCCATGCATCACACAGCCTTCTCCAATATTCATCCCCAACACACAGATTTGGACAGTTTTAACTCTATGCAGTACAACTCTGCGACAAAACACAGGAAAACCTAGTGGATATGTATCTAAATCCCTTATCTCCTCCTGGCTCATAACTCAGGGACATTAGACCCTATTGCTTTTATTCAATTACTAGAGGCCCGGTGCACAAAAATTTGTGCACTCGGGGTTGGGAGAGGAGGTCCCTCAGCCTGGCCTGTGCCCTCTCACAGTCTGGGACCCATCAGGAGATAATGACCTGCTGGCTTAGGCCTGCTCCCGGGTGGCAGAGGGCAGGCCCAATCCCTAGGTGCAGCCCCTGGTCGGGCTCAGAGCAGGGCCAATTGGGGAGTTGGGGCACCGCCACCTGTCATTCACAGAGCAGGGCAGATTGGGAGGTTGTGATGCCACCCTCAGTCACGCTCAGGGTAGGGCCGATTGGGGGGTTGGAGCACCGCCCCCTGTCACACTCAAGGCAGGGTCGATGGGGAGGTTGCAGCGCCACTCCTGTCATGCACAGAGCAGGGCCCATCAGGGGGGTTGGGGCTCTGTACCCTGTCACACACAGAGCAGGGCCGATCAGAGGGTTGGGGCTCCGCACCCTGTCACACTGATCCCGGTGCTGGGAGGCCTCGCTGCTCTGCTGATCCCAGGGCCAGGATGCCTCTCGGCTCCGCTGATCTCTAGCCAGGAGGACTCTCGGCTGCTGATAACCTGGCTGGGAGGCCTCTTGGCTCCGCTGATCGCGGGGCCTCCGACTCTGCTGATCACGGGGCCAGGAGCGGGCTGGGAGGCCTCTCGGCTGATCACCTGGGCCGGGAGGCCTCTGGACTCCGCTGATCACCGGGGCTGGGAGGCCTCTCGGCTCCGCTGATCTCCGGGGCCGGGAGGCCTCTCGGCTCTGCTGATCACCTGGGCTGGGAGGCCTCTTGACTCCGCTGATCACCTGGGCTGGGAGGCCTCTCGGATCCACTGATCACCGGGGCCGGGAGGCCTCCAACTCCGCTCATCACCGTGCCGGGAGGCCTCTCGACTCCACTGATCACCTGGGCTGGGAGGCCTCTCGGATCCGCTGATCACTGGGGCCGGGAGGCCTCTCGGATCCACTGATCGCGGGGCCTCCGACTCCGCAGTCGGGAGGCCTCTCGGCTCAGATGATAACCGGTGCTGGGGGGCCTCTAGGCTCTGCTGATCGCGGGGCTGGGCCGACTCTCGCCTCCCTGATTGCGGGGCTGGGCCGGCTCTGGCCTCCGCTGATCTCGGGCCGGGAGGCCTCTCGGCTCCGCTGATCCCAGGCCCTGAGGCCTCTCTGCCCTGCTGCTTCAGGGCTGTTTGGCTTCGCTCTGCTTGGAGCCTGAGTATGCAAATTAACCGCCATCTTTTAGCTCAGAGCCCCGCAGGGGGATCCTTGACTTTCTCCATCGCTGGGGCAACCAAGCCTCCTGTTCTCAGCTGCCTGGCTGCCAGCCGCCATCTTGGCTGACAGTTAATTTGCATATCTCACTGATTAGCCAATGAAAAAGGTATCGGTCGTACGCCAATTACCATTTTTCTGTTTTATTAGTATAGGATATTTCCCCCTAAGGCTCCAGTTGACTTTAATACCAATGATATATCCCTTCTCTGAGTGTTTGTCATTCTTTCACAGATTCCATTACGGAAAATCAGAAAGAGCTGATAAAATAGATCTCTGGTCCAGCTTTTTATGGTGAGCTAAGCTGAAAAGAGGTTGGGATAAGTAGTCTATACTGCTATCAGGGCAGAATGAAAAAGACTCTTTAAAAAAAAAATATATATATATATTTTTTATTGATTTCAGAGAAGAAGGGAGAGGGAGATAAAAACATCAATGAAAGAATCATTGATCGGCTGCCTCCTGCACTTCCCACACTGCCCAGGCATATGCCCTGACCAGGAATCAAACTGTGACCTTCTGATTCATATGTTGACACCCAACCACTGAGCCACACCGGCTGGGTGAGCAAAAGAAAATTTGACATGGGAGCCCTTAAAGTGGATCTTGAGCTCCTGGACAGATAAATGAACAGAAAGGATGAGAGAACGGTACAGGGGGGTTATGAGAAATGTCTATCTGGCCACCATGGAGGCATAAGAAAGGGAAGATGTCAGTGTGGGTGCACCAGCCACAGTGGGGGGTGGGGGTGGGCAGAGGCAGCACAGAAGCAGGAAGCAGAGCCAGCCTGGCCTGAGGCATGCTTGGAACTGTCCAATGTGCCCGGGGCAGAGTGTGCAGCGGCAGCACGTGGGGCAAGGAAGCCCGGGTCCAAGAGCAAGGCCAAGGAGGAAGCAAGTACGAGGGGCCGGGTCCTGCAGGAAGTCCACAGGGTGGCCTGGCACAGCAGTGAATGGGGCGCCTTCCCATGGCCAGAGATGCCACCTGGGCTTGAGAGCTGCGGCGCCTTCAGCTGGAGTAAGTGCCCCCGTGGGCATAGAACTGTGCGGTTTGGAAAGTAAAGGCAATGTGGAGACAGACAGAGTCCTGGCCTAGGAATCAGGAGTTCTGGGTTCCAGCCCTGCTCTACCACTGGGACTGCCCTACTCTTCTTTGGGGCTCAGTTTCCTTCTCTGTTAAGTCACAGGATGGGACAGGTGATCTTTACAGGCCTCTCAAACCCCATTATTCTAGGGTCCTCAGTCAGGGGCTAAGCACCTGGAAACAGGGCAGATCTCCCCAGGGCAGAGGTGGCAACCAGGTTCCATGCTGAATGCCAAGTCCAACTGATTGGCTGTGGTTACCTGGTGCGCTATGTGGAGAAGAACTGCAAAATACTGGGAGCTCCGCAGAAAAGAATGCTTGATTGGTTGGTGATGTCTGCGTGGGCTCAGGATGCCCAAACGGTAAGAGTGGCAGGGATTTTTCAGCTTCAAGTACTGTTTCCTACCACGGCTGCAGAAATGTGCCAACCGCTCACAGGATAAGGATACTGAAAAGCCCTAGCTGGTTTGGCTCCGTGGATAGAGCATCGACCTTCAGACTGAAGGGTCCCGGGTTCGATTCTGGTCAAGGGTACATACCCAGGTTGCGAGCTTGATCCCCAGTAGGGGGCGTGCAGGAGGCAGCCGATCAATGCTTCTCTCTCATCATTAATGTTTCTATCTTTCCCTATCCCTTCCCTCTGAAATCAGTAAAAATCTATATTTTTTAAAAAGGATACTGAAGGTTAATTCCTCCCGTGGTATTCTGTGAGAGCAGCAGCACCAGGGTTCCCTCAGTTAGGCTCACCAACCCTGTCCTCACCTGGGTAGATACCCTCGAGCCAGTGCCCCATGCATTCCCAACGCGCCATGCTTCTTGCTTCTATCCCTGCTGCGTTTATCGTCTCTAAATGTCATACCATCGGCCTACAATTCTGACACCGCTTTTCCTGCAGCCAAGACACAACTAATTAATTACACAACAGGCTCTCTGAGAAAGGCAACCTTCCTTTTAAAAAATGTGTTCAGTAAACAGCCTGATCATTTCTCTCCTTTGCCTTTTGTTTTCCCGTCCCTGCTGTCCTCCTCTCCTTCCAGCCAGGGTGACAGCTCTCAGACGGATGGCCGCCGTGCAGGTAACAGACAGGGGGTGGGGGGTTATTTCAAACACTAGGGCACTACGCCCTGGTACAGCTGGCTGGAAGAGAAGGGTAATTATATTGCCTCTCGGAGCCACCGGCAATGAATTTCTGCATGAAGACTAGATTTGCCATGGATTATTTATGCCAGCATCAATTTTCCCAGCTGGCTCTATTGACTGAGCAAATTCTCCTCTGTCTGTTTATGGGCAAGGCCACGCATGGTTCGGCACCTCCGGGTACTCTGTCCTATGGAGGGGCCCCACAGGGCATCATGCATATTACACAAGTGTCTGGATTCACTAGGAGGTCACATCTTCCCTTCATTAGATAATATCCCTGGGACAGCAGCGAGCTCCCTGTCTCACCTGGCTCTGGTGATGCTTGCAGGTGTATGAAACTAAATCAGCAAGAGCCAAAGAGGACTAATAGGGTTCTCATCACTGATGGAAACTGGGGGGGCCGGGGGGGGGGTCGGGAAGGAAGCAACATTCTGGGGGGAAATGAGGTGGATCTGGGGCTCAGGAAATTTCCTTTTTATATTTTTAAGAGCAGGACATAGATGAAGAAGAGTTTTTGCATTTATTGCAACTCAGTAACTCAAAAACAGAGCTAAGGGGAAGAGAGCCTCGTTTTACAGATGGAAAAACAGAGGCAAAACAAACAAACAAAAACAAAAGAAGCAAAGGCAAGTTTCATGGTTCAGTCACTGTATTTGGATGGAGCGCAGGCACGATGGTGATGCGTGGGGTTACCATCCAGTCACTAGCGTGCCTCTTCAGAGATGCCCCACGCCAGGGTGAATGAACTTGGCTCCAGTAGACACACGCATGGTAGAACCCAGGGAAGAAAACTTGACTCCAGCATGAATTTCTGGGGCCTCCACTACAGCCTCTTGCCATCCTCTCTATGTTTCCACAGAGAGAACAAAATGAGGAATCTGAGATTCCCTTCTGCCGGGCCGGAGAGCGTGTCCTGCATCCCAAGAGCTGGCTGGCAGTGAACAGCAGGCGTTCCTGCACAGGAGAGCCGGGGCCTCGAGGCCTCTCCCTTCCCACTGAGCAGCACAGTCATGTCTGCTCTCCCTGTAACTGTGGGCTCTGCTCCAGAGCCCCCCAGGTCCCAATGTCTACCGTCTCCTGAGAACCTGTTGGCTGGAAGAAGACAGGAGGGAGAGGTATGTTTTTGAGTTAAGCAACCCAAGTTTTAAGATGCAAGTTCTCAGCATCCACGAATTCCTCTCTAAGACAGCTATGGGCATAGACACTCCCCTCAAGGGCCCAGATGATTTCTTTTCGGTTTATTGTTATTCGTTTCATTTTTCTTTATTGTTACTATTAGTTTTATTTTCCGCTGGGACTGACTCACCAGACGGGGAGATTTGGTCAGACACGCCGTGCGCTGCCTGCCCGGTGCTCCTGCTCCTTCGCCGATGGCCAGGACGATCCGGGTGCTGGGCACGAAGCTCCAGGAGCGACCCAAGGCAGGTTTAAGCTTCCCGCTGTCCCTGTCTCGGGTCATGTGGTTGGTCACCTGCGGCAGAAGGAATCAGAGGCTTACAGATCCATAATGCTAGTAGAGAGGACATCTGTTCCGACGCCTTCGTTTTACAGATGGGAATGCTGAGGCCTAGCATGGAAAAACTCCTTCCCCAAGACTCCAGAACTTATCCACGCAGGTCCTGAACCAGACCCCGGGCTCCTGACTGGTGCACAGCGCTTTCCATTAAACCACAAAGCCTCAAGCTTGACTCCAACTCAGGTGATAGGGCATGTGTCTGGGAATAAGCAGTGCTGTCTGCACTTTCCTGAAGGGAGGCCAGTGGTGGTACTGAGTGTACTACCCCCCCCCCCACACCCCCACCCCCAACTCAGCAGACAGGCTTCCTGAGACCATGTCCAATCAGCCCTTTGTGTCAGGGGGTGCATCTCTGTATATGGAAGGGCAGTAGTTTTGGAAAGGGGTTCCTAATCTGCTTGGCCAGCTCTACTCTGCCCAGGCTCATAGGTAAGCAAACCAAGCCTCACAGCATCCTCTTGATCAGGTTCTCCTCACCCTCCAATGCCCCCCCACCCAACACTCACCCCAGGGCAAGGGTTATGACTTGTTCATCATTGAATCCCCACTGCCTAGGCCAGAGCATAGCATCCAGCAGGTGATCACATAACCGAAAGTCAGGAGAGGGAGGCCCTGGAACCCAGTATAAGAACAAAAGAATAGGGAAACAGACCTTTTCACTGCTGGTGGGTGTGCAATTATTAATCCTGCCTGGAAATTTGGCAAAGTCATCTCTAGATCTTAAAAGAATATATATATCCCTCACTCAGTAATTATACCTTTAGGTGTTTGAGAAAATAATATGAGATGTGCAAAGAGATTTAGGTATAAGAGTGTTCACTAGAGTTTTGTTTGAAATAGGGAAAACAAAATAAAAATAAAATAAAGGAAAACCACTAATGATCTAAAGGCTCCAAATCAAGAAATAGATTGTTATGGTACATCAGCAGTCAGCAAACTATTGCTCACAGGCCACATCTGGCCCAAAAATTGTTTTATAAAATCAGGTTTTCTTGGAAGACAGCCCTGCCTATTTCTTTGGTATTCTCTACACCTGCTCTCATGCTATATAGGCAGAGTTGAGTAATTGAGACATAGACCATCCTATATGACAAACGGGTAATATGCAAATTGACCCTAACAGCAGAACGACCACTTGACCAGTCACTATGAGGCAGCACTGACCACCTCTTGGTCCCTTTCCCCGGCCGGCAGGCTCCCATTGCCCAGTGGTGAACAGGGAACCGGGGGTAGGTGGTGGGGGGTGCGGGCCAAGGCCCCTACCCTGCTGGTCGCCCCACACACAGAGGGCAACCTGCAGCGGGCGGGAATGGCTGACCTCTTGGTCCCTCCTCCTGGCCGGCAGGCTCCAATCGCCCGATGGTGAACAGGGAACCAGGGGTGCGTGGTGGCGGGGGGGCGGGCCAGCTGTGGGCAGCTGGGGAAGATGGCCCTGATCACAGGCCAGGCCTAGGGACTGTACCCATGCACAAATTTCATGTGCCAGGCCTCTAGTCTCTATATAAAAGTCTAATGCAAAGTATCCCCTCAGGAGTTCAACTGACTGGGAGTTCGATCGCTCACTGTGATGTGCGCTGACCATCAGGGGGCGGCATGGCATGAAGGAAGGCCCCAGCCAGCAGCTAGAAGGCCCCAATTGGCCCTGATCGCTGGCCAGGCGTAGGGACCCTATCTGATATCCGTGCATGAATTTCGTGCACCGGGCCTCTAGTATAGTCGTAGAGCCTCAAATATTTACTACCTGACCCTTAATAGAAAAGGTTTGCTGACCCTGTGACATAGGTATTAAACAAGATAATAGGTAACTGCTCAAAATGGCAATCTGGCCCTGTCGGTGTGGCTCAGTGTTGACCTATGAACCAGGAGGTCAGGCTTTGATTTCCAGTCAGGGCACATGCCCAGGGCACCTTTCTGAGGTGATAGAAATAGATATTCTGTCTCTTGATTGCAGTCTAGACAGGATACAAGGCTGTGATAGGTGGGTCCCCTCATGGTCTAGTGCTCTAGATGACCCAGGGAGGTTGGGCTGTGACCCTTTCCTCAAGGGCCATTTTGGGGGTCCAGAAACTGTTGTATACGGCAATAAAGAAACCTCCGTTTAAGGGAAATAAATTTCTAGCCACAGCTAGAAATCAGGTTCATCTTCCCTCTTGGTGAAGCCCAGGGATCAGAGGTAAGACAAGCACGCTGGCCACGCCCCCTTCCTCACCACCACAGCCACGCCAAGGTCCCGGGCCAGGGTCTTCAGCTCCAAGGCCAGCTGCATCATCAAGGCCAAGCCTGGAGGAAAAGCAGAGCGGGAGGGAGCCGGGCATTAGGGACTGGGCTGGCTGGAGACTGGACTCCAGGGCTGGGAGACAAGGACACATCTCTGACCCTGGGCTCTGCCACACACATCACTCACCTTCCCTCTGCTGACCTCCCAGAAGTGGGGAGACCACGGCGGTGACGGAGTCCACAATGACCACCTTCACAGTTCCTGAAGAATGGCTCACCTAAGGGGTTGGGGGGAAGCAGGTGTCATCAACCACTTGGCCTCTAGGGGGCGCCCATTACAACACAAGCTTGATTCTAATATAAACTGGTAAGAGCCCAACCAGTGCGGCTCAGTGATTGAGCAACCACCCCACGAACCACATGCCCGGGTGGCGGGCTCAATCCCCAGTAGGGGGCGTGCAGGAGGCAGCCGATCAATGATTCTCATCATTGATGTTTCTATCCCTCTCTCCCTCTCCCTTCCTCTCTGAAATCAATAAAAACATTTTTTTAAAAGAAACTGGTGAGAACCTTCCCTGACCAAATACAGCTGTGCAGGTATCATCCAATTTCATCAATGTCTTTTTCCCTCAATCTCATTTGTACGTATAAGAGAGTTTACTGAAGTTTTGGGCAGATAGAGAAGGTTTAAATCACAGGACATCCCAGATACCCTAAAACCAATTAGATTTGAGAAATCCCTGTTTAGCGTTGTGACCCCTGGTCAGGGATTTTCTTAGCGGCCACCTTTCTCCTTATGGCTGGCCCGTGACCAGGCCCCTCTTTCAGGCTCACTTTTCAGAGTAGCAACTTCCTTTGAGCTTAGCTTTCTCTTCACTTCACTGTCGCCTTCCAGATCATGCTTCTAGGGCCTCAGCTTCTGTATCTAAAATGGTTCCAAATGTGGACTATACAGACAGCCATCTGTTAAATCATAATTTTTTGTCTCTACACAAGCATTAGCATCTTCCTTTTTTTTTTTCTTTTCTGTTTTTGGGGTTTTGTGGGTTTTTTTTGGACCTATTTTTGATGCTTCTCTTATCCCTTACTCCTTATATCCAAGTCATTTGCTGACTGTTTTCTCAACTTTTTTTTCACTTCACGTGAGCCGAGTCTTAACTAGTAGACATTCAGCATCATCTGCTCTGTCTCTGGCACGTCTTCCTTGGTCTTCCACTTACTGACTCTTGGCCAGTCACCAGCTTATCTAAGAGAGGATGGCAGAAAAGAGAGAAGCTACAACTGAAATTGGCGTAGCCCTTCCTTACTCTCTGGGAGAGCAGGTTGAAATCTCTGGTTAAAATGGGACAGCAAGCCTTTCCCTGTCCGTCACTTCCAGGTCATCTGTGGCAGGCAGAGCCTTAAGTGGCCCCCACGATCCCCACCTTCAGGTTCTCACGCCCTTGTATAATCCCCTCCCCTTGACCATGGATGTGTCCTGCGACTTACTTCTGACTAAAATGGCAAAGGTGTTGGAGTGTCACTCTCTTAATTAGGCTATGCTACATGGCGAAGGTTATCTATAATAATAAAAGTACAATGTGCTAATTAGACCAGACGTCCTTCCGGATGACCTTCCGGATGAAGCTGGGGCTGCGAGGGAAGCCCAATTCCTGGGTGCCTGCCAGTGGCTGAAGGGAAGCCCGGGTCCCGGTGCCAGAGGTGCCGGCAGCCGGGGAAAGGAAGGCCTACTCTTGCACTAATTTCATCCATTGGGCCTCTAGTGTTATGTAAGATAAGACTGCAGGTTGCTTCCCCGCCCCCCCCCCCCCCCCCCCCGTGGACAGCTTCAGACCACGCTGGAGCACCACCCAATCACCTCCACCAGCGACACACTCCAGGGGCGGGCTCACTGGGCACCAGAGCCCCACTGAAGTGAATCCTATTCTGTAGGGTCAGCCCCTGGCAAGTAGCTGTTCAACTATTTTATGTTCTAAAATTTGTAAAAATGATACACAATCCTGGGTATGCCCATAGGAACATGTCATGCTTTGGGGTGAAGGAAAACATTTAAGATGAATTAAACGATTCTAAGGTGTCTTCCAAATCTAATAGTCTATAAATCAGTGCACCAAATCCTGTCTAAACACTTTGCAGGTTTGCAGGGAACCAACCCAAATGCCATTCCGAACCCCACTTGCTTGTTAACACAACTCCAAATGTGGGCGGGTACTGGACACAGATCTTCTGACGTCAGGGAAGGTGGGCCCAACCCCTGGTCTAAGACGCACATCTAACTCAGTTTTGGCCAATTAGATGCAAGGGGAAATGAGCAGTCTGCTAGAGGGTTTCGGAGAAAGAGTTTCTTCCCTCATAAAAGGGGAAGAAGTACAAAAGAAGAGGCATCTCCTTTCACGGCCCTGAATGTGGATGTGATGTATGAAAATATGAGGCTTAGCCCGACCAGTGTGGCTCAGTAGTTGAGCGTCAACCTATGAACCAGGAGATCATGGTTTGATTCCCAGTCAGGGCACATGCCCAGGGTTTCGGGCACCATCCCCAGTGTGGGGTGTGCAGGAGGCAACCAATCAATGATTCTCTCTCATTGTTGATATTTCTATCTCTCTCTCCCTCTCCCTTCCTCTCTGAAATCAATAAAAAAAATATTATTTTCAAAAAATATATGAGGCTTAGATCAGTAGCAACCACTTTGCAATCACAAGGGGAAAGAGCAAGAGAATCACACACACCAGCCTCAAGCCCTACTAATGTGGCCCTGCCAACCTGCAGACTCCTGTGAGATAATTAAATGTCCTCAAAGTTTAAGGATCTGTCAGTCATACTCTTTTACATGCAGCTGAAAACGGATCCATCGGAGGAATGCAGAGATGAGTATGACATGATCCTGGCACTCAAGGGGCTTACTGTTTAGTGGGGAAGAGGAGTGTGTACACAACGAGGCACTCAGGAATGAATTAAGCACTCAGCATCCCATCCTGGGAGTGGCAAGCCCAGCTGCAGTCACCAGATTGCACATCTGCATTTCCAGAGAGTCTGTAGGGGGACACCTGCCCACGTATAGACAGCACCCGGCCAGCTGGGTGAAGCTGGGAGGAGCGGAACAGCAGACTCACCTGCTGGGCCACAGCACCTCGGAGGCCCTGCAGCACATCCAGCATCTGGAAGATGTCAAAGGCACGCACCACCTGGATCCTCTGGAGGGCTCCTGCCTGAAGGGTGGGAAAGAGGAGGGGGGCTTTGGGTAAGAGGGAGCAGGGTCCAGCAAGACGAAGGGGGGTTTTAAGGCTGAGCAGGATATAAGGACTCAGGCCCAGGACGGCAAGTACGCTTTGTCTAACGGGGCAGTTCCCACGGTGGTGGCTGCCTGGGTGCTGAGCTGCAAAGCTAAGTCAGAGCACAGTGGGAAAGAGTGATAGGACTGATGGTGGTGTCTGCCCCGGGCAAGAAATGGGATAGGAACACTGACGCTGGGTATTTGCCAGCCCTGAATTAAGGTATGCAAGGAGCTGGGGGGATCGTGTGTGAACAGCATCCAAGTTGGGATGATGTTACAACAGGGAGACCGGAAGGATACAGGAAGTATTCATAGAACGGCAAGTTTCAAAGCCAGAAAGGACAACTCCTCCAAGTGGCTAAGATCCTTATAATGTAAGGGATCATGGGGTCTTTGTGTCACGGCTTTAAAGGAATCCAGCAGTCCTACCCCTTACCTGCTCTTCCTCATCTGGGGTTCTGGCCTGAAGTAGCTGCAGGATGCGGGAGGCTGTCAGCCCTCCATTGGAATCAACATATAGGACGTTCTGCTGCAGGCCATGGGCCACATTTGCAGCCACACAAAGACATACCTGAGTAGAGACCGGGCATTGGGTGAACTTGAGCCCTCATATTGCCCAGGATGGGAGCTCTGCATCAAATCTATTCAGATCCCACTGACATGAATGGGTCAAGTTCAAGACGCACTCCTCACCACCCATCTTCTCTCTTCCAAGCTCTGAGTCACAATCTACTGGCAGAAGCTTCCCTGGGGATCCAGGATCATGCACCCACCTCTCCCAATCCTCTGGCTTCTAGCTGTATGTGTTACCTGGGTTTTGCCGCTACCTGGGACTCCTACGATCTCAGTCACTTCTCCAGTATAGAGACCAGCATCGAGCAGTTTGTCTAGGCTGATGGCAGAAGAGGAAGGAAGAGGATCAACCCAGGGTACTACGGAGTAGGGAGGGAATTAGTAGCCAAGAAGAAAAGCAAGACATTCCTTCCTAGCACTGGTTCTGTCCGGAGATGTTCTCAATGTCTCTGGCCAGGAGGTTTCTCTAGGAAGAGTTTCCTTCGGGGAAAGGGCATGGCTAAATGTTCCTCCGTGAGCCCTCCTCATCCTTTTGCTCGCAGCTTAAAAATCATCTCTCCAGCCAGGCCAGCGTGGCTCAGTGGTTGAGCGTCAACTTATGAACCAGGGGGTCACAGTTTACTCTAACAACTGAGCAAAACCAGCCAGCACTCACCATTCTTACTTTAATCATTCTGCTAAATGTGTAGTCATATCTCAGTGTGTTTTAATTTACATTTCCCTAATGAACGATGATGTCCAACATTCTTTTATGTGATTATTTGCCACCTGTATGTCCTCTTTGGTGAAGTATCTGTTCATGTCTTTTGCCCATTTTCTAATTGGACTGTTTGTGTTTCTGTTGAGGTTTAAGAATTCTTTATGTATTCTAGATGCAAGTCCCTTGTTGAGTATGTGGCTTTAAAATATTTTCCCCACTTTATAGATCACCTTTTCATCCTCTTTTGCAGAGGAAGTTTTAAATTTTGATCAGTTTTTCATTTTGACTTTTTTAAAAAATGTATTATCAATTTTTTTATTGCTCATACTTTCATGTCAAGTCTAAGAACTATATGCCTAGTTCCCAAAGATTTTCCCCTGTTTTGTTCTAAAAGATGGATAGTTTTAAGTTTCACATTTAAGTCCATGATCCATTTTCAATATTAGGTTTATTTATTTATTACCTGTGATGTTCAATAGCTCCAACACCATTTGTTCAAAAGGCTATATTCCTCCTCCACTGAAATGTTTTTGCATCTTAGTCAAAAATCAGTCGGACATATCTGGGGTCTATTTCTGGGTTCTCTATTCCGCTCCATTGATCTCTATGCCTATCTCTTTGCCAATACCACATTTGTCTTGATTACTGCAGCTATATAGTAAGCTTTAACATTTGCTAGAATGGTTCCTCCAACTTTATTCTTCTTTTTCAAAATTGTTTTAGCTGTTCTAGGCCATTGGCTCTTCCATCAAATTATTAGAATAAGCCTATTTCTACAGATAACCTTGCTGGGATTTTTGGTAGGAACTGCATTAAATCTATAAATCATTTTGGGAAGAACTGATATCTTTGCTATGTTTAGTCTCCCAATCCACAAATACAATATGTCCCTCTATTTATTTGGTTTCTCTTTGATTTCTTTTATCAGCAATTTAAAAAAATACAATTGATTAATTTTGAGAAAGAGAAGACAGACAAAAAGAGAGAGAGAAACATCAATTTGCTGTGCCTCTTATTTATGTATTCACTGGTTGATTCCAGTATGTGCCCTGACTGAGGATTGAACCCACAACCTTGGTGCACTGGGATGATGCTTTAACCCAGGGGTCCTCAAACTTTAAACAGGGGGCCAGTACACTGTCCCTCAGACCGTTGGAGGGCTGGACTATAGTTTAAAAAAAAAACTATGAACAAATTCCTATGCACACTGCACATATCTTATTTTGAAGTATAAAAACAAAATGGGAACAAATACAACATTTGTATTTGCATGTGGCCCGCGGGCCGTAGTTTGAGGACCCCTGCTCTAACCAACTAAACAAACTGGCCAGGGCTCATCAGCAATTTTTAATTTTCAGTATACCAATCTTATATCTGTTTTGTTAGAGGTAGACCTAAGTATTTCATTTTCTTGGAAGCAATTTTAAACGGTATTGTGTTTTTAACTTCCATTTCCACATGTTCATTTTGAGTATATAGAAATGTAATTGGCCGAGACCGGTTTGGCTCAGTGGATAGAGCGTTGGCCTGCGGACTGAAGGGTCCCAGGTTCAATTCCGGTCAAGGGCATGTACCTGGGTTGCAGGCACATCCCCAGTGGGGGGTGTGCAGGAGGCAGCTGATCGATGTTTCTCTCTCATTGATGTTTCTAACTCTCTATCTCTCTCCCTTTCTCTCTGTGGAAAATCAATAAAATATATTTTTAAAAAAGAAAGAAATGTAATTGATTTTTATGTGTTACTCTTATGTCCTGCAACCTTGCTGTATTCACGTATTAGTTCTAGGGGTTTGGAATTATTTTCTATTTACTTGTTTTTGTCTGTCTTTCCCATGTGGCCCAGAGCACCCTGGGGCAAGAACTGGCCCTTGTTCGGTATTACATCCAGGCAGTGTGCAACACTGGCACAACAGTGCCACAACAAATGGTCCCAGAGAAATAAGCTGTAGAACATGCTATTTAGTCCTATTATTATTGGAACCCCGGCTGTGGAAGCCTTGGGATAAAACTCAAGACACGGCCAATTCCTAATCCGAGTTCTGTCCCTGAACCACCATGAAACAGGTCACTAACCACCCTCCATGTCCTGCCCAACCTACTGGCTGAAGATTCTCCTAGACCAGAGCCCATCCCACTGCCTCCGGGTCCTGACCACAAGCATCCCTCAGCTCACCCTACAATCACCTTCACAGGCGCCAGTCCTCGGAAATAGTTCCGTGACCTCCCATGACCCCTCTGTACATGCCAAGTAGCACCTCAGTAAGCAGCCCATCTATTTCAGTTCCAGGGACCCCGTGATTACAGCCACAGGCCCCTGCCAGTCAGAACACTGCAGTCCTGCAGCATCTTAGGACAGCTGTCCCTGCCTCTGTTTAAAAAGGCGTCCGGCTCTGCAATTCCTGGATCCTCCCACTGAGACCAGAGAACCCCAGTCCCATCACAGCAGTGCTTCTCCAGCTGTGGCCCCCAACTGAGCCACACCTGCCAGGGCACCAAAGGAGTTTTAAAAAGAGGCAGGTATTGTCCGGCTGGTGTGGCTTAGTTGCTTGAGCGTTATCCCACGCACCAGGAGTCACTGGTTCAATTCCCGGTCTGGGCACATGCCCTGGTTTTGGGCTGGATCCCATGTGGGGGTTGTGCAGAAGGCAGCTGATCCATTTTTTTCTCTCTCTCCCTCTCCCTTCCTCTCTCTGAAATCAATGAAAACATGTGTGTGTTTTAAGAGGCAAGTATTAGCGGTTCCCAAACTTGCCTGCACCCTGGAGATTCCTGGGAGCTTCAAAAAATACTGATGCTGGGGTCTCGCCCCCAGAGAGTTTGATTAAATTGTCTGTGGAGGCCAAAACCGGTTTGGCTCAGTGGATAGAGCGTCGGCCTGCGGACTGAAAGGTCCCAGGTTCGATTCCGGTCAAGGGCATGTGCCTGGGTTGCGGGTACATCCCCAGTGGGAGATGTGCAGGGGGCAGCTGGTCGATGTTTCTCTCTCATCGATGTTTCTAACTCTCTATCTCTCTCCCTTCCTCTCTGTGAAAAATCAATAAAATATATTTTAAAAAAAATTGTCTGTGGAGGCTTGGGCTCTGGCATGTTTAAAGTAAGCACTCAATAAATATTCTTGAAAGAATGAATTACAGCCCCAGCTGGTTTGGCTGGCACATAGTAGGCACTCAATAAATGTTAGTCCTGTATGTTCTTTCTTGTCTTATTCTTAAGTGAAATATGACGTAGGGCCGAAGAAGAGTTGCTCTGATCTGCTGAATAATAATGAAATACTGACATCTTGTGTTATAAGACAGCAGTGATCAATCAGGGGCAATTTTGTTTCTCGGGGGTCATTTGGCAATGTCTGGAGACATTTTTAAAAATTGATTTGATAGAGAGGAAGGGAGAAAGAGAAAAAGAGAGCAAGAAAAACATAGATGTTAAAGAGAAACATCGAATGTTGGCCTCCCGCACGCTCTGACCAGGGATGGAACCTCAACCTGGTTATGTGCCGGACAGGGAATAGAACCCATCACCTTTTGGTGTACAGGAGGACACTCCAACCAACCGAGCCACACCTGCCAGGGCTCTGGAGACATTTTTGATTGCACAATTTGGGGAGGAGGGAGGTGCTACTAGCACCTAGTGGACAGAGGTGAGGAATTCCGACAAACATCCTCCAGCTCACCAGATATCCTCTCCCCAACCCCCCACCCCCCACCCCCCCACCCCCCCACCCCCAACTAATGATGCACCAAACCAATGTCAGGAGTGTGAGGTTGAGAAGCCCTGCTATAAGGTAAGAACTCAGGAGCCCTGACCATCAGTCCCTGCTGCCCTCACCCCTGCTCTCTAGACCAAGCATGTCAAACTCAAAGGCTAACTAACACAGGCCAAATAAACGAAGCATGCGGCCCATGGGCCGCGAGTTTGACATGCTTGCTCTAGAGACTCAAGCATCCATAGCCTCCGGCTCTCACCTCCTTCCCCACGGGCACATACACACCTTCCAATGCCAGTGGACAGGATGGCAGTGGAGGTCTTCAGTTCCTCGTAGAGATCGGCGCCATTGCAGGGGAAGGCTGAGAACTGAGCCAGCAGCACCCGCCTCAGGGCAACCAAGGCCTGCGAAGGGGCGGGGCAACCCAGGATGGCCGGGGCACTTGAACCCCAGCAAAGAGCAACGACCAGGCAAGGGAGGGGCCACCCCAGAGCCCCGCACGCCCCCGTCCCCTCCTCATGAACCTCCAAGCACCCTGTGCTCGCTCCCTTGGCTCAGGGACAGACATTTGGAGGCACCCAGGTTTGGAAGGAGGAGGTCATCAGCTCACCTTGTAAGACAAGCCACACTTCTGCGCGACCTCTTCCAGGTCTGCGGAAGCCAGGTCCACCACTGAAAGCAAAACACGCGTGGTTGATCGGCACGAAGGGCGGGGCTGCCCATGCTTGGCTTTTACCCATCTGCAACGTGGGGTGACAGGGCTCCCTTGAGGCAGCCTATCTTAGGGAGCCTGGGGAACCCACAGGGCCTCAGGCCCTGGCCTGGGGCCGGGCACACAGCAAGGGCTCCGCCCCGTTGGAGGCCTGGCTCTCCCGAAGGGTGGAGAGCAGAGGAGGGAGGGCCGGCCCCCGCCCAGGTCTGCAGGGCGCGGGGCGGCCCCCGCGGCGTGCCCAGCTGGGTGGCACGCACACGCGGTCACCTGTCTTGATCCCGTGGCTCCTCAGGAGCTGGACCATGTCCTGGGTGAGGCCTGGGCAGAGCCCGGCCCTGAGGACGCCCATGTTCCCTGGGGCCCGGCGCCGCCCTCTCCAGACGCCCCGCGGCACCCTTTTCCGGAGCCGGGACGGGCGGCGCAGAGGGTGCCGTTCTCCCGCGCCCGGGGCCCTCCAGCCCGGGCCGCACCGCCTCTTCCGGCTTCCAGGCTGCGGAGCCGGCGGGCAGCGCCACCTGCTGGCCGTGCGGGGCGGATGCGCGACCTCCCGCGGGGCGCCGGCTGGGGCGAAGCAAGCCCCTTGCGCTGGTCTGATCCGCCCCAGCGCCCGCGGACCCGCACCGGCTCCTGCCCCCGAAGGCCCATGCACACTTGGGCACCCACATTCGCCTCTACCCGCTTCCCCGAACACGCACGCAGACCCACCCGTGTACCTCCGCTCTAAACGCTAGGCCAGAAGGTTCCCCCAGTCCCTGTGCTCAGGGGCCCTACCTGTTAGTGGGGGCAAGACAGTGAGGAGGGATGAAATCAACCAGGTAGGATATTGCGGAGTCTATGCTGAGTGCTAAGAAACAGCAGAGGACACAGACGCCACCTGAGTCTCTGTACTTAATTTATTTTTAGAGAGAAAGGGAGGGAGAGAGAGAAACATCAGTGTGAGAGAGAAACACTGGTTGCCTTCGGTACACTCCCTGACCAGGGATCAAACTGCAACCCAGGTGTGTGCCCTGACCAGGAATGGAACCCGCAACCTTTCGGTGCACGGGGACAGCACCCATGCATCTGAGCCACACCTGCCAGGGCTGCTCCTCTGTGTTGAACGTTGTTTTATAAATACCACTTGGAAAAAAATAACAAAAACCCTGAGTACATAAAACACAGAACGTAGGACTAGTTATTTTGAATGTCCTTTGCTTTTGCCTCATCCTCTGGAAGAAACAAAACAACCTTACGGGGTTATCTCCTCATAACCCAGTGAGGTGGGCGCTATTTTTACCCCTAGTTCTCAGATGAGGAAACTGAGGCTGGGGAGGTGAAGTCAGGGGCCAAAGATGACTGAGCCTGTAAGGGCAGGACTGGACTGAGAGCAACAAATTCACATCTAAGTGCTGCTTTAACAGCTTCTCTTCCCATCCCCGAAGTTGCGTGCATGTTTTCCTACTGGAGTGGTTTCCTTGAGAACAGAAATAACGTCTGGCCCATCTCTGTATCCCTCGGCAGCATCCTCCACTGTCACTCAACTCAGGAGCACCCATGTGACACATTTAGAATTCTAGCAGGAAAACCCGGGTATATGGGAGCCATGAATCCCATGGACCATCTCTGTTTTCCCTGTGCCTACAGACTGGACACAGTGAGTGTTTGCTGCCTAGAATTTCTGGACATGGTGCCTCAGCATTCCACAGTCCCCCAGCCCCAAAGACCCGCTCCAGTGTCTCCTCTCTCCATGCCAGGATGCCTTTCTCCTACCACTGTTCTCCTCCCTCCCAGGCAGCTCCGAAGGGCATCATAGGTGGGGAGCCTTTGAGATCTTTGCAGAAGGCCAGGGCTGCTGAGCCACCGAGCATTGGAGCTGGAAGGGGGATGCAGTCTGTTCCTTGGCTCTACCTCGCTCCAGGCCCTGGTGCTGGCCCTGGGTGGCAGCAGCCTCAGATCAAGGGGGAGGCTGTCCCCTAATTGTTACACTCTGCGATGATTATGAAGTCAGCTCATTGCACCCCCATCCCAGCCAAACTAAGGCTGGGTCCCCTGCCCCCAGTTTCTCTCTACTTCCTGTCAGCTTGGTTGTCGGCTGTGGTCCCAAACAAACTCGATGGCATCAGAGGTGTTCTGTAAAGTGGGAGATGGGGAGGAGAACATGATGAAAAAGGAGACTCTCGTTTTGAATCAAATGTCGAAGCCCTTTCTAAACCCCAAGTCTATGAACAGGATGGTTGCCACCAAAGGACTCCCTCTTTCCTCAAGGGGCAGTTTGATTACATTCATGAAGGAAGATACCATCAACCTTCCCAATCGACCGTAAGATACACGCCGGGTTCTGTCCTCCTTGCTAAGGCTGGAGCTGCGGGTGGGAGAGGCTTGAAGAAGAGGTACTTCCTGGACCTGTCACAACCTGGGCCCTGGACTCCCAGGGACAGCATGTGCGCAGGTTGCACCATGGATTCCTGGGCCCATGTCAGTTCTCAGACACATGTAGGCCTCCTACTCCAGGAGGCCTTCTGGGATTAGTCAGAGATTTGTTGACAGTGCTCCTCAGCCCCTTAGTCTAGTTAGGGTCCTCACCCCCCTCCCCCCAGACACCCCTGCCCCTTCCACTCTTCCATGGCTCCCCTCTCTCAATCCTCCCTTTTGGTGCCTTCCCCTTCCTGATTATGGCCCCCCAATAACCTGTCTGTCTTCAGACTGAGGTTAACTGCTTCTCCTTGATGGTTCTGGGTTCCCCTTACTTCATTCTACAAAACTCTTTGAGCTCCTGTAAGGTGTCTGGTCCAGGATTCAAGAAGCTCCCAGCCTGGTGTGTGTGTGTGTGTGTGAAGAATCAAGAATAATACAGCATGGTCTGTGCTATGACCGGACACCTTGAGAAAATAGAGGAGGCTTAGTATAGCTTGGGAGAAGATACAGTTAAGGGAGGGTTCTTGGAGGAAGTGATATGTGAGGGAAGGGAATGAGAGAGCCGGGAAGGGTGGTAGTAGTGTTGATATGATAGTAGTGAAGGGGTGGCCTGAGAACTTATCTGCAGGGCAGTTTCAGTGTGTGTGACCTTTATAATCACACACAGCCCCACATTTAGAAGGGCCCTGTGCTTAGTTGAATGTTTTGCTGTTATTCTCTTAATATTCTTAATAATTTTTGAAGGGACCCACAAACTATGTAGCTGGTCCTGATTATATGAAAGGGATATGGTGTCCATTTCCTAAGAAGCCTGTAAGTAGTAGGTATGGCTAAAGTGATGGAAACTTCATGCTCTAGTGGGAAGACCTAGGGCTATGAGTCCAAGTTCAAATCCAAGTTTGACTACTTAGGTATATGGCTGTAGATAAGATTAGTCCCTCATCTGGAAATTGGGGCTAACGCTCATCCAGCAGGGCTATTGTAAATACCAGAAAAGAGCATGTGCAGCATACAGCCCAGTGCTAGCTGCCTTCCATGCCCACATCCGCACTGGTCTTTTGACAAAGTAAGTCTAAAACAGATCCATTAGGACAACCTGAAGTATAAATGGCATCAATACTCAGACTCTTCCACCTACAATGACCTTGGTGGGGGAATCATCTATTCCAAATGCCCATCACGGATGGGCTAGCACAGAAGGTTTGGGCTGATCAGGGTCTCTTAGGAGGAGGTCAATGGAGCTGGAGCTCAGGGAGGAAATATTTAGTCCATCAGTCAACCATGAAGCCAGAAGCAGCCCTGGCGTAAGGGACCCAGGGGAGCATATTGGTTGCTGACTTGGCCAGAGCAGCTGAGGGAGATGGGGTAGGAAGCAGAAGAGGCAGAAAGTGCCAGGGGCAGATAGGAATTGCATAGCATGGGGCAGGCCTGGGGCCTAGGGGATCTGCGTTCTAGTTCCAAGTCTGCCATCAACTCACCGTGTGGCCCTGACTGCTCTTTCTAGACAACTGCTCTTCAAACTGTGGGTTGTGACCCATTGATGGGTCAGGAACTCATTCTAGTTGGTGGAGACCGGTATCATAAAAATGAAATTAAACAGAATAACAAGTTCCAGAGCACATCACACATAGAGGAAGAACTGGTTTGTGCAGTGTGCTTTAGTGTTATGTGTATGTATGAGTATCCTAGGTTGCCATGTAATATGTATTCCTTACTTTGGGTAAAGGTGGATTTAAAAAAAGATATGAAAGCCAATTTTGGGGGGTTCTGCACTTCATTGGTAAAAAAATATTTAAATAGTGGAAACCTGTACAAGGTTTTCCTTTTTTAATAGCAAATAATTAGTAACAATACAGATATGCCTGTAATGAAAAACCGAAGAACAGTTAAAATGATTAAACCAGAGCTATTGTGTAATACAGATGAATAGAAAAAAACAGAATGCTGAGTGAAAAAACAAGCTGCTGATGGATATGTACTGAATGATACCACTTATTTATGTAAAGTTTAGAAATATGTCCTGGATGGTGTTGCTCAGTGGTTGAGCACTGACTACGAACCGGGAGATCATGGTTCAATTCCCAGTCAGGGCGCATGCCTAGGTTGTAGGTTCGATCCCCAGTGTGGGGCGTGCAGGAGGCAGCCAATTGATGATTTTCTCTCATCACTGATGTTTCTCTCTCTCCCTTCCCCTCTCTGAAATCGATAAAAACATATTTAAAAATATGCAAAATATATCTTGCTTAGGGATAACATACATATGTAACAACACACGCGGAATAATAAACACAAAAATTTTAAACTTACTGTACTGGTTATCTCTGAGTAAGGTGGAGAGAGAAGAATCCAGTGGCTTCAACTATACTGATGAGGCTTTAGTTCTGAAGCTGGATGATGGCTAAATAAAAGCTTAATATATTATTTTTTTTAATTAAATTTATTGGGGTGATATTAGTTGACACGATCACATAGATTTAATATATTATATTAATATATTATTTCTTGCCGAAACCGGTTTGGCTCAGTGGATAGAGCGTCGGCTTGCGGACTGAAGGGTCCCAGGTTCGATTCCGGTCAAGGGCATGTACCTGGGTTGCAGGCACATCCCCAGTGGGAGATGTGCAGGAGGCAGCTGATCAATGTTTCTCTCTCATCGATGTTTCTAACTCTCTATCTCTCTCCCTTCCTCTCTGTAAAAAATCAATAAAATATATTTAAAAAATATATATATTATTTCTTATTGCTTTCAGAGAGAGAGAGAGAAACATCGATGAGAGAACCACTGATCAGCTGCCTCCTGCACATCCCCCACTGGGAATTGAGCCCACAACCCAGGCATGTGCCCTGACCAGGAATTGAACCATGACCTCCTGGTTCAGAGGTTGATGCTCAACTACTGAGCCACACTTGCCAGGCTAATTTATTATTCTTGCTGTCTTTGGCTATATCTAAAATAGGTCATGATTTTAAAAAATTAGAATGGAAGGAAAAAGTTTTTGAGCATTCATCCCAATATATGTGTATTTGTTAATTTTATATGCTATATATTAATGTTAAATGTTATAAATTCTAAATAAATTAGTAACTACATTAAATATTAGTGAATACATATTAGTAAAGCCTAATTTATTTATTTTCAAGATATTTTTCCAACTTTTCCATCCCTCAATAGATCATTGTGGTCCTTCCCTGGGACTTTGCACCCTACTGTGCAGGGAAGCCTTAAAGTTTTAGCAGTTTCTCAAATTGTGGTTCTCAGAACACCTGCATCAGAGTCGTCTGAGGATCCTATTAACTTTAGCAGTTTCCCCAGTTCCATCCCAACCAGGGACCAGGAATCTGCACTTGGCATTGTGCCCCGGTGGGTAGATGCACTGCTGCACAGCAGTGAGGATGTTCTGAGCTGTTCAGAAGCAGCTGGGACCCTTGTAAGTCAGGCCCAAGGCCTGGCCTCCGGGAGCTTCCAGGCTGCATGGGCTGGCTGGGTGCTCACCTGTCTCCCCTCGCACTCCAGGAAGGCGATGCCAGGGGAGGAATCTGAATGCAGCTCCGATGACACCAGCATCTCCCCCGTCTCATCTACCTTGTTGAATCCCATCAAACTGGCCGTGACCCAGCCCAACAGCAGCTTCTTTGCAGGGTTGCTGGAAGGCGAGCTGAACAAGCTCAGCATCACCTCGGTGGCCAAGAATCCAGAAAAGGAGGACCTGGCCTTCTGCCCCCGTCAATCTAAGTCCCAAATAGCCCCCGAGGGCCTGCTGGACCTTGACAACCCTGAGCTGGACACAGACACCTCCTCGACATCCTCAAAGTCCTCCGTGGTCACGGATGTGCCAGAGACGCCCTTTATCTGTGAACACACAGTCAGCGATTACACGGCCGTGGTGCGTTTTCTTCCTCATGCATTTGGCAAAGGCTTACTGTCTATCCCCAATGTGCCAGGCACTGAGCTGAGCTCTGGGGGGGTGTGAAGATGCCTAACGCCTGCATCCTGGCCTCGAGTTCATAGGTTAGGAGACAGGGCATGTTTGTAAGGAACTCCAGTGCAAGCTAGAAAGGGCTCATTGCTGTAGGAAGAGTTCAGATCAAGCCCACCAGGAAGTCAGAGGGAAAGACACATTACTTCCAGGTGCAGGAATTAGCTCTTGGTAACACTGGAGCTGGGGTAGAGGTAGGGTTTAAACACCTAGAGATGGGGGAAAGCCATTGCCTGGAGGGGCTGACACTAGCCAAGGGTCATAGGTGGGAAAGTGGGGGAGGAAACACCCACGCCCCAGTGCACACTTTGCTGTTCCTGCAGATCTGACCATCTTGCTAAAAACAAGATTCTGGACCTCATCTGGTTGATTCAGTAGACCTGGGGGGTGGGGGCTGAGAATCTAACAAATTCCCAGGTGTTTCTGATGGCCCCGGACCCCAGGTGGAGAAGCACTGTCCTAGCGGAATAGATGGGGAAAGTTAGCCTGGGGTCATTTTCCAGAAGTCCTCTGAAGTCAGGCTACGTTAGATTTTTCTGTAAGCAACAGAGAGCAGCTTTTTGCAGAGCTTGATTTCTGGTGATGGGAGCAACCTGAGCTGTGTTTTAGGAAGATAAATCTGGAAGCTCCATTGTTGGAAGGCCTAGAGCAGCATTTCTCAAAAGTGTGGTTCCCAGACCACCAGCAGGGTCAGCATCACCTGGCAGCTAGTTAAACATTTAAGTCTCACTCCCCCTCCCACCCGACTGAATCACAGACTGTCAGGGCAGGGAGCAGCAATCTGTCTTAACAAGTCCTCCAGGGTATTCTCACGCACACCAGTTTGAGAACTGCGTACTTGGCCTAGACGGGAGAAACTGTGAATGGGAGGGCGGCCAGGAGACAGCAGGCCGGGGATCTGCAGTGTTACTGAAACTCCCTGGGGTCCTTCGTCAGGCTTGCTTGGCAACCGCTGCTGTAGTACAAAGCACATGGGCTCTGGAGCTACTGGTTTGATCCCTGTCACGTAATTGCTATGTGACCATGGGCCAGCCACTTGCTCTCTGAACCCTTAACCCCATATGCAATGAGTGAGGTGGACAAGACCATCTCTTAAGGCCCCTCTCAACTGACATGTCTAGAACAGCGATTCTCCACCCTGATGTGCTGCAAGAATTTTCAAAACATGCATGTGCCGTGGTACCGGTTGACTAGTGTCAGGTATTGCACGTTTTAACAATTCTTGGGGTGCACTGGTTGAAAAAGTGCTGGTCTAGAAGAAATGGAATGAAGGCACATTCCAAGGTGGGCAGGGCTGTGCAGGGAGAGCCGCAAATGCTTTGCGCTGGTGGTTCCACATCCAGTTGGCGCACCTTGCACCTCCCATCAGACTTGCCTCAGCTCCAGCAGGAACAGGGGATGGAAGAGGGACATTCCCACCCATGTGGGGGTGCGTGGTGCGAGTCGGGATGATGGGAGGACAGCCTGGGCCAGCTCTGAGGAAGCTATGGGGGCTCTCTTCCCCACTAGATTTCCTGGACCTATGCCATGAGCAGGCAGCCGGTCAGTTTCTACCAGGTCCTGTTGCAGGAGATGGCCAAGAAAAAGGACAATGAGTTTCCCAAGACAAAGAATTGCCCGTGGATCTTCCACAAGATCTTGGGTACCACTGTCAAGCTGATGGAGCTGAAGCCTAACACAAGTTACTGCCTCATCGTCCGTGCCGTCAACACAGCCGGGGCGGGGAAGTGGTGCATGCCCTACAAAGTGAGCCCTGAAAGATGGGGGCCCCCGGGGTTAGGGAGAGGTCTACACCAGGGGCTTTGGAGGTTGGGGACACCCTATACCCCCAAGACATATCCCTGCTTGCTTTCCTTCTACCTGCGCAAATACACTTCACCTCCGAGTTGCTCTCTTCTGGGAGGCTTGAGGATTAAGCCACTTCTGGTGCCCACTGGGAATGCAAACTAATGTACTCAGCAGCATCACTATCACGGGTACCAATGATTGTGAATGGGTCAGGAAGTCAAGGGCATTGACAGATACAGGACAGAGGCTGGGCTGAAGGGGGACAAAGAAGGGAGCAGCCTGGGGGTGGGTAGGGGCATGGGGTCGGGGAGAGGCCCGAGTCCACAGCCCAGTGGTTGGAAAGATCACAGGTTTGAATCATGCCTCCTTGTACCTGTTTCTGGTGTTGATAGATAGGTTGGTGATGCTGCCTAAGATCCCATTTAACAAACAAACCGGGGGTGGCAGAGAGAGGTCAGGTCTGGGAAGGAAGTCTGAGGCGTTCTCTTGTGTGATTTCAGTTTGCAACCGTGGCCAATGACCTGACCAGCTTCCCAGAGAACAACCCCATCCAGATTACCGTGCGGCGCAAGGAATCGCAGAGGAAAACAGTGACCATGAGGCAGGCTGAGATGCGGAGGCTGGAGGATCTGGAAAACCTATTTCCCTACTAAGGGAGAGGGTGCCAGGGCACTGCAGGCCAGGTCAGCCACTGCCCACAGCTGCAGGCACCCCCTCCCCAGATCCAGGCTAAGTCCAGGTCCCTCATTAAAGAACTGCAGGTCACGCAGCACCTCTCCATTCTGCTTCATGCTGTGCACAGCCACCACCTCCTCCTGCCCGGCTCTGCCAGCACCACCCTCTTTCTTCCCCATGGGAGGAAGAGACCGGCACCCAGACTAAAACACACGCCAGGAAAAACAGCAACGTTGGGCAGAGGTGGCGGCAGTCTGCACACCATCAGCATCAGACAAGCTCTGGAGGGACATGGTGCAAATTACACAATCTTTGGGGCAGTGCCAGATTTAATCCTGGCTCTTCTTGGATGTGAGGGCATGGGCAAGCCATTTAAGCTTCCTGGGCGGCTGTTTCCTTATAAAAAAATACGGGGACATGCCCTGGCCCGTTTTTCCCAGTGGTTAGAGCGTTGGCCTGTGGACCAAAGGGACTTGAGTTCAATTCCCGGTCAAGGGCACATACCTCAGTTGCAGGCTTGATCCCCAGCCCTGGTCAGGGCACGTGCGGGAAGCAACCAATCGATGTTTCTCTCCCGCGCGCCCCCCCCCCCCAACCCTCCCCCAGCCTCTAGGGGGTAAAAAAATCAATGGAGAAAATATCCTCGGGTGAGGATTAACACACACACACACACACACACACACACACACACACACACACACATATGAGACCAGCTGCAGGGCTACTATGAGGGATATATAAAAACACAGAAGAGGGTGGGGGCAGGTGAGGGAACACGAGATTAGAAATGCTGTGGTCTTGAGCAGTACATACAAGGATGGTTTAGAAGTTCACCTCAGCAATCTGCTGTAGCGCTGGAACAGGAGAAAGGGGAGGCAGGATGCATGGAGGGACAGATCTTGGTCAAGAGTCTGTGGGGTCCCTTCATACCTGAAGTCCTCAGGGGACAGAGAACCATCCTCCCCTAACACACTTCGCCCACTTCTGCCGGAGCTCTCACCACTGCATGCCCCACTAGAGAATCTTCCGGGACAGCCGTCACCTGTCTGTATCCTGAGAGCCGGGCACAGTGCTCGGGGATGGCAAGGCCTCGACAAGTGTGCTGGTGAGGGGCTGAGGGAGGCGCCCCACAGAGCAGCACTGGCCAGCAGAACTCCGTGATGACGACAGTGCTGTCCAATACACTCAGCAGCCTGGAGCCGGAGCGACTGAGAACAGCATCTCTGACCGCAGGGATGCTAGTTAATGGAAATAGCCACATGTGGCTCGTGCATACACATCAGACAGCTCAGCCTTGGCTTAAACTCTGGTCATGATCACGGGTTTCAGCCAGCCTCCCCAGCCTCAGCCGGCCTCTCCCTGACAGGCACAAGGGGGTGGGGAGAGAGGAAAGGTGACTCCCTGGCCCAGTGCAGAGGAGGCTAGACAAACGGACTTAGCACAGACGTTGGTTGAGCCCGGGGATTCTAGACCAGGGGTCCTCAAACTTTTTAAATAGGGGGCCAGTTCACTGTCCCTCAGACCGTTGGAGGGCCAGACTATAGTTTAAAAAAGAACTATGAACAAATTCCTATGCACACTGCACATATCTTATTTTGAAGTAAAAAAACAAAACGGGAACAAATACAGTATTTGTATTTGCATGTGGCCCGCGGGCCGTAGTTTGAGGACCCCTGTTCTAGACAAAGGATTCTAACCCAAACACACAAAATATAAGTTATTTATTTGGTCACAGAATCTGGGGTCTGACTCTGAACAGAGCTGACAGCAGGGAAAGGAGGCAGGGCAGCAGCAGGGGTCCAGTCGTTGCCTGGCCTCCTGTCACCCCTGATGGTACCAGGAAGGTGCAGAGTGACGGCCAAGGGCTGAGCTCTGCGGTAACCACTGTGACCTCCCATCTGCTCTAGGGTCTGTGCGAGGACAGTAGGCCACACTTGTTCTCCGGGTCACCGCCCGGCCTCTGGTCTCTGTCAGGCAGGCAGCTGGCACAGGCCAAGTCCAGGTGGGGGTCATCTCCTCCATCTGTGGAGAGGGGAGGCGACAGATGGGGAGTGACCGCAGGAAAGGGAGGCTGCCATGTAATCCCAGGAGCCCGCCACAGGGAGGACCTGTGGTTTCCCCTCAGCCATCCAGAGCCTGGCTACCGTCTCAGCCTCACTCAGGCTGGGCATCTGCCGCCTGCCTCACTAGGGCCTCAGACCAGGCCCGGCCCCTGGGGTGCCCAGCAAGTTGTCCCATGACAGTGATGGTCCTTCACAAGCACAGGAAGCTTCTGGTTCCAGGGTGTGCTCACCGCCTACCTTTGATCTTCCTGTCTGCTCAAGTTTGATAACCCCCAAGAGAAGGTCAGCCAAGCTCTCAAGACTGCACATTGAAGGGAGAACCAGGATTTGAGCTAGTCTGAAGACTCCCAAGTCCAGTGCTCACAAAGAACTATTGCCTCATGCTGGGGCGACCCTGGACGCCCCCACCCCCCACCCCCCTATGCCCTCCACAGAGCAGCCTCGGAACAGTCAGGGTCTCCCATAATCCCTGCAATGCCCCGTCCTGGGAACCTGGCAAACCCTCCAGATTCTACACCAGAAGGGAAAGTCACAGAGTGACAGCAAAGCCCAGCACACCCATCACCACTTCCCCCAACTCACATCCGGAGGCATTTGTCCTTCCACCACTTGCCACTCTCTGGCCATCTGGACTCCAGTCGACAGCA